>NW_021621185.1:11057036-11129512 GCF_004785775.1 Grammomys surdaster
CTCTCTCTCTCTCTCTCTCTCTCTCTCTCTCTCTCTCTCTCTCTCTCCTCTTTTACTCTGCCTTTCTTTGCCTCTAGTACACTCTTAACTCCCCTCTCCATCTCCTAAATAAACTCTCTTCTATATTATACCATCATGTTGCTGGTCCCTCAGGGGGAAGGGATGTCTCAGCACAGGGCCACTGGGACAACCCCTTCTCCCACACATTCACCAAAACATATCCCCCTACACTGTTCATCTTTTTATAAATATATCATTGGTGCCATGACTTGGATCCCTGTCAGGACATAAGGGGCAGGGCCAGATCCAGTTTTCTGCAACCCTTAATGTGCAGAGGAGGGAGGGCAGCAGACAGAGTCTCTGTCAGGGGGCAGAGCCATACTTGCTTTTCAGGCAGCTAACCTGAGGAACCAGCGGAATCAGAGGCAGCCACAGCAGTAGAGGGAGCTAGGAAATGAGGGAGGGGGAAGGAGAAAGCCTATGTTACAGATCACTAGTGAGAAAGTGCCAGTTTAATGGCCATGTAGTAATATTGCTTTCTCCTTACTGTGAATTAGACAAAGACATCCCAGTAAGTAGGGACAAGGTGACAAAGACCAACCCTTGGGTACAAGAATAGGGTTATTAACTGCCTCTTCCAGTGTCCTGAGGGTATTAACAACCAGAAAGATTCTGGGGCCACACTCCCAGGGGGCCTGGGGGCTCCACTTGGAACAATGCTCCTGATCCAGAGAGTAGTTTATCCAGGCCCAGTCTGTGATTCTCAGCCATAAGAAACAAACTGTCTCAAAAGGAGAGAATGTCTCCCAACCTCAAGGGGAACAAAGCCCTTGAGCTCTGAGCTCAAGAACTCTCCCCTGGGATGGTGCAGATATTTATGCTGACCAGTGGGGGAAGGGGGCTTACCAGTTCTGGGCTAGTGAATGTGGATTTCCAAGTGATAGCTGGTGTGGGATGCAAACCTGCAGAGCTTCTAAAGGCAAGTCCCAGGTTTTGTCACCAATGATGTATTTATAAAAAGATAGAGGAAGGGATAGGATTTGGTGAATGTGTGGTGAAGTGTGGAGAAAGGAGCTGTCCCAGAGGGCCTATGCTGAGACATCTCTTCCCCTGAAGGACCAGCCATAGGATAGTATAGTATAGTATAGTATAGTATAGTATAGTATAGAATAGTATAGAATAGATTCAGGGCATGGTAAGGGGAGTTAAGAGAGTACTAAAGGCAGAGAAAGTCAGAGAGAGATGGGGGAGGGAGGGAGAGAGAGAGAGAATAGAGAAGTAGAGGAATAGAGGATGGCCATGAACACATGGAGAGGAGGAAGGGAATGAGGAAGGGGTGTGGGGACAGAGCAGGAGGAAGAAGGGAAGAGCAGGAGGGCAAGAGAACAAGGAGGGGGCAAGCAACCCCTTTTATAGTGGTTCAGGCCTACCTGGCTGTTGTCTGGTATCTGTGGGGTAGAGTTTAGACAGAATGCTAGCATACATATTTTAGGTTTCTTCTGCTATAGTAAGTTTTCATATGACTTGCCAAAAAAATAGTGTTAGTTATCCTCTTTCATATTTACTCCTTTACACCCTCTTTCAAACACCCTCTACATTTAACCCTCTTAATAACCTCTTCTAATTCTCCTTCATCTCTTTATAAAGCTGAATTCTACATCCCATTCTTTGGACAATCACTTTCTTCCTGAAAGAGAAAGCAGAGAATCTTCTTCTTGGACCAGATGGTTACTGGAACAGAGAGTCACAACTTAACAATACACAGATAGTGAGAGACTTTGGAGTGCTCTTATAAGCCTTCCACTCAAGGCACAGATGACTACAGAAGAAAGCACAGGAAGATTGCACGGAACAGAATTGGAAGAAAATATTAAGGAAACAACATTTTCTAGATACTGCAAGGCAGATACACCTATAAATTCAAGGAAACATTGACATTATGCGTAAGGCCTGTACAAGCTCAAGCCAGATAAAATTCAAGCAGTGAGGAGAGAAAGAAGGTACAAAGAATCTCTCCTAGTCAAAAAGCTACTTACAAATCGTGTTTGTTAGGAAAAAAATAGGGTTCTTCAATTTTGACATTAGTATATTAACCAAACATTATTGAAAGCCCAGTGCACAAGGCCTCTCAACTGTTTTAAAGCTTTTTCTTTGTTTGTTTTTGTTTTTCATTCTTTGAGGGAGGTATAGTACAATAAGATTGCTAAGTAGGGAATGGGGGTCTGAGAGGGTTTAGGGTATCAGAAAGAATTTGATAAAAATAAAAATACATGAAATTCTAAAAGAATAATGGACAAAATCCATGAAATAATAGCAAAAGAGAAGATAGACATTCACTGGGAATGCAAGGTCATTCATTGCAGCACTTGCTATGTCAACATGAAGACCTGAGATTTACCTCTATTACCTATGCTTAATAATATTTTTAAAGTTCTGAATGTGGTAAACAGAAAGTCCGAGTGCTAAGAACATAGAGGTAAATAAATTCCTTGGTTCACTGGCCTGGTAGCTTTGCCTACTTGGCCAGGTCCTGGGCATTAAGAGACTACAACACAAAGTAAAGGTGACTAGAGCTTCAGGAACAATAGGTAACACTGGTTTCTGACCCCCAAATACACAGACAAGGAGCTGCAGCTTTCTGTATGTGCCACTCGCATTATATGGCAGAGAAATCCTGGTACAATTTAAAAACACTCACTTATTAACAATTATCAATGTAATTATACCAAGAGGATAGATAATCATGGAGTGAATTTGTAGATACAACAACACAAAAATTAGGGGAAAGGAGATAGGCTGCTGTTGTAAAGGGACAATCCCTGAGGCAGTTCCAGATGAAGTTATAAATCACACCCATTGCTTGTTATTTTCCTGGTTTACTCAGTTGACATCTTTGGCATTCTATTTACATTACAATGTCTGACTCATATTTATTTGCCACCTGCATTTCTAGAAATATTTACTATATTATTCATTTTTTTCTTACCTTTTCACATTGTAGGAATTTAAAGATTCCTTTAGAACTATTGAATATGATTATATAAAACAAAGGTTAGTAGTTTCTAAGAAAGCATTTGGTCCAACATAGTATATTTGAGTTCAAGTCTTCCTATTTTACCTTTCAGGAGCAAACACTGGAAGTTATATTGTTTTAATATGGACCTGAGAAGATTGTCAGAGTAATTGAATAAAATTTTATATTTCCTATCTTGATAGTAAAGGGCTTTCTCTATTTATATTGATAATAATGTTATCACCGTTAAGAAAAAAATCATATAAATATATACTCGAAACATTTAAAAACAAATATCCTCCTGCAAATAAGTGTTTTTTGCATTTTTCTAATGTTATACCAGCACCTGAGTTTCATAATTATAAAGAAAAGTAAAACCTAACACAGCCTTATATTTTGAACTTTTTATGTCTTAAAAACATTGAAAACTAGGATATTTCTCCAAAGGAAGGAGAATTTATATGTTAATCATTATGCAAATCGATGTGGAAATAGCATTGCCTCTAACAATAGCAGTGAAGTCACCATGGTGGAAAAGTTCATTATCATTCTAAAATCACCCCAGTGACTTAATAAAGTACTCCCTTGAGTAATGTATTCATGTCACTTTGATTAAGAACCTCCACATTTACTTTACCTTCTTCTTCCTGAGTAGATTTGCATACTCAAAACTAACGGTATTTGGACGTGTGTAGTCTCCTAACCCATCTTGAATACACATGAATACACATTTAAAAGACTATGGTTTGGTGTAAGTGAATATTCATTTTATATATTATATATCTCTTATATATTAACATACAATGCATAAAAATCTACTGTCTGAATGTTATATGTAATTTTAATCTAATAATATTCTAGATATACTTATAAGCATATAACTGTATTAAATCTATATTTATAATGTTACATCTATAGCATCATATAAAAAACTCATTGCAAAAACATATTTTCATTATTATCTCTTAGTTTTTAAAATTCCCTTAATATTGAAATGAAAAACTTCATCAGAAAAAATTTAACTGTCTGCAATCTGTAAAGATTTAAATAATATATGGATCAGGGAGATATGATATGAATGTAAAATATAAAAACTGAGCTGTATTCACCTTCTCATTAAGGCATATAAAATATACATTCACTCCTTTTTAAATATTTACTTCAAGTATAATTTATGCGCTCTAGAATTTTGCTGTCATTTTATTGAACAATAAATTGAGGAATATAAATATTTTATGGAGAATTTGCTTTAAGAATCAATGCATAAAGCTGTTATGATGGGCTAGTTTTAAAAATATGATTTAAATCTTAGTTTAATTACGCTATTTCAAAAATTATGGTTCTAGATGTAAGCATAATTTTTCTTCTCAGAAGTTTGAATATGACTTTAAGACTTCATCAGTGATCAAAGAAGAAATACATTTTGCTCATGACTGAATAGAAACAAAGTCATTTTACTGCAATTCCAAGAACATTTTACTAAAAAAAGTTATAAGTGAAACCTGTGAAGGTAATTTTATATTTGGCTTCACACATCAACCTCTCTTGGAAGCTACTCTATGAAGTATCACCTTGGGATGGAATGGCAAGTCAAGTTACTGAATAGAAAATATTTCTAACTGACTGTCTCCACAAATGTTTGTATTTTAAGCTTAATAATTCAAATGTTCCATAAAATAACTTTCTCTTTCACTATTTCTATTATATAAAAATGAAACTTAACTCAGTGGTTAGAAAATTTAAAAAGAGAACTTTACAGTATTTGCAGAAATTTTGAAAATATAGTCTTTTGTCTGTATGAAAATCACAGTTGGAATTCTTTGTTTTTATAATTATGAGTAATATCAAACATAAAACAAAGGGAACATCTTATTCAGTCAAATATAAAAGATACATTCGTGACTGTGTTAAAAATACATATTTGTATATGTATACATATATAGTTCAAAAACAAATCTTACACAGACTTTCATTTTAATGATTTTTAAAGCTCTGAGTTGTTTACAGGGGAGTTAAGTGATGTGTAAAGAAATAGAACTGTGAGAGATTCAATGTTTACATCAACATCTTTAGCTTCATCTATCCCTGTCAGTTAGGGTATTGAAGACAAGTAAAAGAAGGACTTTCATACAAATATAGGTTAGTGAACCATGGAAATATTCAGGTTCCTGACAGGAGTGTGGATAGGAGTTATTTTTAAATCCAAGAGCTTACTTACAAATTCGAATGAAAGTACTGTCCCCTCTTCATGAGTTATGACCTACAAGAGCTGTATACATGTAGTTCTGTGTATATGCAATGATCAGAGAATATTCTCACTCCAGAAATTGTTACTGATTATATAAACACATAAGGAAACATTGCGGAGTTTGTGCATTTCAAAAGAATCTTGAGGAATATTTATTTTAATTTGTAAGCTTTATTTTTCATTTATTTCTTTGTTTTTATTGAATATATCTCTTGGAGAAGATGTCTTAATTCAGAGGAAATAGATATACAAGAATTGTTTGAGGAAAGGAACAACAAAGAGGGGGGCACATTAATAGATGCCTAAACTACAGTATAGAAAGCATTTTGATTTGATTTTTCTTTCTGGAGTTCTCAGCAATAGAAACTTACCTTCACCCTCTGGGAGGACAACGAAGGGCAGTAGCAGTAATTTATATTTATTTAGGAGTCTTCTAGTCTACCCTGACCAAGTCAAATGGGAATTTTCATGACTTGTAAAGGGATATTTTTACATAGTCTATATATAACATATATGAATTATATTCTGATCACAACCTAGAACCATATTTTCTCTAAATATAAATGTTTGTAAATATATTCTGTGAATTTATCATCAATAGTAATAGTAGTAGTAGTAGTGGAAGAAGGAGGAGGAGGAGGAAGAGGAGGAGGAGGAAGAGGAGGAGGAGGAGGAAGAGGAGGAGGAGGAAGAGGAGGAGGAGGAGGAGGAGGAGAAAGAGAGGAGGAGGAGGAGGAAGAGGAGGAGGAGGAGGAGGAGAAAGAGAGGAGGAGGAGGAAGAGGAGGAGGAGGAGAAAAGAGGAAGAAGAAGGTGATTACACAGTTTTCAGAGTTTGGTGATCCAATTACCTCTAATTTTTTCAGTAGTCATAATGACTATTTTTAATGCGCATTCAACACACATTAAGAGTATTTGTAACTAATTTCATTTGATTGGTAAACACTGTTAAAATCAAGTGTGTCATTCCATACACATACCACAAAGGATTCCCCACATTAGCCCACTAGTATGCAACAGCTGTGATAAATCGTGTATTATCTTGACAAACTAATTATACAAATATCTCTTTCCATTAATTGCTTGGAAACATTAAAATTATATACTAGTTCTATGAAATGTATGTATATTAGTTTTAGTTCCTTATCATTTATGCATAAAGCCTTCATTTGTCACCTAAGGAATCTTCTAGTTATTAGCTATCAGAGTAGATGGTTTAATGATTAGATTAAATCAAGGATATGTTGAAGTAGAAACTTCTAGTTTCTTTGTCAATCCATTATGTAAAATGATGTTTTCCCAGGACAAACTGGTGAAAGATGTTTTGCTACAGCAGACATGTGAAAGAATGTTTTACTGATGCAGAAGCCAGTGAAAGACTATTTTACAAAAGCAAGCACATGAATGGATGCATGATGTTAAAAAATAATATAAATATAACCCAATCGATGGTAGATGACACTGAACAATACTGGGTGGTATTGGTATGCCTTGCAATTCCTAACTGGTCATCATATGTTTTCACTTCATAGAAAGAAATACACCAAAAACTTCTAGTTTTGTTCTGGTGGCTTCTTGTCACTTCAACAGACTCAGGCTAAATCGCAGGGCGAAATGCGTACAAATTCTCATGGATTTTTGGATTTTTACTAAGACAGGCTCATTTGAAGTTTTGCTAAGACAGACTCTGGTGTGATGCAATACCCATGGGGGGACATGTAAGATTTACAGGGAGTATAAATAGGAATCAACAAATAGTGATGGGCTTCCATAGTTAGCTTTGCAATGCCTCATTGGTCTTATGTCTTCGTCTTTTGTGATCTGTCTTCATTGGGAGATGGACAGAAAAGAACTTCTCCTGTTATCCCTGCTGGTCATGGTTGCTCCTGCTGACTCTTGCTGATTTGGCAGAGGCTTGGCTGTTTATGCTGGATTGTGCCACCACTGGTGGCTAGTGTTTGCTATCTTGACACTACTAAACTGGACTGCTTATCTTGAGAATAGGAGATTGAAATTGTCCAAAGGGAAGACCCGCTGGTGGGTGATGGGATAAAATAGAGGTTAAATAATTTAAGGACCCTTATTAAAAGTAAGTTTTGAAAATTCAAAGCCTACAGTATGTTCTAGTTATTATGAAAATAATCTAGAGAAGAGATAGAGACCAGTATAGAAAACAAAATTCAGTGCTGTGGGAGAGTTTTAATGCCCAGTTCCAAAGAATACCTCTATGAAACATTTTTCCCTTTAAAGTGCCAAACGGTCAGGGATTTTGAATGAGATTCTGATTCTTAGTAACATCAAAAACATACTCTAAAGCCTCACCAACATGACTGGCCATCCATAAGCTGAACAAGGATGATACCAATGGGCACAACAAAGAGGATGTAGAAAAGCATATGGGATTTCAACTTACACCAAGAATTATAGATATCTGAAATAAGCTGGGAGAGGAAAAGGTTTTCTTCCCCAGGGAATAACACATTATTTGGTTGTCCAGTGCCCAGAATACACACATATATAACATCATATGGACTCAGCAGGATATATTTATTAATATATATGTATATACTTACATGCATGTAGTAATAATTAGCAAAACATAGGCCATGAATTTGAATTAATGAGAAGGCAGGGCATATGGAAGTCTTGGAAGAAAAGAGAAGAAACCAACTTAAATTAAAATCTCAAAAATAAAAGTCATGAGTTCTTAATTATTTTGAATTCACAATCAAAAGCAAGAATAGGAAAATGGCTATTGTGATTAAAAATTATTCGTAGTAAAGGATTAGCAGCAGGGTAGAAGAAAGTAGTTTGGGTCATAAGAACAAAGTATCATGAAAATTGGAAACACAGCTGTATTGCCTATCGTATCCAACGGTCCAAATTCAATTCTCAGCACTGAAACAAATTATAGAGATAATAGACAGACAGACAGACAGACAGACAGACAAACAGGCAGGCACAGACAAACACACATACACACACACACATACACACACAAAGAGTGAGGGGGGAGAGAGAGAGGGGGAGAGAGAGGGAGAAGAGAGAGGGAGAGGGAGAGGGAAAGGGAGAAGGAGAGGGAGAGGGAGGAGAGGGAAATTTAGAATGAAATATAACCATCCTATTTCCTGTTGACATATCCTCCATACCTAATATTTTTGAAGTTAATTTTAAAGGTACATTATAGAAAAAAATCATGTTTTCTAAAACTCTCAACTTTTATCTGCCTATTTTTAAGAATACCAAAGAAAGACACATGAATAATCCTCAGAGTTGTTCTCACTGTTTTGAGGCTATGAAGTTAGAGATCAATGAGTTCATTTATTTTAAAGAGCCAGGCATTGTTACATTCTTATAATTCTCATAATATAGAAGCAGAGGCATAGAAGTTCACATAATTTTATGATTAGCTGTGTTGATTTGTCAAAAAAAAAACAAGCAAACATGAAAAAAATACTTAGGAGGTAGAATACTAAGATATTATGAAGCTCGGATAGAATGTAATGCATGTACTCCTTGAAAGCAAAGGAATACCTTGAAGTAAAGGAGTGAAACATATGGAGTGAAAAAATGGGTGGAATATGAGAAAGAGTAAAAAGTAATATATTGATTAACTTTTTGTAGGTTCTGAGCATGAAGTCATGTGCTGTCATATACTACAGACCTACAAATTGAGGATATAATAAAAAATTTATTCATTTTGCTTCCTCAGGTTACAATGGAGCATATACAAGGTAATAATTATATGTGATACTGAAGAAACAGTATCATAATGGCTAGGTATTTAAGCTAAATTTTTGAGTAGAAAGAGAGTTTTCATATTGCCCTCAGTCATTTTATATATTCCATCTGAAAGGAGAAGCAACCATTCAACACCTAGCAGATGAAATATTAAGTAGATAATGTGCAGCAAATCTGTGGAACTAATAAAAGTTTGTACTGCTCCAAAATAAGCACTAACATATTTAAAATTAAGCATTTTCAGGATGATGCATAATGATTGAAAAAGTTTCATACATAAGATCCCATATGGCCACCTTTTCTAGGGTGTTTCTATGGACGGATTAGAGGTAAGCAAGTGATCTACTTCTGATAAACAGAATGTAAAAGATGTAATTTATCTGCCCAACTAAACAATTCTTAGAGAAAACTTACCTGATACAGCAGCAGCCTATTCTATATCTGTATCTGTATCTGTATCATCTGTATCTATCCATATCCATATCCAAATCTATATATCTATATCTATATCTACATCTACATCTATATATCTATATATCTATATATCTATATATCTATATATCTATATCTATATCTATCTATCTATCTATCTATCTATCTATCTATCTACCTATATATATATCAACCCCTATGTTATAGAAATGACATGATTGATTATCTTTAGGGGAAAATTAAATGATTTAAGAATGAGTTTTGCAACTGTGATATTTGCAAGTCTTAACCTGGTATCAACTTTCAGTATAGTCTATAATACATTTTATATGTTGACTTGTCAATAGGGGTATGGAATTTATTGGGAAAAATTGATAGAACATGATCACGATATTATTTTCTGTTTTCCAAGTACAAATAAAACCAAATGAACAACCTGGAGGAGAAAAAGAACTAACAAATATGTCTCATGTAGATTAAAATCATAACTCAGCACCATTTGATTGCCACTGGACAGCCTACAAATCAGAGATTGGCTGGTGAGAGAACAATGTAAAGGGAAGGACACAGAGATGACTATATCCTATGTGCAACACTGCCCCAAAAAGAAGGTAGAGCAGATAAATTTGCAAAAGATCCAAAGATAACATAACTTTCTTCTCAAAATGTTTATAACCAACAGCAGCATAAGATGCTACAGACAGATAATTGGACTCAGAAGAACTAACTTAAGTCATCTAAAAAGGTAGTGTCTTTCAATAAAGATGATGTCAATCACTGAGATGGAACTTTAAGTTAGGAAAATTTGTTTGGATAGGATTAACCAAAAAGTCCATCAGAAATACTATAATAGACAAAATAAAATGTATCACTCTTAGATAAAAGTAATTTTATATTATATAATATGAAATGATCATTTGATAAGTTTTTAATCTTGAATCTCCACACTTAATCAGTTTAGATTTCTTGTGTCTATTTGTGTTATCTTAAATCTAATATTTTAATTGATAAAGATACTGTTAAGGTCAAGTGGATAATTTTAAGAGCACCATGTAAAGCTTGCTGAATCTTGGGTTTATTTTAAGTAAGAATCCATAACTGAAGTGGAAAATTTACAAATGGATTATTTCCTATAAATAGATGTTTATAGGAGTGGAACATCTACAGACCAAAATAAGAGGCTTCAAAATACAAGAGATCAAAAACTGACCTTTTCTATACTCACATAGACTCAGAGAATCAATATTTTTCATTTTCTTTACCTGAAGGAAAGCAAAAAGCTGCAATCTAGAGATATGGTGTCTAGACGTATTACTGTGGCTGCTTCCCTAAAGTACATTGTAGCATTAATAATTTACAAAGCATGCTCAAGTTCTTAAGAAAAAAATTGTTTAAAAGTAAGAAAAACAAAGTCAAAAAAATACTAAATTTAGTATAATATACAATATAAACTCTTCCCAAATTCTGGAGCATGAAACATTTCTTTAGACACTGAAGTAAGTAACACAATAGAGATATTCAGCATGCTTATCACTGAATTGCAGTTTTATAGTATTTGAAAATGTCCTCTTTAATATTCTGAAATACTTAGACTTAACTACATTAAATAAATTATCCTTAGGATTAAAAAATAATTCAAATGTATAGATGAAGCTATCATCTGTATAGTAATGCCTAGTCATCTTTTTCACCAGGCATCATTAGAAACTAGAAAGTGGAAAGATTTAAAGCAATGATTCACCTGGTCACAGCTGACTAGACAAGCAAGAGTACTTGAGCTCATGTCATCAGATTTAAAATCTGAGAAAGTATACATTGTATTTATAATTCAAGTGTACTGTAGAAGTATATTCAAAGCAGTACATAGAGCTGTATAGTCAACTAATCTAGCACAGTTGTGGAAATACAAATTCAATGAGAAACTTTTGGTAACTCAAATATAAGTCAGAATGCTATAGAAGAAGACATGTGACAATAATCTTTTGTTTATACATGCACTTGTATCCAAGTCTACATGCACATGGATATACATACATATAAAACCACATATACACAAATACCTAAAACATGTACAAGCATTGGCCAATTTGGAAAAAAAATAAGTGATTAGCTCTGATAAATGCTGTTACCTTAATTGTATTTTTATATTTTAATCAATGTAACTTTGGAAATAATATGACAATATCCTATTAAATTCAGTATAATATATAGTTTGAAGTGATGGCTAAAATGTTAAGCAGAACTGACTTCCAGTGGACACAGGTTCAATTCTGAGCATCCAAATAGCAGTGAACAACCACCTAGCACTTCAGTACCAGGAGGTCAATTATCATCTTCTGAGACTTGTAATCATTGCACATTAATGGTGCACTCACATACATAATGGCAAACCATCAATACACTTAAAATAAAGTATGTATGTGTATATGTATATGTATATAGATATATTTTACATTAAAAATATGTAGGTCATGTATCTGTGTTTTCTAAGTATTTAAATATTTTTGTTGGTTTTAACAGAGACCTCTATTTTGTATTTGCACTTTTCCCATCTTACATTTTATAACTTAAAACTTTAATATTTTAAAACTGATAATATTTTCAAAGGAAATTTACTTAAATTTCAGAAAAAATTAATGGAGGGGGAGGAGCTGATACAAAAATCCGGTTCACTAATTATTTCTTGATTATGTAAAAAAGATGGCAGGAGCTGATTGTTGGGCAAATGGAAAAAAAAGGTGGGAATTCTAGGTCCCAGGAGGAAGAGTAGGAGACAAGATCGAGAAAAGTTTTTTTGGCCAGGCTTTGGGGAAAGGAGTATAAACAATGTAAGGTCTGGGGACTACTAGAACCCATGGCAGCCTCTTCCACCAGCAAAATCCTAATATAGGATAGCTGATGAGTTTAGGCTATAGATTGTTCACCCAGCTATTGAGTTATCTGGCTAGTTTTAAATATTAAAGCTGTCTGGTGTTTTCCATTCACAGTGACTCGGCTGGGCAAGAGAAAGGGCAGATGGAGCTGTTAGAGACTTGGTGGAGCTAGCCTCAGGTGGTTTGCTGGAGGGAGCTTAGTTCCCTGTGGTCATGGGAAAAAGTATCAGAGCTGGCAGTTTGGCAGAGCTGAGTGAGACTGGAGCAGCTTGGCAGAGCTAGCCTTCGGGGCTGGCTGGGTCAGACAGCCATTCTAGCACTGGGCAAGGAGCAAGCATGGATTTTTAAAGTAATACCCAAAAAAGGAATCCAACTGTAAGTATGTTCAGAATAATTAATTAATAATATTACAGTTTATATATTAGCTATATTTTCTACATAATACATATGTATATTTTAGATTGCTTATCCTTTTTGACATTATTTTTATATGAGTTTTCATGTCTTCTCTAATTCTGACTTCAAATGACATATTGTGATAGTTACCAACTTCACCAAATTTTGAACCACCTAGGAAATTCAACTCTGTACATATCTTTGTGGTGTGTTTCTAAAGACTTTTATATATGAAAGGAAGACCCAAAATAGTATGAGGCATTACTCTATGAACTTGGACCCTTAACTTAATGACCAAGGAAAGAAGAGTTAACAGAACTTCAACACACATTTCTGTCTGGTACCTTACATACCCAGATCTTTCATCACCATGCCTGCCTTGCCATGGTAGATTGTACCCTCACGCAATAATTCAAAATAGGCTTTCTCCCATTTATTATTTATTGTCAAGTATTTGGTGATTACAAAGAGAACATTAAACAAGACATTTATGAACCAAATGATCAGAAGAATTTCACCATTAGTGGAAGTTAAAAATAATTGGCTTGTTTTATACAGAAAAAATATTAATATATTCTACACCCTAAAAATCAAGTATTTATCCATAGTCAAACTATTATGTAGTTAACAAATTTGATACCAATTAGTTATCACATATACCATTAAAATAATAGGAATTTCTTTTTTAATATATATATCTACAAATTTTATTCAACCCTCCCCCCTGTCCACCGTCCAACTGTTCCACATCCCATACCTCCAACAAACCTTCTGTCTACATGAGGCTGTTCCTAAACCCCACCCTCCGCCCTACCTGACCTCTACACTCCCTGGGGCCTCCAGGCTCTTGAAGGTTAGGCTCATCATCTCTTATTGAACACAGACTCAGCATTCCTCTGTTGTATATGTGTTAGAGACCTCATATCAGGTATATGCTGCCTTTTGGTGGTCCGGTGTTTGGGAGATCTCGGGAATCCAGATTTATTGAGACTGTTTGTCCTCCTCCAGGGTTGCCCTCCTCCTCTGTTTCTTTCAGCCTTTCTCTAATTAAACCACAGGGGTCAGCAGCTTCTGTCCATTGGTATAAAGATCTGCATCTGACTCTTTCAGCTGTTTCTTGTGTCTTTCAGAGGGCAGTCACGATAGGCCTCTTCTTGTGAGCTCTACATAGCCTCAATAATAGTAGGAGGTCTTGGGACCTGCTCTTGTGGTGAAACCCAATACTTTGGGCCTGTTGCTGGACCTTCTTTTCCTCAGGCTCCTCTACATTTCCATCCTTGTAGTTCTTTCAAACGGAAACAATTATAGGTCAGAGTTTTGACTGTGAGATGGCAACCTCTTCCTTCATTTGATTCCCTGTCTTCCTGCTGGAGATGGGCTCTATAAGTTCCCTCTCCGTACTGTCAAGCATTTTATCTAAGATGAATCCTTTGAATTCTGAGAGTTTCTCACCTCCCTGGTCTCCGGTGCATTCTGGAGGGTCCCTCAACCTCCTACCTCCCTAAGTTGCCTGTCTCCATTCTTTCTGCTGGCCCTCAGGGCTTCAGTCTTTTTCCCTCACCCAATAGCAGATCAGGTTCCCCACTACCCCGACCCCTGACCACCTTCCCTCCCAGGTCTCTCCATCCCTCCCCACTTGCAATTGCTTTCTTCTCTGTCCCCAGTGGGACTTAAATGTCCTCACTTGGGACCTTCAGCTTGTTGACTATTTTGAGTTCTGTGGACTATATCATGGGTATTCTGTACATTTCTTTCTTTCTTTTTTTTTTCTTTTTTGGCTAATATCCACTTAGTGAGTACATAGCATCCCTGTATTTTGGGTTTGAACTACTTCACTTAGGATATTTTCAAGTTCCAACCATTTTCCCCAAAAACTCAGGATGTCGTCATTCTTAATAGTTAAGTAGTATTCCATTGGGTAAATGAACCACATTTTCTGTATCCGTTCTTTTGTCGTGAGACATCTGGGTTGTTTTCAGCTTCTGACTGTCACAAATAAGGCCACTATGAACATGTGGCCCTATGGCATGCTGGTGCAACGTTTGGGTATATTCCCATGACTGGTATTGCTGGGTCTTCAGGTAGATCTACTACCAATTTTCTGAGGAAACTCCAGATGGATTTCCAGAGTGGTTGTACCAGTTTGGACTCCCATCAGCAGTGGAGGAGTGTTCACATTTTCCCACATCTTCACCAACATATGTTGTCACCTGAGGTCTTAATCTTAGCGATTCTGATTCGTGTAAGGTGGATTCTTGGGGTCATTTTGATTTGCATTTCTCTGATCACTAAGGACTTTGAACATTTCTTTACATACTTCTCAGCCATTCAAGATTCCTCTGTTGTGAATTCTCGATTTAGTTCTATTTTTTTGATTGGGTTGTTTTGGTTTTTGGTGGTCAGCTTCATGTGTTCCTTATATATTTTAGATACTAGCCCTCTATCAGATGTGGGATTAGTGAAGGTTTTTTTTTTTCCCTAATCTGTAGGCTGCCGATTTGTCTTATTGACTATGTCCTTTGCCTTTCAGAAGCTTTCCAGTTTCATGCGGTCCCATTTATCAATACTTGATCTTAGAGAATGAGCCATTGAATTTCTGTTTAGAAAATTTCCCCCTGTGACAATGAGTTCAAGACTCTTTCCTACTTTCTCTTCCATTAGATTCAATGTATTTGGTTTTATGTTGAGGTCCTTGATCCACATGGACTTGAGTTTTGTGCAAGGTGACAAATATGGGTTTATTTTCAATTTCTATGTACAGACTGCCAGTTAGAGCAATGCCATTTATTAAAGATGATTTCTTTTATCCATTGTATATTCTTGGCATCTTAGTTAAAGATAAAGTGTCCCTAAGTGTGCGGTTTTATTTCTAGGTCTTAGTTCTATTCCATTGTACCAGGTGAGTGTCTCTATACCAATATCATGAAGTTTTAAATCATTATTATTCTGTAGTAACTTGAGGTCAGGGATGGTGATTCCCCCATCCATTCTTTTATTGTTAAGAATTTTGTTTTTTGCTACCCTGCAATTTTTTTTTGTCTTTCCAGATGAATTTGAGAATTTCTCTTTTCATATCTTTGAAGAATTGTGTAGAGATTTTAGTGGGATACATTTACACAATGGAGTACTACTCACCAATTAAAAACAATGGTTTCATGAAATTTGTAGGTAAATGGATGAAACGAGAAAGTATCATCCTGAGTAAAATAACAGAGTCAAAAAAGAGCACACATTGTATGTACTCACTGATAAGTAGATATTAGGAAAAAAGCTCTGAATAACCATAATACAGCTTACAGACCATATGAAGGACAAGAAGAAGGAAGAATAAAGTGTGGATGCTCAGTCCTACTTAGAAGGGAAAACAATATAATCACAGGAGTTAGAGGATAGGCAGGACTTTGAAGGAAGAGAGGAGATGGAGAAGAAAAGGGGATCAGGACCGAGTGTTGGAGGAAACAGGGGAGATGTACAGAGGGTCAAAAAATTGAATAGAGGTATGTAGCTATTGGGAATGTGGAACTGGGGGTAGCCAAATGAAAGTACCAGATGCCAGGAAAGCAAGAGGCTCTCAGGATCCAACAGGGATGATATTAGTTGAAATACCCATCAAATGGGAGAAAGAACCTGTAGGGACCATATCCAGAGGTGAGATATGGCCCCCTGGTTGAGGGATTGGGCCATCCACCCTTCTCAAAATTTTAAACCAGAATTGACCCTGTCTAATAGAAATATGGGAACAAAATGTGGAGCAGAGACTGATGGAAAGGCCATCCAGAGACTGCACTACCTGGAGATCCATCCCATATGCAGCCACCAAATCCAGACACTATTGCAAATGCCAAGAAGCGCTTGCTGACAGAAACCTTATGTGGATGTCTCCTGAGAGGCTCAGCATAATAGAAAAAGATGTGGATGCTTGCAGTTAACTGTCGGACTGAGCGACAGAGACCAAAAGGAGGAGTTAGAATAAGGTCTGAAGGAGCTGAAGGAGTTTGCAACTCCATAGGAAAACCAACAATATCAACCAACCAGACACCCCAGAGTTCCCATGGACTAATCCACCAACCAAGCAATACACATGGAGAGAGTTATGGCTCCAGCTGCATTTGTAGCATAGGATGGCCTTGTCTGGAATCAATGGGAGGGGAGGCCCTTGGTTCTTTGAAGGCTTGATGTTCCATTGTAGGGGAATGCTGGAGTGGTGGGTCAGGAGTGAGCAGGTCGGTGGAGGAGCACCCTCATGGAGGCTGGGGGTAGGGCGTGGGATGCGGGGTTTTTGGAGAGGAAACCTGGAAAGGGAATATCAGTTTAAGTGTAAATAATCAAAATAACAAATAAAATTTATTTATTTATTTATTTATTTATTTATTTAGTTATTTATTTATTTTTGGTTTTTTTGAGACAGGGTTTCTGTGTGTAGCCCTGGCTGTCCTGGAACTCACTCTGTAGACCAGGCTGGCCTCGAACTCAGAAATCCGCCTGCCTCTGCCTCCCAAGTGCTGGGATTAAAGGCGTGCTCCACCACCGCCTGGCTAAAAAATATTTTAAATTTCAATTTTTGTACTTTTTCTCTGTTCTTTGCCTCAGAATGTATATAATTTTCAAAAGGGAAATATGATTCAACAGTTAGCAAAATGACTGACACCATGCCTACTCTTTTAGACATAATCACAAAAGTTAAAACATGTCATTCACTGCTGTTGAACAGTAGACAATTTGTGCATCCTTTTCTGAACATTTTAAGAAAGATGAAGTATTAAAAACACTTATTTTTCAACCATGTTCTAAAAGAGAGGTTTCAAATCCTTCTCATCAGAGTTCAGGGAATTGTGTAAAAAAGCATAGTTCAAGATAAAATGATTACAATAAGAAATAACATTAAAATTCAAGTAAGATATTTCTGTATTTTTAATTAATATTCATTTGAAGAATTACATTAGCCATGAATAAACATGCTGAAAGGATAGTATGCTTTCCAAGTGTGGGTGTGCTTCAGAATCCAATCTGAGGCACAACAAAATAAGAAACACAAGATTTCCTCTTTTGCAATATACAGCTTAAGTGACCTAGTAGAGTAGACTTTTACATAATTTCACTAATTAAATGAAATTTGAAAAGTTCAAGTTTATTCATACACATATGATATATATATATATATATATATATATATATATATATATATTACATACACATAATGGCATAATAATTTATGCCATTTTTCTACAAAAGTATTACATTACTAAGGTTTTATTCCAGGTTAATACTAGGGAATGTGGAAATGTGACTAAAATACTTATAGGTATGTTTGAATTGTGTTTGACCTGTCACATCCTTCTGAAAAACTTAAGGTAAAAATCTATATATTATAATCATAAAATATTGCTGAATAAAAATGTAATGAATTCTGGTCTAAACTTTAAAAGAGAGCTGCATATCCCTCTTCTATATGTTAGACCTACTTAAGGAGAGTTTTACAAAATCAAGATAACATCTTAATAATTTTTATCTCATAAACTGAATACTACATTAAAATTTGATACATATATTTGACTGCCAATTAATAGATAGTTCCTTAAGCAAGAAAAGTCTGAGTATATTTCATTTCAAAAAAATTATAGAAAAGATTTATTTCCAAAACTTACTTGCATTAACCGTTAAATAAGAATGAAAATATAAAGATAAACCATCAACCAAATCTATAGTAACCAGTTGACTTGAGGAATTACTGCACAACTCTATATGCATCATGAATATATTCTGAATGTTTTATAGTGATGTCAATAACTGATAAAAATAAATGTATTCAGGGCACAAAATAATGTTTAGTGACGGAAATCTGTAAGTGCCTATATCATATTAATGTAAACAATTAGTTAAACAGTTTCACATTAAAACAGTTCTTAGTTCACATAAACATCTGCTTAATTAACTTCGCAAAATTTTCCTTATCTTAAGAACTTTTATTTTTTGGAGTGTGGATGGTTTTCTACTGTTTGTGTTGAGTTTTGGCCACATGGCAATTATCTCCAATAATTTATGCAAATAACATTAAGTACTTTAATGGGATACAGGAACATATAAATATTCCTGCATAAGGTTAAAAAATTAAGAAGCAAATGTTGAATATAAACAAGTTAATATATCTTCAAATGACTCACTCTCTTGAAACATATAAGAAATATCCGATCACATTGTAGAGCCCTGTTAGTGGTAAGAAAATATGATAGCTGAATTGTTAGTTTAGATTTTCTTACTGTTGAGTTTTATAAAATATCTATTTATTGACCACCAAATATTCTAAAGATAGGTGAAGTAAATTTAAAGTATTTTCAAAAATCAAGATTCTCTTACTTTCATGCTGAAAATATGTGCACGTTTCAACAGACTCATTATATACCTCAGGTTAAAGTAATTTTTGATATTTGTTGAGAAGTTAAGACGCAGAATGATGTTTGAACAGAAACACAATAGCTGATTGATACACATGTGATACAGGTCAACATATGAGATTGGTCTATTAAATTTACAATACTAAACTACATATATAGTTATATGTATAATATTTAAATGTGCTCAATTTTAGCAACATGTAGCTATTAAAGTTGGTATAAATAATGTATTTATATTTTATCTGTTAATAAATACATTTTTGATGTGTGTTCTAAAGTAAAATGAAAGCTGGCAAGAAAGAAGGCAGGTAAAAAGTAAATAAGGCTGGAACAAAAGAGAAAAGGAATAGATAAAATGAAAAAAATCATCAAATGATCACTTAACTAGGAATCAGACAGTTTCTTAATATGCAGAGAGTTTGGAGAAGAGACCATGACTAGTTACCAAAATGGAGAACTTTTAAATGTCTTCTTTTTTTATTTGAGACAAAAGCCTGGTAGCCTCCTAGAGCCCTTTCTCACACATCTTCCTTGTCTCGAGGAGGGCATCACTGATGAGGAAGACCAGAGTAGGACCCATTTATGCATTACTTGTGTGTCCATCAACTATTCTGTCTGTGTTCAAATCAAGTAAGCCTAAATTCTGGAAGAAGACCATTTAAAGATTTCTAAAATACCACTTCTCAGGGAGAATCTGGATTTTAGAGAAAAAGATTAACCAGTTACAGACCTCTAGATGATTAAAGGATGATATATTTGACATTTAATATTAGAAATAAATAGAAGATTCCAAACAACTCACACCATGAAGGTGGTCTCACTTGGGAGGTTTATTGGGAGGGGTAAGCAAATACAGCCTCTGGGAGAAGAGGGAGAGAAGGAGAGATACATGTGCAAAGGGACAGGAACAGGAGCAACACTGCTGCCTCTTACACTGCTAGAGATGATGTGTCTCTGAGAGCTGGCTGTAAAGATACATGATTGTCATGAAGTCATTTCCAGCTGTTCATGAATGTGCCTGTTTGCCAACATTTAAAATAGTTGTTAACTTATATTAAGTATGTTTAAAGACAAGTTCATTATTAAAACACTGAGTATGATTACATGCTAATAAAAAGTAAAATAATAAAATAACAATGTGAAATGGCTAGATTGACAATTATCTCAGGCTATCAGGACTCCACAGAAGGATCTTTTCTCAAAAGACACTAGTCATCATAGTTTTGTAATTCCTATTGCTAATACTTTATAGTGTTGTGAGAACAAATAATAATGTTTACATGGACCTTATCAATGACAAAATAATTAAAGTAAAAATTTTTGACCTTTAAGAGAATTGTGTTAAAATCTGTGTAAAAGAATCAACAGTATGCTCAGTGTTTATGTGAAACAGGACAAGTGTATACAAATCATCAACTACTGTCACTGTGCCTGAGAGTGGGCTGTCAAATTTTCTTCATCAAACCAAACAAGGAATGTTACACTCTGTCTTTCACAGCACTGTATTATTCCAAAGCATTTTTGCATGGAACTTATTATTCAAGCTTCCCACCCTTTTTTTTCTGTTTTTATCACTGTATGATTACCAGGTGTTACTAGTTGCTAGGCTTTCTCTATCCATTTTTGACTCAAAGCTCCAAGTCAAGTCATATAGGAAACATAAATTATAAAGATCATAAAAGTATATAATTTATTACTAATCCAAAGTAAATGAAAATATATGCATAAAGGTAATGTATAACAAATTAATTTATTAATATCCTATTAATATGAATAAATGTTTACATTTCTTATATTTGCTTTATTATATGAACAGAATCAAAATATTAATATAATTAATCACAAATATGAATATCATTTACTCATATTCATTGTGAGCATCAATTTTCTAACAAAAGTCAAGTAGTTTTTAAAGTTATTGCTTATGTCATTAAGAAACAATTAATAAAACAATCAACATAGAAGTAGACTGCTAGTCAATCAATGATTTTAAAAATTAGACATAGTAACAATCAAAATGATTGGTTCTTTACATTATTAGCCAAAACAGAGATCCTTCCCCAGAGAAAAACAAACAAATGGAAGTATTCATAATAGTGGCCAAGCCTCGCCTCACTTGGAAGAATGAGCCACATGATTGGACAAGTCACCACCAAAGACTCAGGCTGGTCCAATTCATTCTATAGCTTTTAGCATGCCATTGATCTTGAAGGAGCAAAAATTAGTCTTGGTTTTATTGTGCTTATCAACTATCAAAAAACCACTCTGGATTAAAAGAAAATGTCTCTTTTCCCACTGAAGGTCTTTTTAGTGATTGGCTGTGGTACTTTCCAGTGTCTACAGTATAGACAGGGTTTCAGCCATTCTTAATTTTACTGCTTTATTTCTAGTTTGAATTTTTCATTTCTTCTCAATCATCAAGAGTTTTTATTCCTTTATTCTTACTTTTAGGAAAGCTATCAACCCTATTTTCTGGTCAGTTTTGGTACAGATTCTCTAATAATGGGTAACACTATCTAATTTTTGAAAGAAAAGAATAAAGTTAATGGGTATATAATACAAGAACAGATTCCAGTCTCTAAAATCCTCTCCCAAGAAAACTGCAGAGAATACATATATTTGAGAGTTTCTCCCTTTCCATAGTAACACAGTCTCTTTACCTCTGTACCCTCAAAGCCAAAGATGAAGTGCTTCCTTCTCAAGAGAGACATCTTGACCTTGCCCTTTGGGGGCAATAACTCAGGTGACAGCAGACACTGGCAAGGATGTGGTGAAAGAGGAACACTCCTCCATTGCTGGTGGGATTGTAAACTCATGCAACCGCACTGGAAATCAATCTGACGATTCCTCAGAAAATTTGCACATAGTACTACCTGAGGACCAGCTATTACCACTCCTGGGCATATAACCAAAAGATACTCCAACATAAAACAAAGACACATTCTCCACTATGTTTATAGGCAGCCTTATTTATAATAGCCAGAAGCTGGAAAGAACCCAGTTGTCCCTCAATAGAGGAATGGATACAGAAAATATAGTACATTTACACAATGGATATGCAACCTCATAGGAAGAACAACATTATTAACAAATCAGACCTTCTAGAGCTACCAGGAACTAAACCACTAACAAAAGAATTCACATGGAGGAACCCATGGCTCCACCTGCATATGTAGCAGAGGATCATCATGTCTGACATCAATAGAAAGGAAGGCCCTTGATCCTATGGAGGCTCTATGCCCCAGTGTAAAGGAATGATAGACTGATGAGGTGGCAGTGGTTGGGTGGGTGGCAGAGCACCCTCATAGAAGCAGGTGGGAGAGGTGATGGAATAGGGGAGGTTGTGGAGGGAAAACAAAGAAGGGGGATAACATTTTAAATGTAAATAAAATAACCAATAAATTTTTTTTATTTATCCAGGAAAAATAAGTTTTGGGGGTAAAATAATGTATATGAAAGTTGCACAGCTGATTACTGTTATACATACTATTTTGGAGTGATATTCATTTTGGAATGATGAGGTTTGGCCTACTCCTATGTATTATAATGCTAAGTTCTACATGCAATGGTCTAGGGCTATGAGTGAATTCTCAGATTCATCAGCTCTTGTTGTAAGAACATTGTTAATTGACTTTAAACCATTGGTTAAATAAAATTGCCTATAGCTCTGGCTCGCTCTCCCCTGTATTGCTCTTATATAACTTTTCTCCTGAGATTTATGTGTATCTAATCTGATTCATTTTGTTAAATATTTCTGATTTGCCACTGTTTCTGCCCTTCAATTAGACATCATTGCTTTAGGATTAAGGGTTTGTACTAAAGGATTCCAGCCAAAGGGGCTTAGGGTGTGAATTATGGTTGTATCTGCCTTCTACCGAGAAAGTCTTTGGATGTGATCAGAATAGCCCAATTGCTAGATTAAAATTACTCTACAGTTTTTAGACCCACAGATATGTGTAGCAAAGTCTTGTCAAGAAATTTTTTTCTTTGTAACAGACAAGAGACTACTAAAGGAAACTATCACAAATCAAAATGCAAAGTTGTGGACATTACTCCCTATGGATACACCTACAAAACATTTCCTGTACCTAAGGCTCAGGGAAAATTTTGGAAGAGATGCTACTACAAGACTATATCTTTAGTAATACCAGAATCTACACTCTTAAAGTTTCGCCATCAGGACCATCCAAACATGTGCATGAGGATAAGAATGTACAATGTGCATGCTGAACTGGAGAAAACTCCAGGAGTTTCCCACTCTACACAACAAAGTAAAGACATCAGAGAATAGCTAGTGGGAAGGTTTGTCATCCAGAGAAAAAAACACATCAGGGCCCTAAGTCAACTCTGAAAACATACATTTATTTGACATGATACAGACTAAAGAGGTTTATTCAGATATATACATACATGTATTAAGTAAAAAATAATGAAAAAGTCAGTAAATTGGAAGGAGAGCAAGAACAGTGTGGATCCCTGTTCTGGAGGATGTCCCACGATGATCTCTGGCCTGGCTGGGAACAGGGAGAGTTTTGTGGGCATTCATTCCTCCAGTGTCCTGCCTTTCCACATTTGAAGTAGATTCTTTCTGTTTTTATTGCCTGAGCCACGGGTGCAACCTGGTGTAATTGAGTTCCTATTTCTCAGGTTGCCACAATTCACCTATCATGATGCTGTTCCTGGAGACCTTGGTAAATTAGTCTAGACTCAGAAGTCATGCCTTCCCAAACAATGGTTTTAAGAAGAAGGTCTCTAGTTGTGGGGTTGGAGATTTTTCGTTCTAAGCTCATTTTAGTTCTGAGAATAAAGTCATATAGTGATTCCTGGGCTTCTAATGGAGAGAGAGCAGGGATTAGACGGGGTCTTGTGACTCAGAGGGTGGAGTGAGCCTATCCTAAGCTTGAGTGGCACAGAGGTGGACCTGCTCATACTACCCTGCTAGTGGAATTGCCTTCTGTTCTCCAGTAGAAAAATCTTCCTGGCCAAAGAGTTCATTAAAATCCCATGGTGTGTCATCGCCCCTCCCCTGGTTTTGCCTGACTTGTTGAAGATGTTCATCATGAAAGTAGGCTTCCCACTCTAGAACCATTGGGCCAGGAAGAACGGAACAGCAAATATCTCTCTAATCTTGGGCAGTGTTTAAGTTGGCATTATGCGTCTGTAGGAGAGATTTTGTCCATGGTGCATGAATGCCATCTTCCGTCACTGCTTGTCTGAGTTCTTTTAGGTCTGAGGCTTGAAGTTGGTACAAGTTAAGAGATTTACCTCGAGTGGGGTTGATATTAACTGGGAATGCTCCAGCAGTTTGGGTTTCAGGTTGTGTATTGTAAGGGTAAAAATTAAAACAACTTAGCAGAGACCACAAACAACTTGTCAAAGACCGCCGGATGGCTTGCTGAGCTTGCTGAGCTTGCTGAGAATAGCCATAATAAAAATATCAAGCCCCTCTAGGGACGAGGTGACCAGAAATGTAGAAACAACCAAAGACATATCTTGACCAGTTTAAACATGCCCAAGTGAGTAATGGGCCACCTGGTGTTTATCCTAGAAGGTCTGAGGCTTCATGGTCAAAAATAGTGGGCCATCCAGCCTGTCAAAATGATTGCTTACGCAAAGTGCTGATATTTGAAATATCCAATCATATGTAACCGCGCCAGAAATTCCCACTTTTCCCTTTCCCCTTGTCCCTTGTACCTCTCCCTATAAAAGTTCTAAACTTCCTGGGATCTTCATCGAAATTCTCTCCCCTGCGTGGGATGAGTTTCGATCCAAGGGCCCTTGTTAGCAAACTGCCTTTGGCTGTTTCGCATCAAGTCAGTCTCTCATGTCTCCTTGGGTGCGTGTTGATCGGGACTTGAGTTGGGGGTCCTCTTTCCTGGGTCCTTGCATTTGGGGGCTCGTCCGGGATTTGTGCAACCACCCAGGACACTCGAAGACCTTGGAGGCAAGTCTGTATGAATGGGAATGGTATGTGGTATGTGTCTGAGTGAGACGTCGATGCTTTTGCCGGTTCTGTATTTTGGTTTCTGTTTCTAAGCAGCAGTTTTTGCTGCTTCTGTAGTTTGGGCAGCTTTTGCTGCTTCTGTATTGCAGCTGCACTATAGACTGTAAGGTCTCAGTTGGCTGGTGGGGGGAAGACGTGCCAGACTACCCTGTTTTGGAATGGAGGAGACGGAGTGCTCCTTCTCTGGGGAAAGACGTGGAATCCTTCCCATCTGAAGTTGTGTTCGGCTGGTTCTATAAAACCAGACGCGAGAGAGCTGAGAGAGTGTGTCTGACTGTGTTAGTCTTGTGTGTGTTTGCATTTTTGTTGTAAGTTTTTGTTGAGTTTTGACATGGGACAGACGGACAGACTGTGACGACATCATTATCTTTGACTTTAGACCATTGGACTGACAATAGACTGAGAGGACAGAAAAAAAAGGGGAAAAAACAAACAGAGAGAGATCTGTAACTGGAGTCTGGGGTTGGGCTGCGGCGTGGCTGGTCTGGGCGCCGCTGCCTCTCACGCGTGCACTAAGAGGGTGCATGCGTGCGAGCATGGGCTCAGGGGCTGCGACTATGGAATTTGGCAGGGTTTTATGTATGGGTTCTGAAGGTCTCCCACTTCTGAGGCTTGGAGAAGGGGGAGGGAATTTATCTCTCTTTGGTTAGGGAGTAAGGGGAGAGGCAGGCAAATGCTACTTTCATATTTTAATGGAGCCTTGCTTTTGGATGGGGAAGGGAGGAGCAGAAAGAAGCAGACTGTTTGTTTGCCATTTCCTCCAAGGCATAGGGGGAGGGGTGGGTAGATGGATTTTATTTCTCTTATTAGTTGGGTAAGGGCTGTAAGGTCTGAAATAGGGTGATTTTTGGGACCTTGATCTTGACTGTAAATATTGTCCTCAGTCATGCATGGCTCTATCTGAAGGACTTCCTCCCAAAACAAGGAGGCTTGTTTTTTGGCTATTTTTATTCTGAGGGATTTTAGTAGGGTATATATTTACCTGGCCTGGGGTGATTTTTTTTTTTTTTTTGTCATGTCGAGTTGTCCATGACAGAAAAGAAGAGAAAAGAAGAGAAATGCTTTGTCCAATGGGAACTTTCCCTTGGCCTATTGGCTTTGGGGGATTCCACATAGGTCAAAAACACTAAGCCTTCCCACAGAAGAACTGGCACCTGCCCCGTGGCTTTTAAGTGGCTGTGGTGTTACCAGTTTTTTCTTTTTGTTTTAAAGAGATTCTAGATAAAGAGTCTTTGTCAACACCCATTGAGGGCTGTCAGGATTTAAACAAAGGCAGAGGGACCTTCAGCTACCACCAGAGAATAGCTCTGACCAGAAGGCATCAATTGTTCCTTTGGCTTACCGAAATCCTCTGGATGGCTCTGACTGAAAGCACAGCAATAAAAGACAAGTTGTTTTGTCTCCAGAGTTGGGGGGCTGACCTTTCTGCAGTATCAGTTTCTGCAGCTGTGTTGCTGTTCTACCTGACGTTGATCAGCAGCTGTGGGTGCCTGTTCTGGAGGGTGTCCCATGATGATCTCTGGCCCAGCTGGGGACAGGGTGCTAGCAGGGAGGGTCTGCTACTGCCTTCACCCGAATCTCCGCTGTCACTGCCCAATTACTCACAGGTGCTGCACCAATCTCTCCAAATTGAGCTGGTCCAGGCTGTGCCAGTGAGGCACCAGCTAGGGAGGGGAGGGTCCCGAAGCCAGTTCTGGAGAGCAGATCTCTTCCCAAGTGTTACAGCTCTAGTGTTACAGCTATTGCAACAGAAACTCTTGGACAATGAGATGATTCTCACACACCATTACTTCTCCTGAATAGGGACTGATACAGTTTTGGGGTGGGTTAGGGTCTGGCAGCAGATAACCCCTACTGGCTTGGTCTGAGAGCTTGGAGATGCCTCATCTACATATGGGAGACCCTGAGGCACTATTCCTATGTGACTGATAGCCATAGACCTCTCTGTGGGAGGGGCTGTGGGGGGCTGAGACTGAGTAAAAAGAGCTAGGAGCCAGTAGCGATATCAAATGCCTTCCATCTCATCAGGGTCCTGAGTTCTGAGGCCTGTGCTCAAACAGGTGTCCAGCTGCTTTTCACAACCCACTGCCCCACTGGACAGAATATTTGATGACTTGGAGAAAAAAAGGAAAGGGGGAAATGTAATTAAATTATAACCTCAAACATAGATTTTAAAGTATCATCTTAACAATATATATTTCACGAAATTGTGATTTTTTTTCTCACTGACCATGATCCCCTACAGGAATAGAGAGGCTTTATTTCATCCTGCTGTTCACACTTACCTCCTCCTCTTTTCCTCTAAAAACATGATAGATTCACACTCTTACTCTCTGCTGATCAAAATGTTGAAAACCTGCCTGCATATTGTAAGCATTATTTTAGTTTTCACATAGACCTCTGTTAACACCTCATTCTTTGGTTGTTATTTGCAAAGATTTATGCATCTACCAAATGATTCTAAACTCTAAGTATAAAAAAAATTGACACAACCACAAGTAATTATTAAAATATTGTTAATAAGTGAATGCCCAGGCTAATAAATATAGAATTTTAGGTTGAGGATAAAACACTGGAGAAATAATTTGGCCATTCCTGTTTATAAGTCACAAAATACTTATTAAATAAATGGCACAGTTAAGTCCTGTGGAAGACTAGTGTTGGATGATATTTTTCCCAAATACTTTTATCATAGAGTCTTAAGCAATGTTTTGGGCCTATCTATTGAAGCAAAAAAATCACATAGTAATTTCAGATTTTTTTCTAATCATTCATTTACCAAGCTATACTGTAGAGTCAGATTTCTTTAGAAAATAAAATATCAGCTATCCATATTAATTATTATAATTTTAAATAAGATTTCTTTCAACAATTTAGGGATAGTAGTTGGTTATCACTAAAAAGACAATCCCAGTCACCTTTAAAAGCAGTTTATTCCTTTGTGGTTCTTTTATTATGCACATTCTCTCTCTCTCTCTCTCTCTCTCTCTCAATCTCTCTCATACACACACACACACACATACACACAGAGTTCTTTTGTTTCACACACAAATGTGGTTTCTTTAAATCTCTCTTGCACACATAAACACACATTAGACCTAATATCAAAAAGTAGTTCAACCTTCCATGGTATATGAACAATTAAGTAATCAACAATCATTTGAAATGCTATAAAGTAAATCTGAATACTGTTTACCAAGAATATGTTATCTATATAGAGGCAGGATAAAATATATAGTCACAGATTGAATATAGGCCAATCATAGCAAATGCTCAGAAAAATATGTCAAGTTATAAAAAAATTATATGTCAAATTTGCTAACTGAAATGAGCACAGTAATAAATCTGACAGTTGATCTTGTACTCAAATGTGGCAAATCCATGAGAAATTAAAAGCATAATGCAAATTCTATCTGCTATGATTTTATAAACATATTTTTCTATAATTTATTTGTAGTCATTTACATGTCCTAGTGATTTTCCAAATAATATTTTTATTATGTATTATGAAAGATAGTTTTGTTGGCTTAGATTTCTCTATACATGCTTTATTTAGGGTATTAAAATGCTTCTATCTCCCTTCTAAGCCACCTACCAGAGGTAGGGGGAAAAGAAGGTTAATAGCAAAATTGGGCTGTCAACCTGTTTATAAGTAGTGCTTAGCAGCAGTTCCTCATGTCATTTTATCAGGATATTAGCAATCCAGTCCAATAGCAAACACCAAACATGAATAAGTAACAGTAGCTCAATATCGTAGAAAACACAAGGTTTCATAAAATCAAAACTCATCAGCAGAAGTAGCAAGAATCAGCCAAAATGTTATACGAAGTTCTTTGCTGTGTTTCTCTCTATGAAGTGAAGACCAGTGAAGACTGGTGAAAACCAGGGCAGCATTGCAATGTATAACAATGCAAGATTGTCCTTTTACTTTCTGTGGAGTTCTATATACTGTTTCCGACTGTCTGCTTCAGCAAAATATTCTCTTACAAGACAGCTCCCAGAAAAAAAAAATTACTTGACACAACTGAATTTCCAAAGAACGAAAAATTTCCATTTCATATCCCCCATCTGTAAATAAATGTCTTTTTTTCTAACATTAACATTCTACATACAATATAGATATTTGTAAGAACCATAAAACTAAAACTTTACTTCACATTTAAAATAGGCTCTTTATGTAAAATATATCAAATAATTTCAAACAAAATAACCTTAAATTTACTATAAATGTATGATAGTGAAACAATCAACAAAAATAATATTAAACAATCAATATATGAGTTAAACAAATAATCTTATTTTTATCAAGATACAACAATTAAACAAAAAACCTTAAAATTCTATCAAGATTCAATAACTACAGAAAACAACCTTAAAAGTCTATCAAGATGCAGTAGTTAATCAAAGCAAACTCACATTTCTATCAAGATATATTAACCCATGTTAAAGTAAAATGTCTAAAACTAATAGATTTCACTTTTTATTAAACAATTTATTTATATGTTAGATTATTGCCATTTCCTTCTTTTTCTGCATCATTAGCTAACAGAGAAAGTAATAGAAAGTAGCAAAATAGAAGAAAGATATGCTGTTTTAAACATACCACCCCAAATGATAACAGTCAAAACCCATCAAAATCCAAAACCACCCACACAAACTTAAGACACTGGGATGACTGTTTACTTATTTCTTGCTAAACTGGGGAAGAGAATTCCTGTTTGGGCCACAAGGAGGGGAAATGGTCAACCTTTAAAAAGCAACCTCTAGCATTTGTTATCTAGTCTCTCTGCTTTCTGCTCAGTCTCTGTGTGATTAATCATTTTGGGTAGCCCTTTGGAAGTTGATTTGCATTCATATTTTAAAGAAATCAATAACTGAGACAGTCTGTGAGAGTGAATCACCTGGGCAATAACCTATGTGAAGACACTGATATCTCAGATGATGAGCAGTTTCCCCTGGTCAGATCTAATCTTTGTAAGATTTGTTGGAAAAATATTTTTTTCCATTCCCTGTATATACATAAGCATACGCATGTCTCCATCTTAAAACTATTGCATATTTCAATTCTAATGTCAAAACATCCTTATTTTTTTCTTTTTCTTTTTTTAATAAAAATTTTATTTGGTGGAGTCTTTGGGGTTAGTTTTGTTTTTTGATATTTTATTTTTTATTGTATGTTTTATTTATTTACCATTCAGATATCATCCCCTTTCCCAATTTCCCCCTCTAGAAAACTTGCGCACGTGCACTCACCAGCGAGGTCACACAAAACACCAAAGTTCTTCAGCAGATATTTATTAGAATGTTATAGAGGAAAGACCCGCTGGAAGAAGGCCAGCTGGTGGAAAACCAGCTGGGAGAAAGGCCCCGAGCCCCGAGAAGGTCCTGGTTAAATACCCCCTGGAGAGACATGTACATATCTGGTTGGTTAATTGTCCATAAAATCCTATATGCCCCGGGATGGGCTGTGACTTCCCACGCTTTCCCCTTACACAAAGGCAGTAAATTATAGAATTTGTGAGAGCATCGGATTGCCAGCGCTGTCTTTGCCTTCCACGCCTCTCTACATCTCCCCTTTTTGTTTTAAATGAGAATCACAGGCACTGCCCAATGTCCCATGTCTTAGGCTAGTTGATGTGAATCCATAACCAGCACCAATGAATGGTGAGCTCCTTATCTTAGGCTACGAGGGTTGCACCCACACCTGGCATTCTTGCCAGCAAGAATGTGCACCCAAGTTGTGGCCACTCGTAATGTCTGTCATGGGGTAAACTCACAGCTCGTGGTGTACCTCTGGCATATGGCATCAACCTATTCCCATCGTTGGGACCAATGGCAGCTGGCCTGGAGACGAAAAGATAGAGCTGTCCTTGGCCTGTCTGGTGTGGTACCAATATGACTCAAACTCAAGCCCGATCAAGCAAATTCCATCATGGGGGAATAAGCGATCAAGGACTAATAGTTTAAGACGGTCTCCCTTACCCTACCAGGTGCAATGGAAACAAGTCCTCTGGGTGCAAGGGCTAAGGGAAACCGAGAGAGATGCAAACACCCATCCCTGTGCAATGGAGTCATCTCCTAGGGGTGCAAGGGCTGTTTGTCTCAAAATTCAGGTACCAGAGTTACACAGACATGGACCAGTCAGGCTAAAACTCCTCACCGATCCAGTGCAAGGGGCTGAGCCCTTGGGGTGCAGCGGCTGATGGATCTGTTTGCTGGCTATTTCTTAACATAGACAACCAGATTTCGGGAGATGAACCTTGTACTAAGGCCACAAGTGCTTGGGTAATCACGGCTTTGTCACGTTTCTGTTGATCTCTGAGCTTGTAAACCAACCAGAGTATGAACACTAATCTGCAACACAGGGTTGTACCAAACAGGCCTACTCCCACCCACTCTTTAAAGAAAGAGAAGGCTGAAGAAATCCAGGAAGAAAGTCCTTCAGTCAGCGAAAGGTCTACGCGTGTCGAGTTGATGGCCATCACCGCTACTCGCAACTTCTCAAGGAGTTCATCAAATCCTTCTGACCATTCTCCTGTTAGGTAACGAGACAATTGTCTGGATAAATTAGATGTTTGAGTAAAGTTTTCATATTGAACACTAGTAATACAGAGTGTTTCCAGTTTTCTTTCACATCTCAATTGGGCCAATTGAAAAAGAATGTCCAATCTTTCTTCTACCAAATCTAGGCACTGATTAACAATCATTAATCTGCCTTTCAATTCATCACTCATAGAAGTATGGATGTTGACTGCATCTGCCACTGTAGCGGACAGCTGATTTAAGGCTGCTGCTGTTTGAACTTTGGTTGTCGTAGCAATCCCAGCAGCTGTAGCTGCAATGGCACTAACTGATATCGCCGTTATTATGGCTGCAGTTATGCCAAAGTCTCTTTTTTGTCTGAATACTGATAGGGTAGAGGGTGTTTCAACGGGAACAGGGACCCATCGTGGCACTCTGGCAATCATGGCATGCTTGGCTTGTCCAACCGCCCAACACTGAGACATCATGCATGAATCATTAGTGCATTTTTCAAATGAGGAGTTTGAAAGAATAAACAAGAAGGGTGGAAAGACACACACTGGGGTAGGTGAAAATTCTGTTTGATTTACAATAATCTTGTTAACTCCAGTAATTAACTGAATAGGATTTGTCAACTGAGGGATCGGATCTGAACTCTGTTTCACCATAGTTCCATTAATAACTCCTGTAAAGGATGTTCTTCCTGCCTCTCCACCCTGGAGAAAGGCTAGCGGGTTGAGGTCGGTACAACTGCCATTAACTCCACAGAGTAGCCATTTGTGAAAAGGATTCATACTAATGCTCTGTTAGAAAAGGACCTTTTCTCATTATCGTGTCAGCTCCAAGATCTCCCAACATATTGGGTGAAAAGGAAAAAGTTTCATTGGTATCTACCCATCGTGTTACTCTGGATTGGCAATCAGACCAAGGCAGAACAACTCTCTCATCTTCTAGACTACAAAAGGGAGAGACCTTAGGTTAACTAGGATGCTCTCCATCAATAAGTTTGGGTGATAAAAATGTTCTATCTATCCAAATGGCTGGTTGTAAAAAGGACTGTGAGAACTCTTTGACATAACTATTGTCCTTTTCATTATTATTCTTTTTGGTTGTTAATTTAACCCGGCTTCTCTTTTCATAAAACCACCCTAAGGTTCTCTTCGAGAGAGTTATACAGTTTCCTGTCTCAGTAATCTGAAAACAGAGAGAACCCCGATCAGGCAAGGAACGATTTTCTCCCAGGGGGGAGTGTGTTTTATCATAGGGAAGATAAGGCAGCCCCATGGTTTTATTAGTTGTAAGAAATCTTGGAAACACCATGGCATCATGTCTAACAGGTATGGGTTTAGGAAAAGCAGATAATATAGCCCATTGTTGTTCTCCCCATATACTAGGAACCCAATTCTGGAGGATCCAAATTAGGACTGGAAACATCTGCAGATGAATTCTTCGGAGGGTCATCTTCAGTTGTCACGAGCCTTCACTTTAGTCGCTCTGGTAGCCAGAATGGATTGTCTTCTTCCTGCCGAAAAACACAAACCGCTCCCCTGGATCTTATTATAATAGGATCCGGGCCTTTCCATTGTCTGGTCAAGACGTCCTTCCACTTGACCATCTCTTTTGGCCTATCAGGCTCTAAACAATGACGGTCAGCAGCCTAATGGCCCTGACTGTCCAAATTTAAAAAATTGAGAGTAAAGAGTGCTATAGAAACGGTGACTTGTGGGACTGAGGGTAGAGCCTCCTCGACTCCCCCTTTTTGTTTTAAAAGATAAAATTTAAGAGTGTGATGAGCCCATTCTATAATGCCTTGTCCTTGAGGATTGTATGGTAGACCTGTCAGGTGAGTCACCTCCATTTGGCAACAAAATTGTCTAAACTTCTGAGACGTATAAGTTGAGAATTTTAGGCTTTCCCCAGGCACTCCAGGCCTCAAGGCAATGTTGGATAACATGTGTTGCCTTTTCTCCCTATAAAGGGGAGGCAAATATAATTTCGGAACAAGTGTCAATAGAATCATGTAAATATTGAAGTCTCTCAAAGGATGGGATGTGGGTAACATCCATTTGCCATGATCGATCACGTGTAAGTCCTCAAGGCTTAACATCATTATGAAATTGAGGACACTGAGAAGAAGTTTTTGTTATTTTACTTGTACACTTTCTAGAAATATTAAATTATAGTCTCAAGCTATTATTATTTTGATGATATAAAGAATAAGATTGTATGGCCAATTGTTTTTATATGGTCTATAATTTGACTGGTATACAAATCTGTTCTGGCATTGCCCTGGGTTCTAGGCAATCCAATGAACCATTAAATGTCTTATAAAGAAACAGTACATGTTTCTTCAATTAAGCTGTATTTTTATAATTAACTGTAAAATTTGAGAATTAGTAATATCTAAAAAAGGCAACAATTTTAAGTAGTTACAAACCATGAGCCATATACTGGCTATGAGTGTACCAATTGAAAGCTTGAATTTTCAGCATTTCAAACAGTGTCTACAGCACATAATTTAATTATTTGTGTTGAAGCAGGGGAAAATTCAAGAAAATGAACATGTGATATAATTACATATACTGCCTAATAAATTGATGAGGCATCTGTAAATATAGTAAATATTTTTTCTATGGGCTGCATGTAAATTTATAGGAAATACAAAAGCATGTATAGAGAACAACTGTTAACAACTTGTCTTATGGATAATGATTATCAATTTTGCCTAAAAACTTTGCCAAGTAATAGGCCAAATATCATTATTTTTCAATAACCAACTTAATTTTTATTTGGAATAAAGAATTAGCATTTCATCTAAAATATTTTCAAGATTCTATCTTATAATCCTGTATTAACACTGTAATAGTTTCATGATAAGATGTTCAAACTTTACTTGTACATGAAGAAGGATGAAACTACATTAATGGTTTCTTTGGCTAAAGGTCTGTTGTGAGCACATGAGTAGCAATAATGTAAACAGCCAACAATGTATCATGGTCTATATAATTTATCTTTTAATGACCAATAGCTTATTCTATACCTTTACAAAGCTATCTATCCCTCATCAGTTAACTGTCGAGGGGAATTAGGATTTCTATCTCCCTTGAAAACATCAAACAGAGGTTCAAGTCCTCTTATGGTAGGTTTAAGATGAGGTTTTAGCCAATTAATATCTGTTAACTTGATTTTTAAGAATCATCAAAAGTAAACCAATTTTTGTATGTACGCCTGTAAGCCAGAAGAGGGAGCTAAATCTCACCACAAATGGTTGTGAGCCACCACGTGGCTGCTGTGAATTGAACTCTTAATATTTTTAGTTGTGAGCCTAGCCTTTAACGGCTGAGCCATCTCTCCAGCCCCCATTATCCATTCTTATTGGAATTTTCTGTGTGACAATCTGTTTAAGATGTAACTGCATTCTCAAATATTAAAAGATATTGTCTTTGAATCTTTTCTGGAGCAGCAAGTACTCCAAAATTTTGAAACTCATTGTTTTAGAGCAAAGGCGTACAGAAAAACTCCTTTTAGAGATATCAGTTAACAAAATGAATAAAATACACTGAGAGATTTAAATGTTTAACTTCTGTATTAAAGCAATAACAAATTCTTATATAAGACTAATAATCATTCTTTGAGGCAGCCTTTTAATGACATTGTTTCATGGGCTTTCAAGAATCACTAATACATTCATTGGATTTAAATCTCATCACCTTTACCAGAATGTAAAGGAACAATAAAAACAATCTTTCAAATATATAATAATTCTATGTATTTACTAGAATGGTAACTGATGTAGGCAAGACAGGCTGTAATGTCTCATTAATTTCATAAATCTTAAATTTGAACTTTGTTTTTGGTTTAACTGAATAAGCAACTCTTTTTAGTTGAATGAGGGATCAGATAAATGCCAAGTTAAAGGCACTTTTGTCTTCTAATGATTGTTACATCAGCCCCAGTATCTATTAATTCTTATTGAGGAGAGCAGCTCTTAAACATTAGGAGCCATTGCCATAGCGGCAAATCTCTCAAACTTCATGGCTGTAAAATTAGCATCAAACCCATGCTTTTGAACTGACTCAGCAAGTTCCTTAATAGAAGTATATTCTACTGATGTGTAAACGCAACATCTTTCTGTAGCTTTAAACACTGGAAAGGCTTGAAACATCTTTCTTTTGTTTTCCTTTGAAAAGAGTTCTGTGCAGCGCCCGCCTGCGTAAGGCGGGGGAGCACACGGGAGCGCCATGGCGGCTCGGGTTTTCACCGCGGGCGGGGGAGCTCGTGCGCGGTTTCTAATCCCCGCCTCTCTTCTCTATTTTGAGGAGGCAGCCGCCCACATGAATGGTATCCTTCCGCCTCAAAGCAGACTATTTTTCCATCTAAATCTTGTTCCAACTTGGAGGACCCAGACTTCCCTGACTTAATTTAATATAATTTCAAACTTTGCAATTCCTCAACTGGATATAGAGGCTTTTTCAGCTCAGCTCAACTCTTAGCTACAGGTGTAGGTAGCTTATCAGCCTCTGCTGTGTATATTAAGACTGTCTTTAAAACAAAGTTAAACTAGCCCAAGAGTTGGATATGTAACCATTCTTGTCTTTTGAACATGCAACAGAGAACATACACTTAGACAATGAAACAAAAATCAAGCAACACACGTGGACATTGGCAAGCCAAGGACAGACAACAAAGAAGGACATTTAAGAGCTCCTTTTGTTGACACAGCTCAGAGAGAGGACAACTGTTTTTCTAAAACCCTTTCTCTCTCTTGTTCTTTACCGGATAAAGAGATTTTCTTTCTAAGGCCTTTTCTCCTTTTCTCCTTTTCTCTCCCAGGGAATATTATCCCTCATCTTTACTCCTTCTCTCTTTTTCTCTCCCAGGGAATTAAATCTTCCCTCTGTCACCCCCGCAGATCAAATGTCTGGGGGAATTCGTAGACAGTCTACCCAAGCTTCCATTTGAGCTTGTAAGCGCTTCCCCAGAACCAGTTTCTGATAGGCTCGTATCCTGAATCTGTCTCAAAATTCCCTGACTCACCACAATAGCTGAACTATACTTTTGATCCCGCAATTTCCACAATGAGTGTGTGCCTGGCCTCAACTTCCCATTCTGCTGTTCCTTAATTAGATCTCTTTCTAGCCTGTCCCAGGAGGCGAGTGTCAGCGTTCCCGTGCAGGCAAACGGATCTCTCTCCCTAACAAAGTTTTCTCTGCAGAGCCGTCACAATTGACTGCAAGGCCACATGCTGTTTGTTCCCTTATATCTGGGAGAATCTGACTCTCAGGGGGAAGGGCTCTGCAGATCACTCTCCTCTAATTAATTATGCTAAGCCTCTGCCTGCTCATAAAAACCACAGCTCAAAGCTCCTAGAGCCAAACTTTTTCCTGCCTTGTAAAAACCCCAGAAAAGAGCTGGAAGAGGGAACAGGACCAAACTTTCACTTGTCTGATGAAACTTGGCAGCCCAGAATGGCTGCTGGAACGGGGTGTGGGGCAGCTCAAGCTGCGGCAAGATTTAAACAGACAAACTGGTGAAAGCAATACAACAGCAGGAGGAAATGGGTGAAAGCTGGCACTAAGGTAACAAAATTTTCACTGCTGCTTGTGATTTAGGGGAAATATGAAAAGATTCAGGATTAACCATACCTCTCTGATTCTGCTCTCGCTGCAGCCTTGACGTTTTACTGTGAATGGGAGGACCTTTCTCTGCAGGGTACCTTTGAATTTCCCGGGTTTCTCGGTACCACTAATGTTGCGCGCGTGCACTCGCCAGCGAGGTCACACAAAACACCAAAGTTCTTCAGCAGATCTTTATTAGAATGTTATAGAGGAAAGACCCGCTGGAAGGCCAGCTGGTGGAAAACCAGCTGGGAGAAAGGCCCCGAGCCCCGAGAAGGTCCTGGTTAAATACCCCCTGGAGAGACGTGTACATATCTGGTTGGTTTATTGCCCATAAAATCCTATATGCCCCAGCATGGGCTGTGACTTCCCGCGCTTTCCCCTTACACAAAGGCAGTAAATTACAGAACTTGTGAGAGCATTGGATTGCCGGCGCTGTCTCTGCCTTCCACGGCTCTCTACAGAAAACCACTATCCTATCCCACCTCCTTCTTTTTGCTTTTAGACCATTTTGATTTCATGCAAGTATTAAAGTCAGTTCTAGGCTGAGGAACTAGCAATACAATAGATGCGAATAGACAAAAAACAAGCAAGATAATAAACACAAATAGTCAAAGAACAAGCAAGGCAATAAAGAAAGTTCCATGAACACTCCCATGATCACTGTTTCTAAGGACTTATTAGGATGATCAAAATATCTGAGCCTACTTCCCTGTCGTACCCAAAGTCATTTTCATGTCTAAAGCCTACTTCCTTGTTGTAGGCTAAAATTTAGATTAATGCTTGAAATTACTTCTTTGGTCTAGCTTAGGATTTAGACTAATGCCTGAAATTACTTCATTGTTCTAGCCAATGATTTATATTCCTGCCTGAAATTACTTCTTTGTTCTAGCCAAATGTCAGCTGCCTTCCTGCTTGAAGCCCATTTCCTTGTCCTTGGCCCATGTTAGATTCTTGCCAAGCAGCCCAAAAGCTCTCCGCCTCTCTCCCTTTTTCATTTCATAAACAAAATTGAGCCAGTCTTAGGTCGTTCTGACAACAATGACTTCCTTAAGCATCATGAAATATGTATTATCGGGAGCAATCCACTTCTGTCTTAGTTTGGTAAGGTGCTATGCAGAATCTTACCAGTCCTTGGCTTGGAATCTGTTAATTTAATAACTCTGTCTGGGTTTCCATTTTAAGTTTCAAGCCATGTACTTTGGCTGCCAACATGTTGTTAAAGACAAGCTTTAACATGAAGGGCAGGAATAAAAGTTTCCCAGGACAAAAAGGTTAGGATGAACAAGCTATATATGCCATTCTTGAAGCTTGACCATAATAGAAATTCTGACCTTGGGCCATGGATAATTTTATCAGCAGTTTCTGTCACATCAATACTCAGCAGAGCAATATTCGTTAAATTCATATGTTCATTATACCAAGTTAAATCATCCAGAGAGGTGTTAAAATTATGCCAAATATATTCGAAGTGGGTTTAAACTTTTATCTAATTATAATGAGTACCACTGTAAATTTTAGAACACAAATTTGATGGTATTTGGCATGACACTCGAGATGACTCCTTACTCCTAAACTCTGAACCTCCCTCCAACATTTTTAATAGGATTAAGAGCATCAATCTGTTTTTCCAAATGCCTATCTAAATCCTCTTGTATATTCAACACATTAGTAATTTTTTTTTTTTTTTTGCTAAATGTTTAACAAAAGTAGCTGTTTTAACTTCTTGTGTCAAACCAATTGCAGAAGCAGTGGTGCTAGCAATTAATGTAATTAAACCTGTTATACCTGCAATAATCAATCCCACTACCCTCTTGTTTCTGTTTAAAGCCTGACTCATTTCTAGTACTTGCAAGCTTTTTTTTTTTCCAGAATGCCAAGGTTCTGTGATGCTCAGGGCAATAAAACAAGAGTTGGTTGATAGACCTCCATTACAGACATGCCAGATTTCAACACACTAATAAAATTAGAAAGTATACAATCAACACAACTAACATTAAATACTGTAGAAGACACAAAAGTAATTTTAACTTGATAATTACAAGAGCCTTAACATGCATACTAACACTTGTTTGAAATCTAGATCCTGTCTCAACTCTATCTCTTGCTAATATAACATCATAGAGAACTGCAGCTAACTTTCAAATATGTTCCTGAAAATGTCCAGAACTAAACTTCCATATGAAGACTGTTATTCCCAATCCTTGACTGATTTCTAGTCCAGTACATGATTGAGTCCAAATAACTGGTCACATTTAAGAAAAACACAAGAGTAGTTATAACATCTCTTTTTGATTCTCTCTTCCACAAGGTATAAAATCTTGAGACAAGGCAGCTTGTCCCATCTCGGGTATAGGTAAGCAAGGTTAGGTCAGGAACATACGTCCAATACAGCTTCTCAGTAACCATTGTCAGTGTACTCAGCAAGTTCACATGTCAACATCATTCTTTGTCCCTTCATCAGCATGTCTCACCTGGCATTCTGGAAGCCAACATGTGACTTCAGCATCCTGTAGAAAAAAAAAAAAACACAAATATTCCATCTTCCCCATATCAAACACCTGATCTGGATCATGCCATATCCAAGTAAATAGAGCCTTCCCTTTCACCTGTGCATAAATATGCCCACTTGTAGAGCACCATAGACACTCAGGAGAAAGTTCCTTGGCAACCAAATTTTTTTTAAAAAGATTTAAAATAAAATGAACATGATTTAAATACATTTATAGTGTACTGGGATATACCTCCCACTTTTATATTTTATGAAGATATTGTTTTAAAGTTCCATGGGCCACTATCACAGTCCTGTTTCCTTGATGATTATAAGAAATCCCAATAATATGGGTAATATTAAATTGCTGACAAAAAGTGTCAAATGCTTTACTGTGATAGCCAGTTAAATTGTGTTTTTCTTAATTATTGGATAATTTATTTATCTATATTTCAGATTTTATCCCCTTTAATCATTCACCCCCAAACCCCTTATCCCATATGCCCCTCCTCCTACTTCTATGAGGGTGTGCCACCAGCCATCTACCTATTCCCTCCTCCCTGCTATGAAATTCCTCAACACTGGGCATCCAGCCTTCCAGGGACCTAGACCCTCCTCTCCCACTTATGCTTGACAAGGCCATCTTCCCGTACATATAAAGCTGGAGCCATGGGTCCCTCCATGTGTATTTGCAGACTAGCTATTTAGAACCTGGGAGTTTTAGTTGTTTGCTGTTTTCACTCTCCCCATGGGCCCACAACACCTTCAACACCTTTAGTCTTCTCTCTAACTCCTCCACTGGGGATCCTGTGATCGGTTCAATGGTTAGCTGCAAACATAAACCACTGTATATGTCAGGCTCTGGTAGAGCTTCTCTGGAGACACGTATATTAGGCTCCTGTCAGCATGCACTTTCTGACATTCACAACAGTGTTTGCATTTGATTATTGCACCTAGGGTGGATCCCAAGGTGAGGTAGTCTCTGATATATGTTGGAACATTACTGGGTATATGCCCAGGAATTGTATAGCAGGATCCTCGGGTAATACTATGTCCAGTATTATTAGGAACTCCCAGACTGATATCCAGAGTAGTTGTAACAACTTAAAATCCCACCAACAATGGAGGAGTGTTCCTCTTTCTCCACATTCTCGCCAGCATCCTCTGTCACCTGAGTTTTGATCTTATCCATCCTGATGGATAACAGGTGGAATCTTAGGGTTGTTTTGATTTGCATTTCCCTGATGACTAAGCATGTTGAATGTTTATTTAGGTGCTTCTAGGATGTTCAATATCCCTAAGTGGAAAATTCTTTGTTGAGCTCTGTATCCCATTTTTAATAGGGCTATTTGATTGTATGGAGTCTAATTTCTTGAATTTTTTGTATCTTTTGGATATTAGCCTTATATCAGATATAGGATTGGTAAAGATCTTTTCCCAATCTGTTGGTTGCCATTTTGTCCTATTGACAGTGTCCTTTGCCTTACAGAAACTTTGCAATTTTATGAATTCCCATTTGTCAATTCTTGATCTTGAGCATAACCCATTGTTGTCCTGTTCAGGAACTTTCCCCTTGTGCCCATGTGCTTCAGGATCTTCCCTATTTTCTCTTTTATTATTTTCAGTGTGTCTGGTTTTATGTGGAGGTTCTTGATCCACTTAGATGTGAACTTTGTAGAAGGAGATAAGAATGGATTGATTTGCACTCTCCTACATGCTGATCTCCAGTTGAACCAGCACCATTTGATGAAAATGCTGTCTTCTTTCCACTGAATGGTTTTAGCTCCTTTATCAAAGATCAAGGGTCCTTAGGCATGTGGGTTCATTTATGGGTCTTCAATTCTATTCCAGTGATCTTTTTTGCCAATCTCTATTCCAATACCATACAGTTTTTTATCATTATTGCTCTGTAGAACACTTTGAGATCAGGTATGTTGATTCTCCCAGATCTTTTATTGTTGAGAATAATTTTTGCTATTCTGGGTTATATGTCATTCCAAATGAATTTGAGAATGTCTTTAACTTTGTGAAGAATTGAGTTGAAATTCTCATGGGGATTGCATTGAATCTGTAGGTTGCTTTTCGGATGATAGCCATTTTTACAGTATTAATCCTGCCAATCCATGACCATGAGAGATCTTTCCATCTTGTGAGATCTTCTTTGATTTGTTTCTTCAGGGACTTGAAGTTCTTGTCATACAGATCTGTCACTTGCTTGGTTAGATTCACATCAAGGTATTTTATATTATTTGTGAAGATTGTGAAGAGTGTCATTTCCCTATTTTCATTCTCAGCCTGTTTATCCTTGAAGTATAGGAAGGCTACTGATTTGTTTGTATTAATTTTATATCCAGCCACTTTGGTAAAGTTTTTTATGAGGTTTAGGAATTCTCTGGTGAAAGTTTTGGGGTCACTTAAGTATACTATAAGATCATATGCAGGTGAAAGTTTTGGGTTACTTAAGTATACTATCATTACTTATGCAAATAGTGATATTTTGACTTTTTGTTTTCCAACTTGTATCCCTTTGACCTCTTTTTGCTTTCTAATTTCTCTGGATAGGACTTCCAGTATTATATTAAACAGGTAGGGAAAGAGTATGCAGCCTTGTCTAGTGTGTGATTATAGTGGGTTTGCTTCAAGTTTCTCTCCATTTAGTGTGATGTTGGTTACTGGTTTCCTGTATATTGCTTTTACTATGTTTAGATATGGGCCTTGAATTCCTGTTCTTTCCAAGACTTTTATAATGAAGTAGTGTTAAATTTTGTCAAATGCTTTCTCAGCATCTAGTGAGATGATCATGTGTTTTTTTTCTTCTATCTATCTATCTATCTATCTATCTATCTATCTATCTTTCTATCTATTGATATATATATATATATATATATATATATATATATATATATATATGATTACATTGATGGATTTCCATATATTGAACCATCCCTGCATTCCTGGGATGAAGCCTACTTGACCATGATGGATGATTGTTTTGATGTGTTCTTGGATTCAGATTGTAAGAATTTTATTGAATATTTTTGCATTGATATTTATAAAGGAAATTGGTCTGAAGTTCTGTTTCTTTGATGGGTCTTTGTGTGGTTTATGTATGAGCATAACTGTGGCTTCAGAGAGTGAATTGGGTAGTGTTCCTTTGTTTTCTATTTTGTGGAATAGTTTATAGAAATTGGTATTAGATCTTATTGGAAGGTCTGATAGAATTCTGCACTAAAACAATCTAATCTTGGGCCTTTTTTGATGAAGAAACTTTGCATGAGTGCTGCTATTTCTTTAGGGATTACAGGACTATTTAGATAGTTCATCTGATTCTGGTTTAAATTTGGTCCCAGATGTCTGTCTAGAAAATTGTCCATTTCACCCAGATTTTCCAACTGTGTTGAATATAGGCTTTTGTAGTAGGATATGATGATTTTATGAATTTCCTCAATTTCTGTTGTTATGTCTCCCATTTCAGTTCTGATTTTATTAATCTGGATACTTTCTCTGTGCCCTCTGGTAAGTCTGGCTAAGGGTTTATCTATCTTGTTGATTTTCTCAAAGAATGAGCTCCTGGTTTTGTTGATTCTTTTATAGTACTTTTTGTTTTCATTTGGTTGATTTCAGCCCTGAGTTCATTTCCCAACATCTACTCCTCTTGGGTGTATTTGCTTTTGTTGTTCTAGAACTTTCATGTGTGATGTCTAGCTGCCAATGTATGCTCTCTCCTCTTGCTTTTTGGAGGTACTTAGAGCTATGTGTTTTCCTTTTAGTACTACTTTCATTATGTCCCACAAGTTTTGGTATGATGTGTTTTCATTTTCATTAAACTCTAAAATGTCTTTAATTTCTTTCTTTATTTCTTCCCTGATCAAGTTATCATTGAGTAGATCTTTGTTCAGTTTCCATGTGTATGTGGGCTTTCCATTGATTTAATCATTATTGAAGACCAGCCTTAGTCCATGGTGATCTGATAGGATGCATGGGATTATTTCAATTTTCTTGTATCTGTTGAGGCCTGTTTTGTGACCAATTATATGTTCAGTTTTGGAGAAGGTACCATGAGGTGCTGAGAAGAAGGTATATTCTTTTGTTTTTGAATGCAATGTTCTATAGATATCTCCAAACCCATTTGGTTAATAACGTCTGTTAATTTCACTGTGTCTCTGCTTAATTTCTGTTTCCATGATCTGTCAGTTTCTGAGAGTGGGGTGTTGAAGTCTCCCACAATTATTGCTGTGAGATTCAATGCATACTTTGAGCTTTAGTAAAAAAATCTTTATGAATGTGGGTCCCTTGCATTTGAAGAATAGATGTTCTGAATTCAGATTTCATTTTGGTTGATTATTCCTTTGACAAGTATGAAGTGTCCTTTCTTATCTTTTCTTGAAAACTTTTGCTTGAAAGTTGATTTTATAAGATATTAGAATGGCTACTCCAGCTTATTTCTTGGAACTATTTGCTTGGAAAATTGTTTTCCCACATATTATTCTGTGGTGCATTTCCTGTATACAACAAAAATTTTGGGTCTTGTTTAAGTATCCAATCTGATAGCCTATTTCTTTTTATTGGTGAATTGAGTCCATTAATGTTAAGAGGTATTAAGAAAAAGTGGTTGATGCTTCCTGGTTTTTTTGTTAATTGAGGTGGAGTTATGTTTGTGTGCCTATCATCTTTTTGGCTTATTGGAAGAAGATTACTTTCTTTGTTCTTCTAGGCTACAATTTGCTTCCTCATGTTGGAGTTTTCCCTTTATTATCCTTTGTAGGATTAGATTTTTTGAAAGATATTTTGTAAATTTTGTTTTGTCATGGAATATCTTCGTTTCTTCATCTATGGTAATTGAGAATTTTGCTGGGTACAGTAGTCTGGGCTGGAATTTGTGTTCTATTAGGGTCTGCATGACATCTGTCCAGGATCTCCTGGCTTATATAGTCTCTGGTGAGATGTCTGGTGTAATTTTGATAAGTCTGTCTTTAAAAATTACTTGACTTTTTCCCTTACAGCTTTTAATATTCTTTGCTTTGTACATTTGGTGTTTTGACTATTATAAAAGGGTAGGAATTTCTTTTCTGGTCTAGTCAATTTCGAGTTCTGTAGGCTTCTTGTATGTACATAGACATCTCTTTCTTTAGGTTAGGGAAGTTTTCTTCTATTATTTTGTTGAAGATATTTACTGGCCCTTTTATTTGGGAATCTTTGCTCTCTTCTGTACCTATTATTCTTTTCTCCTGTTTGTCCTGTTTGAGCCTGTTTGACCTGTTATCTTTATTGTGTCAGAACTCCTGTAGAGTCCAACTGTCTCTGTGATTCTGTGATCCTGAGATCTTGGTAGTAATAGTTCCTGGGAGTCAGGCTATTTTTAGGATCCCAAAATCTTTGTGTGATCAAGCTGCTGAGATCCCATTATCCTATTATCCTATGTTCCTGGGCATGTGAGAGCTCCTGGGAGTCCAGCCTCCTCTGGGTTTGGGAGGATTGAGTGCACAGCTTGTGTGCTAGGTCTGCTCAGGTCATTGGCACAGACCAGCAGGCCCTTTATTTTTAATTGGATAAATTATTTATTTCCATTTCAGATGTTATACCCTATCCCCATCCCGCCACCACAAACCCCCTATCCCTTCTGCCCTCCTCCTTCTTCTATGAGAGTGTGCCCCTACCCACCCACTTCCAGCTCTCCACCCTCAAATTCCCCCACACTAGGGCATCCAGCTTTCACAGTACCAAGGACCTCCTCTTCCACTGATGCCTGACAAGACTGTCCTCTTCTACACATACAGCTGGAGACAGAGGTTCCTCCCTTTGTGCTCCTAGGCTGGTGGGTTAGACCCTGGTAGCTCTGGTCAGTTGGTATTGTTGCTGTCCCCATGAGGCTACAACCTCCTTCAGCTCTTTCTGTCTTCTCTTTAACTCCTCCATTGGGAACCCCATGATCCGTTCAATTGTTAAATTGTTAACTTCGAGCATCTGCCTCTGTATGTCAGATTCTGGAAGAGCCTCTCAGGCGATAGCTATATCAAACTCCTATCTGCTTGCACTTCCTGGCATCCACAACTGCATCTGCCTTTGATGACTGCACATGGGATGGATCCCCAGGTCAGGCAGTCTCTGTATAGCTCCTCCTTCACTCTCTGCCCCACACATTGTCTCTCTATTTGCCTCCATGAATATTTTGTTACTCCTTCTAAAAGAAGGACCGAAGCAACCATACTTTGGTTTCCCTTCTTCATGATCTTCATGAGGTCTGTGAATAGTATCTTGGGAATTGTGTGAGTGCATACCATGCAACATTCTTATAATGTAGCTACTTGTAATACAAATGCTAATTATGTTCCCCCAATATTATTTGTATTAGAGGATCTGATTACAACTGGGGACCTGCCCTCTTGTGGTTCTAATTGGTATATAAAGATGTCAGCAGCTAATAGCTAGAGAGGACAGACAGAGGCAGGATTTTAGGATTTCCTGCACTTGGAATCAGGAGGAGAGGAAGGAAAGATCTGTTATTCTTGAGGAGAGAGGAGATATACAGAGGTGCTCATGGGGTTGGGAAACAAGGAGAGCTCCCTGGGCTCTGGGCCAAGAAAGCGTGACACAAAGGATGACACAAATGGGTCCAGAGTGGCCAAGATGTGACATAATAATAACTCAGAATTATCAATGAAATATTCTAGCAACGTGGAGTCTATGCAGTCGCTCAGCTATTATGGTGCTTAAGGCATATTAACATATAATATGTGTGTGTCTTTCATTCCAGAACCTAGAACATTAAAAGGAGTAACAACACTGTGATGGGATTTATTAATTAAATGGTAATTCAACTTCATAGTATATTGGTTATCCTAGTTCCTCTGTGTTTTCAAGAATACAATGTCCCTCAGTTGCTGTTGACATCCATCCCATGTCTCTCAATTGTTCTATTTTAACCAACATTAAAAAAAATTAGAGTAAACAAATAATTATTTGATTTGTTCTTGGTTTTTTTCTCTTTTTTTTTTTTTGTTTAACAAGCATTTCTTTTAAGCTATGATAGGCTTTTTCTACAATTGCTTGTCCTGTGGGATTGGGTGACATACTAGTAATATGTTTAGTAATAGGCAAAGATTTTCTACATCTTATTGGAAACATATGTACGACCAATATTATTCTTAATTTGTGCAGGTAACCCCATGATTGTCATCATTTCCAATAAATGTATAATTACAGTCAGCCTTTTAGAACTCAAACTAGTTGCCCATTGAATCCTTAAGTATGTTTCAATGGTATAGTGTACATATTTTTTTTTCCAAATTTTGTAAAATGAAAAACATCCAGCTTCCAGATGTCATTTATTTTACAATCCAGCAAGTATCGAAGTTTGATTATGTAGAGAACACATGGGGTTATTTCATATTATTTCTTTGACTTGTTGTCAAGTGATATTTTTTACTTTACATCTTTCTCATTAACATGATGTTTCTCATGAAACTTTGAAGTTTCTAACACATTTCCTTTTAATAACTGATAAATTTTTCTCATTTCCTTCTGCCATTGAACCTGGCAAGTTTTTATAGAACCTAATACGAATAATATATAATGAATAATCTCTACATCTGATGGATTGTTGCAGTTGCATAAATAACAAAGTTTTTTATGAGTTATCAGGGGCAAATTCAGCAGTCTTTATATATAACAACTTTTCCTCATATAAATCATAAGTCATTACATTAAGAGATTGAAGATAATCTAATCATACTGCAAGAATTGCTTCCAGTTCCAATTCTTTGAACTGAGTTATATAGACTTTTTGATCACCTGCTTATTTTGTTTGACTTTTAACTTGACATTCCCATCTTGTTTGCAGTAACATTTCATGCTGCTGCCTCTGGAATTGGTCTTCTCTTTACATTTCTTGAAAGAATCTAATTAATTATTTTATAAATTGTATATGCTTTTGTTCTAGATATTTCTTATTAGTTTCTCCCAAGTAGTTACTATAAGCTCTTTTCCAAATTTCCCTGATCACCCATAAAGACATAATGTCAGAGTTAATGAGAGGTACTATTATTTTATCTGGATTAGTTACTGACAATTGACCTAATCTTATTTCACCTTTTGTAATTAACTCATAAATATTTTCTATTTACATCTTCAATATTATACTTTGTTTATGATCTAAGAAAATATATTCCATAATACTACCTTCACTTTGCAAAATGAGCCAAGTATGAAAATCAGTTTAAAGCAAAATTGTCAAAATAAACCAAGTTTAGGATTAATCAATCTATTTATGCATCTTCCAGTCTTTGTTTTACAAGAGTTAACTCTTTTTCTGCTTCAGCCTTTAGACATCTTGAACTGTTTAAATTTGAGTATTTTTATAATGCTTGAAACAAATTATGGAACTCATAAATACTTAACCAAATTGTAGATCTCTGTCATTTAATATCATCTATTAATTTTTGAAAATCATTATGAGTTTCCAATTGATACGTATAGATCTGTCTATTTCTTTGGTGTTCAAATTTTCATTGACAGATTTTATAACTCAAATAACTAAGTGAATCTTCTCTTTGTATTTATTTTTTTCTGGAGCAACCTGTAACCCCCAGCATGGCAACATTCTCTTTGTTTCCTTAAACACTTTTAAAGCATTTTCATCAGAATCAGTCAATAAAATGCCATCCACATAATAACAAATGATAGATTGAAAACATTGTATATCATTTCTAATGATTGTTACACAAAGTAATGACATGCAAAAGGACTAGACAACATTTCCTGTGGAAATTCATTCCAATGATATATTTTAGTGATCCACAATTGTTCAGAGTAAGTACTGAGAAAGCAAATCTTTCCCTCCCTGTTCATGCAAGAGTAATGTTAGGAAAGCAATCTTTTAAGCCAATTATTATTATAGGCCATGATCTCAGCAACAAAGAAGGTAAAAAAAGTCCAGGCAGTAAAAGGCCATTTGGGTGAATTATCCTTATTTGCTCCTCTTAAATCTGTTATCATCCTCCATTTTCCTGGTATTTATTTATTTATTTATTTACTTATACAACAAACAGAAGGGAATTCCATGGGCTGGTAGACTCTTCTATATGTCGAGTCTCCAGTTGCTTTTGTACCAGTTATTCAAGTGTTTAAATTTTTTTCTTTTGTTATAGGTCACTGTTCTTGCCACAGAAAATTATTTAGTAAGTACTTTAGAGGCAAGGCTTTTGGTATGTCAGCAATGACTCCTTTTATAAAATTGGAAACTCAATCCCTGTCGTGTCCTATATTTGGACAATAGACACAGCATGAAAGATTATTCATGATCATCTGTACCAATATCTTCCCCAGGAGCATTTACCATATAACCACTAATTTTTTCATTTGCTGTTCCTGAAATTATAGGGATATTTATTTGAGTACGCCATTGTTATATATAAAAAAATTCCTTCTCCATACATTTATGTGTACATCAGGCACAGGGGTTCAACTTCTTTTTTTACCATCCAGACCCACACAGTTAATCCATTGGACACTTTTTCTTATTCAGGATAATTTAAGAATGCCTATAAACTGTATAAACCTTCTGACATGGTGAATCTGGATTCTAAGACTTTTATTAAAGTGTACTAATGTCAGCTCCTATATCCACCAAACATTCTAATTCAACACCATTCATTTGTAACATTAATACCATTAACTTTGGTCTATGATCATTAACCACTATTTCTCAGAACACATTTTTTTTCAGTACTTACAAATGGCCCTGTTCTTTCTACTGGGTGGCCTTGCCCTTGATATAAGGAAACAACAACAACAACAATTCTATCCCCTGGATTAATTTGCATCATATATTCAACATATACCATAATTTCTATTCTTCCTTGTTGTCCTTATCTATTACATCTGGATGCATAATAAATTCTTGAGAAGTTAATATACTTCTCCCCTAGATTATTCCTACTAACACTCTAAGTAAATACTAGTTGTTAACTTGTAACATTTGACTTTTAGGATTAACGTAAGAATCATGTCTGTGGCTAGATCCAAGGTTGCGTTTCATTTTGTAGCAAGTATAAGATCAGAAATAACTACGTTTGATTTTCTTGCCTGGTTTGTACCTCCTGATTGACCAAAGTAAGATAGGTTTTATTGTTTGCTGCAGACCCTCAAGCTGACAGTCTCTTATGTCCATTTCCCAATGGCAAGAGGTTATCTCATATATCTCTTTAATCTACAATTCTTAGACCAATATTTGCCATTTGTATAATGGCTACAATAACCAGGAATTCTTTGTTGTTCATAGAAGCCAGAATGTGTTTGTTTCCTCTATGAGTAGTATCAATGTACCTGTTCCTTTGAGCTCTGAATTTTCTAGCCTTGCAGCTTCATTGGAAATGGCCAACATCACCAGGCATTTTGATTCCTGAGACTTCTAGGTATAGCTTGCCCTATGATAATACCAGGATGCTCCTTAAAGTCAATACCAGTTGTCTATCATATCCATTCATCTATTGGTGTTTGTAGTGCTCTCGATGACCTTATTTCTCCCTTATATTCAGTATTTGAATTTTGAAATGCCGATGTCTCTATCAGTAACTTTCTTGTGTGAGAGTCTGATATCCCACTATTTACAGATGAATTCAATCTCTGTAAAAATCAGTAATTGCTTCTACAGGAACCTGTATTATCTTAGTAAATGAGGTAGAGTTTTCTCCCCTGCTCCTCAATCATATCTGAAGCTCTTACATTTGCAACATGACATTGTTCAATTATGACATCATCAATTTAGATTTGGTTCTGAGATCATCATAATGCCCTTCATTAAGCAGTTATTCTTTAGTAACATTTATACCCTTTGCTATATTACATTGTTCTATTTTAACAGTTTGGTTCATCCACCAAAACCATAAAATTTTTAGCCAGTTTGTAGCACAAATGACACCAATCCTTTCCAATCTTGGAGAATAACTCTATGCTGCATAGCTCTGTCATGTAACATTTTTATAACAAATGGATAATGCAAGTCATACAATACAAAGGCCTTTTTAAACTACTTCAGGTCTAACATTTTTATTAGATGCCATGCCAACTCATTATGACTATGAACACCATCATTAGTAGCCATATGCATCAAAAGACTCAGAATGCTGAAGGTGCTTACATAGTCCCAGCCAAATTCTCTTGTGGTGCACTTGCCTGTACACTAATCCATTATTTCTGTACTACCTCATGCTCTTCCTGGTCCCTTTTCTCATGGAGGTGTTCTTGGCACCTGGCAGTGAAAGTGGTTGGAGCAGCCCAAGACAGCAGCTTGTCTTACAACCTAGTTTGTTTCCTTCTTTCATTGTGCAATAAATTTCTAGTCCCAGACACCAAGGCTGAACCCCATTTACTCCTCCCTCTGATACTCTTTTTGTATTACAAGCACTTCTAACGCTATCTTTAAGCTCTCCAAGTGCATATATAACACTGCAATTTTTTCTACCACAAGAAAACTGAGTGAGCCTTCTGAGTCTTCATCGCCTCCCCCTGGCCCTGCAATATTTTTCAATATGGTATAAATGAAGACTGAAGAAAATTAAGAAATCCCCTTCAGAGCACAACAGAAGACTACCTGGCCAGAGTGAGTGCTATTGTGCTGGTCTTCTTAAATGGTGTTTCCAAACTATCAAAACTGTCTTTTCCTCTACTGTATTAGAGGTGAGGTTACCTATTATGCCTCAACCATGTTGAGTCGCACCTATTGCCCTAGATATTTCAAAAACTACTTTAATTATCATTCTTTAATACTTCAACCTTCCTTTTACCTCACCAATCAAAGGTAGGAAGGAAAGGTGCTTAATAGGACAAAGGGGATTGTAGATCTGTTTAGAACTAGTTTAGGGGTAGTTCCAGTCTTCATTATCAGAATATCAGAAGTACAGTTTAATAACAAACAACAAACATGAATCAGTTTCAGTGACTAGGTCCATCAGAAATTTTGAGGCTCCACCAAGTCTTCACCAAATTTGCACGGTCTGATGAAGCAGCAAGAATCAGTAGGAATACAATCAGAAAATTTTTGGTTCATTTCTCTCTATGAAATGAAGGCCAGTGAAGACCAGAGAAGCATGGTACAGGTAGTGAAGATGAGTGAAGCATTGCAAAGTGGAGCAGTGCAAGAGCTTCATCAGAGATGACCAGTGAGACATTGCATGGCCTAGCAATATGAGAGCATCCTCTCACTCTCTGTGGAGTTATATTTATATTCTTTCTAAGCTTCATGTGTCCTCTCAAGGGTCAATCCAGCAAAATATCATATGCTCTCTCATATATCTACTTCATCAAAACATACTCTAATGTGTCTGCTTCAGCAAAATATCTTCTCACAAGACAGATTCCAGGAAAACCTCATGTGACATAACTGAATTTCCAAAGAAACCAGAAGTTTCCACCTCAGGCTTGCATGGAAAATAATATAGCAGAAACATTCTGAAATATGTGCATGATTGGAGGAGATATAAGTAAGTTTGCCAAGTAACAAGGGAGACAGAAATTTATCTGAACATTTTTCATTATTAATTGGAGTCTTAAGTGCCAGGAATGAGTTACATATAATTATTTTATTTGGTCAAAGGGGCCCAAATGTAACCTGCAATCAATCAAGGCTACTTGTAGTTTTCTACAATTCAACAATAAGAATCTATTTCTGAAGACAGCACATAACTACACATTGAACTAAAAAAATCATTCATAGATCATTCATTCTGATTGACTAGTGTTCATTTAAATAGAAGGTAAGCTGTATATTACCAAAGGAAAAAGGCAAACACCAATCCGTCTACAAATCCTTTGGTTGACAATTGTGTCTGCCTGCTAAATGGATAGTACAGTAGTGGAACAATGCTAGTGGTTGTAAGCAATCACTATCTGATCTGATTTAAGGTCCACACTATATTATGTCACTCATATCTGTCACTGCTTGGATAGCCAAGAAACTATACTAGGTTGGCCAAGGACCTAGGCAAAAATGAAATATTATTTACTCTTCTACTTTATGGATGTAACAACAAAATAATTTTTTATAACATTCTGATAGTCTCGTGGAGTAGTGGCTTGTTCAGCTATCATCGAACAAACTTTTGCCTGTAATAGATGGATACAAATACAGAGATCACAACTGAAAAATGTTGGAAGAGTGAGAGAGATTGGACTCTCAGTTCTTATTGGGATGTTTCCATCAAATCCCTCCCCTCATGGTTCAGATATATTGCAGAAGAAACAGAACAATGTACTGGAGTTGATGGAGACCAGTTAAAAAATAATATCTTCTAAACACATCAAGAACAATGCACATGTTAACTAATTAATAGATTGTAGTAGCATGTAAGTGTCTGCACCATATGGAGTATCAGCACTGTATGAAGTGAACACAAGGCCCCATTTCTAACTCAGGAGTTACCTTCAACTGACTATCTCTTGCAAAAGTAATTTTACCTTCATCCATTGGAGTCTCACTAAATACACAAACAGCACTTAGGGCATGCCTCGTGCTTAGCAGTATATGGACAATATGAAATGAATTTAGTGACAAATTTTGAGTGTTTTTATTTCACAATTATTTGTTAACAACATTTATTATTATCATCATCATCATTATTATTATTAAATTGATTTACATTACAGTTCTTTTCTGTACATATGATTTGTATAGTTTTTTGTTTTGTTTTATTTATAGTATTTCTCTTGGTGCAAAGATGTGTATTTTTGTGTTTATATTTGTTTCTTGGCCATTTTCTTTGTCTCTTTTTCTTCTGTTTGTTTGTCCTATACTGATTTTGTTATTTTGTTAATCTTATTTCTATATTATTATTTTGATGAATGCTAGTCTTCTAATGATAGAGAGAAAAAATGGTATATGTTTGAAAAGGAAGAGATGTGGAGAGAAACTGTGAGGGTTTGAGGGAGGGGAACCATAATCAGAACAGATTTTATGACTAAATCTAATTTCAATAAAAGAAAAAATAATCAAAAATATACAGAATAGATTTCCCTAAACAACAATTTATAGTTCTGAGTTCTTTGTTTTAGTAAAGCCACAGAACAAATCATTATGACCAGTACCAAAGTAATAAATGAAGAAATGTGGTATGATGTGGTATTATGAACCCCTAAGAAAAATAAATCATTTCTGTTTTAGAAATATGGATAGAATGACAAAATTCTATGTTGTATAAAATGAGGCTGATACAGAAAGATAAATACTTCCTGTTTTTTCTGACATGTATAAGCTGAAAAGCAAAAAATGAGACATTAGATTAGAAGTATACAGTAAGGGAAATATTAAAAGTTAGAAGGGAGATCAATAGGGCATGGGTATAAAGAAATGAGAAGGTAGATAGAAATATATGTAAATATATATAAATACAGTGAAATATAAAATTAATGTGTATTAACACAAATATTAAAATTATGCATATGTTAATTACAAAATTTAAACACATATTTTTAGTTATACAAAATATGCTGTGTCATTTAATATACATGCACCTTTCTATCCTTTCTTTCGAAATCATGAAGGAAGATATATTTTCTTGAGTTTACTACCCTAAAGTTTCTTAGGACTTTGAATTTGTTTTGGTTTTCTTTTTAATAACAATCATCTCGTAGAGGTGAGCATATCTATTTTTCATAGATTTGATTTGCATTATATTGGTAGATAGACACTGACTATTTCATAATAAAGGTATTGGGAACATGATTTCTTCTCTTGATAAACATACATTCAGATAATTTCTATATCTCTGATTCTGTTTTTTATTGTTGTAGTTAAAATTCTTTATAAATTTTTACATGGATCTGATAAAAGATTTTTTTATCAATATCTGAGGTTTTCTTTTCATTCTGTTCCTTCACTAACATTTCTTCACACCTGCTTTGTAAGTGTTATTCAGAGATTAATTTACTGGTGCTGAAAAAATTATTATGTCAGAACAAAAACTGAACTCAGTACAGCAACTAAAACATAAATACAGAACTTAAACATCCTTTAAAGTTTTATATAAATATTATGTATATAAAAACCTCAATTGTCAATCTTAACTTGTCTCATAAAGAAATACACATTTCTCACAAACATACTGTATTTAACTGTTATTACAAACCAAGTATTCAAGGGTTCACATACATGGATCTTAAATTGCAGAAAATACTGCTTCATGCCAGAATTATAAAAACAAAGTATATGATTAGTACAATTTTGTAACATATACACCATTGTCAACAAATATTGGTAGTTTATCATTTTGTATTTATTAAATTACTTATGAAATTTTAAGGGTACAATAAGAATGAAATGCAACATTCATGAAGAACTATCTCTTCTATGTAATTGATACTATAGGAAAACAATTAAACATGCAAGGTAAATATCAATACTTAGTAGTTTCAACTGATTTTGCTAACCCTAGTACTTTCACTGGCTTACACTCAGTCATTTGTCCGTTTATAAATATCTCTTAGAATTCACCTTGTGGGCTAGTTTTCTTTCTTTAGTTGTTCTGTACGATTATATCATTCTTAGGTATTTATGCTGAGAAATGCTTTTTCAAAAATGGCCCTGGACTAGAAAGGTATTAACGTAGTAGTTCTCAGTGTTTGGATCCTCACACTTACATAGGTCATGTATCAGATATCCTGAATATGATATACTTACATTATGATTTTTAACTTTAAAAAATGAAAATATGATGTAGCAAAAAAAGATCTTATTGTTGAGGTCAGCAAAAATAAGATTAAATAACTGTTTTAAAGGGTTACAACATTAGGAAGGTTGAGAACCACTGTACAAGAGTAAAAGAAACAATGTCTGGCTCAATCTCATTTGCCCTCTACGCAATATAAACTTACTTATGTTTTTCTACTGTTTCAGTTCTAATTTAAAAATTTAATCTTTAAAGTCAAACAACTTATTCATCATTCACAAATTAACTTATACAGTGTACACCAGATATCATTCATGTTATTTTATAGTAATAATTTATAATTTTTCTTGGAAGTGGATAGCTTAAAAACAATTAGAAATGTGTTTGTGATAGTGTAGTTTTCTTAAAAGAATTGTAAGACAAACAAAATTATAAATTATTATTGGTAGAAAAATATGTTTTAGATTGATGTGTTCAAGGTTGTTGAAAATAAGAGTGCAAAAAATTTCAAGTAGGCATTGGGAAATGAGATGGTAGAGCAGAGTAGGTAGATAAAAAGAACAATCATCCTAAGGACATTAAAAATCCATATAGAAAACTATTATTTTATAAGCTGTCTAAAAATCTGCATATTTCTACTTATCCACATATATATTTATATAAAGATTTTGAGCTGGAGACAAGAATCAGTGATTAAGAGTACCTCTTTCCTTTATGGAAGACCCAGGCAATGGTTTCCAGAGCCTATATCATAGCTTATACCCATCTATAAATAACACCAGTTACAAGACATCTAATGCCATTTTCTGACCTCCACGATCACCAGGCAAATATGTAATGTCATTTTAATATTGGAGACAAGTCTGTATATTTTATAAAAAATATGTAATATGTAATGTTCTGGGAACTTTGTCTGAAACATCTCAAATATGCAAATGAATTCAAGCTATATAGAATATTGGAGTGCAGATGATCCCTCATAAACATAGCAATCTACATTGAATATAAGATTTTTTTAAATATCCCAGAAATTTATTTGATATTTGCTTGAATACATTTTATATAGAAAGATTGGGATTATTTGTGTTTGGAGTCCCTGGTAAATCTCTGAACCATAAAGGTGCCAATCCAGAGACATCAGACATGGACAAGGCCAAGTTTAGGACTGCTGTTTAAGATGTCTCTGGTCAAATCAAGCCACTCCCTTAAAAAATGCTTGAGGTATTAGCACCACTATGTGAAAACAGCTGACACAAAGGAGGACATTTAGATTCTGGCTTGTTGAATACTTAAATACTTGGAAATAAAAATATTCAGCTTTGAAGTTTTCAATACTGGAAAACTTTCAAGTCTAGGGTTTACAGCCAGGAAGGGATGCTTTGTACTCCTTAAATTGGACTGTTTTCCAAAATGTTAATCTTAAGCTTTGGCTTCCATTTCTTCTGCATCATCATCTCCGTCCACTTCTGCATTTTCTCTCTCAAGTCATTCCAGCTACCTTGCAAGTTCAGTTTCATCTGTATCTATGAACACTTTGGGCTCCATCTGAACATTGAACACTCTTCTCTTCTCCTCAATTTTCTCTTTGATGACTGCCATAGCCTGATTGAGGACAGAGAGGCCTTCTGTCCTCTCTAGGGTCGTTGTTGTCATCATATACCTGGGAGACGCTATTGGATTAATCTTGACGTGCATGGTTTCTGTAGAACAATTTAAACCTGCCCTCAGGTGTGTAGTTGTCATTAGAGTTGATAAAGAAAAAGGATATACAGATTTGTCAAAAAGAAGAGTTTCTCCAGAGGAAGCAATCAAATGTGAAGACAAATTCACAAAATCCAAAACTGTTTATAGAATTCTTCGCCAGGTTGTTGAGGTATTAGAATACACCAAGGATGAGCAGCTGGATAGCCTGTTCCAGAGGACTGCCTGGGTCTTTGATGACAAGTACAAGAAACTTCGATATGGTGCCTATGATGTCTTTAAGCATGCAGTCTCAGACCCTTCTATCTTGGATAGTTTAGATTTGAATGAAGATGAAAGAGAAGTACTCATTAACAATATCAAAAGGCATTTGACCCCACAAGGTATCAAATTTGAGCAGATATTGAACAGATATTGAAGTAGCTTGCTATGATTATGAAGGCATTGATGCTGTAAAAGAATACAAGATTTTTAATGCTATAATGAAAAGTGCTTACAGAAATTATATATATATATGATATGTGTGCATACATATACATACATATACACATAAACACACACATACACATACATATACATCATATACATATACATGAAACTTCATGAAAGTTTGTCTTAGACTTTTATAGGTGATTTAACCACAAATGAGAGGATTTGACACGTGCAAAATTTATTTTATCTATTTTGGTATCTGCAAATCTGAACTCTATTGCTTCCCTAAAATCAAGGTGCTGGGGGAGTATGTTCAAGGTTCTAGGTACAATTCATTACACACCTTTTTAGATTTCTGGGAGATGTTAACATGATGTGGTCAGTGACTGGATCTCTATTTCAGCAGTTACTGTCACTTTTCCAATTTTTCAATCCATGCAATCTCTTTTCAACTCATTTTTAATAGGGGTGTACATGATCATGTCAATAAACTTCAGCATAAGCTCATGTAATTTCATCTTTTTTGAAGTGTAATACATCTTGATTTTTATTATTTTTATTTTTAATAATTATTTTATTTATTTCCACCCCAAATGTTGCCCTTTGCCAGTCTCCCCTCTCAGAGTTCTCCCCTGCCCTTTCTCTTCAACTCTGAGAGAGTGAGTTCCTATCCGACTTCCCCTCCTATCCAATCATCATGGGGCAAGAAGTCTCTTCAGGATTAGGTGCATCCTCTCCTACTGAGGCCAGACAAGGCAGCCCTCTGCTACAAAAGTATGTATGAAGGCCTCTGACCAGCCTGAGTATGTTCTTTCCTTGGTGGTTTAGTCTATGGGAGCTCACAGAGGTCCAGGTTAGTTGACACTGCTATTCTTGTAGGGAGTTGCCATCTCCTTCAGTTCCTTCAGTCCTTCCCCTTTCTCTTCCACAGGGGTCCCAGACCTGAATTCAATGGTTGGCTGTGAGTATCTGCATCTTTCCCAGTTACCTGCTTTTAGAGCCTCTCAGAGGACAATCATGCTAGACTCCTGTCTATGAATACAACGGCGTCAGTAATAGTGTCAGGGATTGTTGCCCACCAATGGGATGGATCTCAATTTGAGCTGGTCACTGGTCAGCCATTCCTTCAGTTTCGGGTACATTTTTGTCTCTCCATTTTTTTTTTTGACAAGAGCAATTTTGGGTTGAAAGTTTTGTAGGTGGATTGATGTCCCGATCCTTCCACTGGGCGGTGTCCTGTCTGACTACTGGAGGTGGCCTCTTCAGGTTCTATATCCCTACTGTAAAGCTCCAAGGACTCAGTGTCGCTGACCTTAGCTGAAATGTCCAACAGCGTGGATAATAAATCTTTAAAACAATGTTGGTATAAAGGCGTAATGAGTTTAGTTCGCACATTTCAATAGTAGTCAATTAAATTATCCTAAAAATAGTTCCAAAATTACTGTTTGAAAATGAAGTCAGTTAATAAGTATCCTTAGCCATGTGAAATATGTCTGAGTTGAACAATTATAACATGTCATATTATTTCTAAATAATAATGGTACATATTCCTCTGGTAATAATCTTTATAATAAAAGAAACTATAAGACTCAACAAATATCATTTTAAAGAGAAATAAGAAACAATATTATGTCTTTTTAAGATTTTCCAGATTCATATCACAATAAATGTTATTGTAGTCTTCTTTAAAACAATCAGTTAAGATGTTAGCCAGGTAACAAACAGTAATTCACTTTCCACCATTGTGTTTGTAGTGGAAGGAAACATTCCCAAGCATCTGGGATTAGGCACCAGATGTCTTTCTAGAAAGATAAGTGTACTTTACTGTTTTAAAATCCCTCATCATTCTCAACATTTCTAGTTCCCTGTGCATACACACTGATTTCAATATTATTAGTGGACAACCTTCTTGGTAGATTTGATGTGATGATTTAATTTCTCTGGATCTATAACTATGTTGGAGAGTAATTTATGGAATGATAAAAACATTTTTTCTTCTGTTTTTCTGAAATAAAAAACATTTCTCCATCTTAAACCACAAGCCAAGATACAACTCCCTTCCATTACTAGATCCATCATTTCTTTTTATTTTCAATCCTAGTTGCTCTCATTTTCCTACTTTTCTCCATTTCTACTGTTAGAACTCATATCAGGCTAATTCTTATCTGAAGTGTACCTGTAGCTATATATTGATCTTCGTTTACTATTTCAACAACTCCTTCCACCTTCTACTCTGCAGTTACAGTTGGCTTTTCAAAGGCCAAATATACTATTTGATTAAGAGCAAATCCATTTTCTCATTTTACATGAAAATCAAAATTCTTTGATCAAAATATTGCAGTGTCATTGACTGTATCTCAAAATACTCAAGATCCCTATATTCTGTTTTATGATTCACCCCAAAGCTCCATGCTAAAGAAACTTCCCTTATGCAAAACACTATCAACTATATGATCATTTGCTACACTTAATCTGTTTTAGGATGTACAAAAGGCCAAGGCTTCCTGACCCTGATTAAAACTATTAATGTGATTAAAATATAGTTATACTCTGGTGAAAAAGACATTGTATGATAAATAATCCAAATAAGTTAGATTCAGAAAAAGAGATATCACATTTTTCTCTGATATATACAGAGAAAATATATGAGGGTATTCTATAAAAATGAAAGGGATATGGAGGTGGTACAATATAAACAAGGAGTTGACTAAAATCAATGCGTGTTTACATGCATGAAAAACGCTTTTTTATTTTGATAAAATGAAAATATGATAAAAAGTAATTATCTAAGCTGGTGAAATGGATAAAGGAATGAAGCTGACATGTGTAAAAGAAAACAGAAGTCAAAAAACAAAATCAAGGAAAGGATCTTGTCTATAGGCTGAGGAGACCTGCTCATGTTCCTTACTGCTGTACAAACTCTACTTGTATTTTGATTTCTACCAACCTTGTTGGAATTAATATGAATGTTATTTCTAATCATCTTTCTATCTTTCATTTATTATGAAACTTGAATGTGTTTTGGTTAAAACTGAAGAAAAGTAAATAGGATAGGAAACTAAAGTTATCAAAGTTATAAAGAATTTTGTAGGTGGAATTGCTGCAAAGACTATTTTCTAAGATAAATAGATCCCAGATTTCCAATATAGATGTGCAAAGGCATGTGAAAATCACACACACACACACACACACACACACACACATATAACATTTATAGCATATATAACATTTAGTGAAAAAGAGGTCATATATTTGAAAGATGAAGGAGGGGAAAATAGAGGAGTTTGGAGGAAAAAAGATAATAAGGAAATTCTGTAATCAATCTATAACTTTAAAACAACAAAAGAAATAATAAAAATAAGAGAATGCCAGTAAAGATAAGTGACACGCTATGTAATTGTGGATGTTACTTCAATGTGTTGAGACTCCTTTTTCATATTTGTGTTCTACTTCAGGAAACATTAAAAACACTGAAAAGATATTAACCATGTTTTGTTAATATTTTAGTAACACAAGGAATGATATATTTCCTGAATTTACTTCATTATTTAATTAAACTGGGCTGGATACTAATGAGGTCATAGTTACCCTTGTAAAGTTAGCTTTTTTTCCATATAAGTGAACACAGACTAATTTCTGGCTATAATAAGTCACTATAGTTATATCTGAATGATATAGGAGCTATATTCAAATGTAAGAGTACACATCTAAAATGCTGAGTGCTTTTTAAAAAAAAACCCTCATGTCTCACTCATTACATATCTCTAGTTTCAAGCTTCTAAAAAACAGAAATGACTTCATATTTTTTAGATACCATAGAGAAAAGATTTTTTTTGTTTATTTTCCCTTTGCACTGACAAGTCATTTTGAAACATAAATTATGCCTTTTTAATATTCTGAAGACTAATTTCCATCTTTCTACTATTACATCAAGCATTTTGATTGTTTTGATTATCTGATGCCTCTTTTCCATATATTTGCACAAGAAGAAACATTAGCTGACAATGTTAATCATGCAATTATAATAATTTCCGTAATGCTGTAAACTTGTAACAGCATATTCAGTGGAAATTATTAATGACAGCAGTCAAATATTATGTAAGTTAAATTAGATGTTTAGCTGCATTACTTTGATTTGTGCAAATTGTGTAGTAAATAGAAGTAAGTAACAGCCAATACCAGAACTCACAGAAGACACTAGAGCCGAGTAAGAAATTGATTAGATGAAAGAAATAAAAGGTCCTTCTAAAACCATTTCAAAACTAGTAAATTAAAAAAAAAAACTCTAAAAACCTTACAAAATCCTCCTGGAATAGCTGTAGTTGACTAATCAGGAACATATCAGGAACTCATTTTAAAGAATTTCATATCACAATTTCAAACTTTCAAAAGTGTGTCACATGGAATTCTTCAGTATTCGCTTGCAGTTAAAATATTCAGTTTTTTATTTCTATTCTACAAATGTTATTTACATGGTTACAACTTGCTGGTATTTGCATCTTTAAATATAAAGAAGAACATATAGCAGTGTGACTTACAAATTAACTGTGTTGTGTGCGTATCTGTGTTCATGTGTGTGTTGAACTTATTGTTGATATTCAAGAGAATAGGGCTTCCTGAAGCTTTTATCTGGGATTCTGGGGTGAAAATTTTGAGGGAGATGCTCAGTGACTGGGCTGCGTTGGAATAGGCACTCCCCTGTAGCTCTTTTCTGCTCATGTTCTTGCTGGGATGCATAGTCTCAGGCTTCCTACACTATGGATGTTATGTAGGCCATGAGGTATCATGCTCATTTCAGGAAATGAGCTTTACAAAGTTGTCATTGAGAGCATTGCCAGCTCAGACATCAAACATGGAAGAGTGGGTCTAACTGTTAAAGTTGCAGGAAACAACCTGGGCCTGGTGATGTCCAAAATGCCATTTATTGGGCCCTCAGATGCTTGCTTTACCATCCTTGACAATATCATACTTGGCAGTTTTCTATAGGCAGCCTGTCAGACTCATGATGAACACATTGTTGTAGGAGTAGCAAAGGTGGCAGGAGCAAGGAGAGAAAGAGGAAAAGGTAGAGGAGGTGCTAGAGACAGCAGAGATGTAGGAGCAATGGAGAGCAGGTAACAACTTATATTTAGGTTAGTTAATTGAGAAACAACTCTCTTTGTATGGGCATACTGTTACTGAGCATTACTAAATATATAAAGCCTTTGATTAATCTTTAAGCATTAGAGTCTCATTTTTTTTTTACTGGGACTGCATGGATGGCAATGCTCAGCCTTTCTGGGACAGCATGGAAAATTGGCAGATCTCCCACGCTGGCATCTCATGGGTGGCAGGGCTGGTGTTTCTGGCTGGCCATTTCTATCTGTAGTGTGCATGTGGCCTCTGCAGAGCCGCTGCAGCATAGATAGTCGGCCTGACTGGCAGATGATTTTTAAACAATAACTACAGCACATTGTGGGTAAGAATACAGAAGACTATACCAGTTAGCTTCCTCTCAGCTCTGGGATGACATTTCCACAGCCTTGGTAGCACCAGTAGATGCAGAAATGATATCCCGGGAAGACCTTACAGCTTCCAAGAGGGGCAATTCATAGTATTCTGTGTATCAGAAATGGCACAGACTGTGGTCATGAGTCCTTCCACATGCCAAAGTTGTCATGATTGAACTTGACCAGGGCTCTAGCAGTTGATGGTGCAGGAAGCATTGCTAACAGTCTTGAGAGAGTTGTCATACTTTTCATTGTTCACACCCATTACAGATATGGGGATGACAGTAGAAGAGCCAGAAATGATGACCATTTTGGCCCCACCCTTCAAGTGTGCCCTGATATTTTCCATGGTTTTGAAGATACTACACAACACATTTAGCATACAGTGGACTCCACAACATCACCCAATTTGATATTGGTAAGATTTGGCTCCTGGAAGAAAGTCATGGTCTTCTATTTGATGACAAATGATAAGCAATCTCCTCCTCAAAAATGAGCTAATTTAAGCCAAATTAAAATATACAGGCAAGATTACTGGGGGCAGCTCTCAGTTCAGTTCACAACCTCACAGGAAAGGGTCAATGAGGTCCTCATGCAGAGGGAGACAGAGGGGAAGGGGAAGAGGAAAACAGAAGGTTTGCATGCAGAGGGAGAAGAGCGAAAGAGAAAATGTCTGGATTATATAGCAATGAACCACTTGGTAAGAGGTAGACATGACCTGGGCTGGAAAGTTCATCATAGAGGGTGGAGTATGCCAGCCATGCTCAGTAATAGGGGCTGAGGTATGCTCTGAAAACTTGGAGGCCAGTTCTCCTTTGATATGTTAAACTTGCACCTCAGCCTCTTTAACAGTGTCTGAATCCCAACATTCTGGCCTTTTGTTGATAATAAATGAATAAGAAAAGGCATAATCATTAATGACTATTTCCTGTTGATATTAGGATATCATTGTTGGGGGTAAAACAATCAGAATATTGGCCAGGTCTGGGAACAACAGGCTGCTGTCCAAGCTCTGCTGAATTAGCTGGGACTAAGGACATAAAGGACCAGTTGAAGCAGTTGGTGAAACTGTACCAGAACACCTCTGGGTAGCTGCTTTGGAGGGGTCTTTGATGAATCAACTTTGCAGTTGCTGTAAATTATGTGTGTGTGTGTGTGTGTGTGTGTGTGTGTGTGTGTGTGGTGTGTGTGTAGATAGATAGATAGATAGATAGATAGATAGAGATATACATATATAATTCTCTTAAAAATATATATGTATATATATATATATATATATATATATATATATATATTCAACTCTTATAAGCAAAATCATTAAAACTCTCAGCAATCAACCCTAATACTATGAAAATAAAATTTAAAATATAAGAAAATATATTCACATAATAAGTCATCCCATATACTTATTTAGCACAAGTTTTGATTTTTAAATCCTAACCATTTGTTCTGTTTCAACTTTAGCTAGTTTCTTCTTTTCCCACTTATTTATTCCTTCATAAGACACACATAAATATCTTCTATACACAAAATTGTGTTCATATTTTCAGCATAAGCACATGTACCTAATGCTTAAATGATGTTTACTTATCATAAAACCCCACTCTGAAGATGTATTTAGTATGCCAGTGTAAGTGTTCTATTTAAAAACAAACAACAACAACAACAACAAAAACTTACTTAGCAACTCACATCCATCTGGAACATTGTGACTGTGATTCTCACACTCTTTACAGCTGCCACATTTCAAACATAGGTGCCAGCCTTGAAACAGAGAATATCTTACTTCTCTCCACCACACTCCTTGGAATGTCAGCTAAAGTTGTTTTGTTTTCAAAACTCTTAGGGAGTTGGATAATATATTTTGCAATATTTAGACAGAAAACAAGCATACTTCTAAATAAATATCTCAACTAAAAGCTGAAATAGCAAAACACACACACCACACACACACATACACACACACACACACACACACACAAACATATAAATATATATATATATATATATATATATATATATATATATATATATTAGAGCATATGTAGCATTTCACAGTTGCAATTTTGCAAGCTACTATACTCAGTGATATTCTTATGTGTTCTCAGGGGATGAATATAAATTCTATATACCATTCCTGCAACAATCCACAAGACCAAAACTTAGTAGCAAAATGTGAATCAAATCAAACTGGTATGAAGTAATGTTTAGTGGAAGGACTCAAGATTGCTTAATCAGCAGACTATACTATATAATTTGGAAAATTCTTTAGTTTGCTTTTTTGCTATTTTTTTATTGGATATTTTACTTATTTACATTTCAGATGTCATCCCTTTTCCCAATTTCCCCTCCCTAGAACGCCCTATCCTATCCCCTCTCCTCCTTTTTGCTTTTCTACAATTTGAGTTGCATGCAAGTATTCAGGTCAATTCTTGGTTGAGGAACTAGCAATACAATAAATGCAAATAGTCAAGGAACGAGCTAGACAATAAACACAAATAGTCAAAGAGAAAGCAAGGCAATAAACAAAATTTTGTGAACATTCCCATGATCACTGTTTCTAAGGGCATATCAGGATAACCAAAATATCTGAGCAAACTTCCCTATCCTAACCCAAAGTCATTTTCATGTCTGAAGCCTACTTCTTTGTTCTAGCCTAAAATTTAGATTCCTGCCTGAAATGACTTCTTTGTTCTAGCCTAATGTCGGATTCCTGCCTGAAATCTAAGTTTGCTTAATAAATGAAAATAACTGTAATGTCAAAAAACTTCAAATATTTGTTTAACATTGAATGTGTTCTTTGACAATTTTATACATTTATTATATACATTCTGATGTCTGTAGCCACCTCAGCTCTGCTAATCTCCCTTCCCTCATATTGCCACTCTGCCTCCCTAAAACTATTTTTTTCAAATACAGTACTTTCTTTTCCTTTGTTTTTTTCAGAGTAACTGAGTTTAAATAGGACATGAGTTTGGAACTCTACCTTTGAGCCAAGCTTTCTTAGTCATTTTTTTTAAAGATTTTATAAATCGGAAAGAGTGGCATGTATACTCAAAATCTAAACATTTTTTTTCAGCTCCAACCATAAGTTTAAACCCAGTCACAAAACACAGTCTACATGGGTCTATCCATGCTTCATCTTCTGCATATCTGTTATGATTGGTGTTCTTGTATTCCCAACAGTGGGTATTTGGAGTATCTCTGACTCTTTTGCCTACTGTTTCCTTCTACTGTGTTGCCTTATTCAGCCTAGTTCTGAGGACTTGTGCCTAGTCTCACTGAAATTTGTTATGCCATGTTCACTAGATATTCATGGGAAGACTGTTCTTTTCAAAAGGGAAATAGAAAAGGTTGACCTGGGTGAAAGAAGACATGATTGAAACTGGAGGAGTGGAATGGTGGAAAACTATGGTTGGAAAGTTGTATGAGAGGATAATTTTTTAAAAGCGTTTTTTTTTTTTAATTTTTGTTGTGGTTGTTGTTGTTTTTTTCCATTTTTTTATTTTGTTTTTTTTATTGGATATTTTATTTACATTTCAAATGTAATCCCTTTTCCCCTTTTCCCCCAACCCAGGAACCCCCCCCATCAAATCCCCCTCCTCCTTCATCTATGAGGGTGTGCGCCTACCTACCCACTGACTCCCACCTGCTCACCCTGGAATTCCCCCAGACTGGGGCATCCAGCCTTGACTGGACCAAGGACTTTCTCTCCCACCTATGCCCAACAATGTCATCCTCTTCTACATATACAGATGAAGACAGGGGTTTCTCCCTATGTGTTCTCAGGCTGGTGGTTTAGACCCTGGAAGACCTGGTTGATTGATATTGTCGCTCTCCTCATGGTGCCCCAAAACCTTTCAGCTCCTTCAGACTTCTCTCTCACTCCTCTATTGGGGACCCCATGATCATTTCAATGGTTAGCTGTGAGCATCCACCTCTTTATATTTCAGGCTCCTGAAGACCTCTAAGGAGACTGCTATATCAGAATCCTGTAAGAATGCACTTCATGGCATCCACATCAGTGTCTACCTTTGGTGACTGTACATTGGATGGATGCCCAGGTGGAACAGTCTCCAGAAGACCCCTTCTTCAGATTCTGTCCCACCCTTTGTCTCCATATCTGCTCCCATGTGTGGGGGTGTGGAAATCCTGGGATGTTCAGCCACGCTCCCAGAACCCAGAGACCTAACATACAGCCTCCATGCTAGACTAACAGGTCTGTCCCTCAAGATTTACGTATAACCTAAAAGCCCCGCCCCTCTCCCCCCCCCCCCCGCTTCCAATATAAGCAAGCCCCTTCTGACATTTTTTTGGTAGAGCTTGTCACCATTCAAACCCACCACCATGTCAATAAATCTAGACGCATTTAACTCCACGTGTCTCTTGCAATTCTGGACTCTTTGTGTAAGTGGAAAACTTGCGTGGTGGGGAGGGGGGAATCCTTTTCCTCCCGCCCCTGTGCTCTCTGTGCTCTAGTGGGCCGTGGGACACTTTCTCCTGACAACAGTGGCCCATGCATCACCTTCGCAGGGCCCTTGGCCCATGTCGTGTCCCGTGTGCCCGATGTCCCTGCTCCTGGGACCCTATGGTTGCCTGCAGCATGTGAGCTGTTCAAACCCCACCGAGTGGGTGAGACCGAACCATCAACAGAGAGGGCTGAGAGCCGTGGCTAGCACCAGCGTCACCACCGGCAACATCTGTGCCCGAGTTTTGACCCGCTTTGACCCACACCCATAAGTATTTTGTTACTCCTTCTAAGAAAGACTGAAGCACACACACTTTGGTCTTCCTTCTTCATGAGCTTCATGTGGTTCATGATTTGTATCTTAGATATTGCAAGCTTTGGGGCTAATATCCAATTATCAGTGAGTGTATACCATGTGTGTTCCTATGTGATTGGGTCACCTCACTCAGGATGATATTTTCTAGTTCCATTCATTTGTCTAAGAATTTCATGAATTCATTGGCTTTAATGGCTGAGTAACACTTAATTGTGTAAATGCACCACATTTTCTGTATCTAATCCTTTATTGAAGGACATCTGGGTCCTTTCCATGTTCTGGCTACTATAAATAAATCTGCTATAAACATAGTGGAGCATGGGTCCTTGTTATATGTTGGTGTGGGGCAGTGAGCTGTGAAGGCTGGAAAGCTGGTAGAAGAGCCCTAGATGCCCCAGCACCCTGGCCTCTGGACCGCTGGGACAGGAGGTGCTTCGGACCTTCCCAGCCATCTGGCTCTCTCAGTTTCAAGCTCTCCACATTCCTTCCCACAGAGAGGTCCATGGTCAGTAGCACCTTCATGCAGATGAGGTATTGCCAAGCTCTCAGACCAAGCCAATAGGAGTTACATGCTGCCACCCGAAAACTGTATATATTGGCCAAGATCAAAAGTAAAAGTGTGCGAGATTCTTCCTGGTGTCTGAGAGCTTTTGTCGTGGTCCCCCTCCCCTTCGCCAGCCTGCCTGTGCACTTAAAAGAGCTGTAACACTTCTCCCCTGTTTGCTGAGGCGCTGAGACGCAGTTGGTGGCAGGGCAGCAGTGGGCTCTCCCTGTCTGCTCTCCACCCATCCCGGGCTGTCCGCGGACAGAGGAAGCAAGGCAGCAGCCAATCGCACCCTGTCCTCAGCCAGGCCAGAGATCCTTGTGGGACCCATCTGGAAGCAGACCAACATGTTGGGGCATCTTCTGGTTATATGCTCAGGAGTGGTATCGCTGGGTCCTCAGGTAATGCTATGTCCAATTTTCTGAGGAATTACCAGACTGACCTCCAGAGTGGTTGTATCAGCTTGCAATCCCACCAACAATGGAGGAGTATTCCTCTTTCTCCACATGTTTGCCAGCATTTGCTATCACCTGAATTTTTTATCTTAACCACTCTGACTGGTGTGAAGTGAAATCTCAGAGTTGTTTTGATTTTCAGTTCCCTGATGACTAAGAATGTTGAACGTTGCTTTAGGTGCTTCTGGGCCATTCGAGTTTCCTCAGTTAATAATTCTTTGTTTCACTTTGTACCCCATTTTTAATAGGGTTTTTGGTTGTAAGGTGTTTAATTTCTTGAGTTCTATGTATATATTGGATATTGTCTCTCTATCGAATATGGGATTGGTAAAGATTGTTTTCCAATCTGTTGCAGTTTTGTCCTACTGACAGTGTCCTTTGCCTTACAGAAACTTTTCTGAAGTCCCATTTGTCAATTCTTGATCTTAGAGCATAAGCCATTGGTGTTCTGTGCAGGAACTTTTCCCCTGTACCCAGGTATTCTAGGGTCTCCCTCACCTTCTCTTCTATTAGTTTCAGTGTATCTGGTTTTATGTGGAGGTCCTTTATCCACTTGGATTTGAGCTGTGTACAAGGAGATAAAAATGGATAGATTTGCATTCTTCTACATGATAACCTCCAGTTGAGCCAGTATCATTTGTTGAAAATGCTGTCCTTTTTCCACTGGGCAGTTTTAGCTCCTTTGTCAAAAATCAAGAGACCATAGGTATGTGGGTTGATTTATGGGTCTTCAATTCTAATCCATTGATCTTCCTGCCTGTCTCTGTACCAGTACCATCCAGTTTTTATCACTATTGCTCTGTAGTGCAGGTTGATGCCAGGGTGGTAATTCCCCCAGAGTTCTTTTATTGTTGAGAATGGTTCATGCTATCCTGGGTTTTTTGTTATTCCAAATGAATTTGCAAATTGCTCTTTCTATCTCTATGAAGAATTGAGTTGGAATTTTGATGGGAATTGCATTGAATCTGTAGATTGCTTTCAGCAAGATGGCCATTTTTACTATATTAATCCTGCAAATCCAAGGGCATGGGAGATCTTTTCATCTTCTGAGATCTTTTTCTATTTCTTTCTTCAGGGATTGAAGTTCTTGTCATACAGATCTTTCACTTACTTGGTTAGATTCACACCAAGGTATTTTATATTATTTGTGACTGTTGTGAAGGGTGTCATTTCCCTAATTTCTCAGGCTGTACATCCTTCGAGTAGAGAAAGGATACTGATTTGTTTGAGTTAATTTTATATCCAGCCACTTTGCTGAAGTTGTTTCTCAGGTTTAGGAGTTCTGTGGTGCAAGTTTTGTGGTCACTTAAGTATGCTATCATACCATCTGCAAATAGTGAAATCTTGACTTCTTCCTTTCCTATTTGTATCCCTTTGACTTCCTTTTCTTGTCTAATTACTCTGGCTAGGACTTCCAGTACTATATTGAATAGGTAGGGTGAGAGTGGGTAGCCTTGTCTAGTGCCTGATTTTGTGGGATTGATTCACGTTTCTCTCTATTTAGTTTGATGTTGGCTACTGGGATTGCTGTATACTGCTTTTATTATGTTTAGGTATGAGCCTTGAATTCCTGATCTTTCCAAGACTTTTACCATGAAGGGATGTTGAATTTTGTTAAATGCTTTTTCAGCATCTAGTGAGATGGTCCTGTGTTTTTTTTTTTAATTTGAGTTTGTTTATATAGTGAACTACATTGATGGGTTTCCAAATATTGAACCACCCTTGCATTCCTGGGATAAAGCCTACTGGATCATGATGGATGATTGTTTTGATGTGTTTTTGTATTTTGTTTCCAAGAATTTTTATTAAGTATTATTGGATCGATATTCATAAGGGAGATTGGTCTGAAGTTTTCTGTGTTGTGTCTTTGTGTGGTTTTGTATGAGTGTAATTGTGGCTTCATAGAATGAATTGAATAGTGTTTCTTCTGTTTCTATTTTGTGGAATAGTTTGGAGAAAATCAGTGTTAGGTCCTTCTTGAAGGTCTGATAGAACTCTGCACTAAAACCATCTGGTCTTGGGCTTTTATTGGTGACGAGACCTTTAATGAGTGCTGCCATTTCTTTAGGATCACAGGACTGTATAGAAGGTTTATCTGCTCTCTTTAACCCTCCCTGTCTTGTTTATGTAAAGGCAACATTTTTAGATCCTGGATGGTTTTGTTTAATTCTTTCACTTGTTTGGTTGTGTTTTCTTGCAATTCTTTAAGGGATTTTCGTTTCCTTTTTAAGGGCTTTTACCTGTTTAACTGTGTTCTCCTGTATTTCTTTAAGGGAGTTATTTATGTACTTCTTAAAGTCCTCTATCATCATCATGAGAAGTAATTTTAATTCTGAAATCTGCTTTTCAGGTGTGGTGGGGTGTTCAGGACTTGCTATGATGGAAGAACTTGGTTCTGATGATGACAGGTTACTTTTGTTTCTGTTCCTTGTGTTCTTGTACTTGCTTTTCCCATCTGGTTAACTCTAGTGCTACCTGTACACACTGTCTCTGACTGGAACCTATCTTTCCAGTTATCTTGCTTGTGTCAGAACTCCTCAGAGTCTAGATGTCTCTGTTTCTGTGATCCTGAGCTCCTGGGTGAAAGAATTCCTGGAACTCAGGCTGCTTCTGGGATCCTGAATTCCTGCTGCTCTGAGTGCATTGATTCCTCTAGGATTACTCAGGATATGGTTTCTTCAGGGAATCAGACCAGCTAGGTGTCTGCTGCTCTGAGTGCAGTGGTTCCTCTAGGATCACTCAGGATATGGTGCCTTCAATGGAGCAGACCAGCTAGGTATCTCCTCTTTTTTGTTTGTTTGTTTGTTTGTTTTTGACTGAGGTCTCCTGCACTGAGTCCTGACACTCTCTCACCTCCCAGGTTTTGGTACTTTCTTGAAGGTCCCCCCATTTCCCATCCTCCAAGGCTGCATATTTCCATTCATTCTCCTGGCTCTCTGGGCCTCTCTCCTGTCCCCCATACCTGACCCTGTTCTTCTTTTCCTCTCCTCCTCTATCATCAAGATCCCTGCCTCCGCCTGCCTATCACTGCCTCCCTCTGCTGCCCATGATTATTATTATTTTTTCTTCTTAGTGGGATTGAGCCTCCTTACTTGGCTCTTCCTGCCCCAATCTGTGGGTTTTATCCTAGCTATTCTGTATTTTTTGGCAAAATGCCCAACAGTAGGGAGAGGGAACTCAAAGAGTCCACCTACAGTAGATAGACAGGGCCTCAATTACAGGGACTGGGTTACCAACCTAGAGTCAAAATTTCTGATCCATAATTGTTCCTGTCTAAAAGAACTACAGGGACATAAACAGACAAGAGAATGGAGGAAGGGCCCAAATTAGGATCCTTTGTATGGTGGTGGTGGGGTTGGCTAAGACCTGACACTATTAATGATGCTATGATGTGCTTACAAAAATGAGCCTAGTTAGCATGGCTGTCCTCTGAGAGGCCTTACCAGCAATTGACTGATACAGACATTGATACTTATACCCAATCATCAGACTGATGTAGAAAACTACTATGGTTGAATCAGGGGAAGGATTGAAGAAGGTAAAGGGGAGTCCAAAAGTTTTAACTAACCCCAGGGAGCTTCCAGAGACTGAGACACCAACCAGACCTCATACACGATCTGGTCTGTGGCCCCTGGGATATATATATATATATATATATATATATATATATATATATATATATAT
>NW_021621185.1:11129522-11168162 GCF_004785775.1 Grammomys surdaster
TATATATATATATATATATATATATATATATATATATATATATATATCTCAGAGGTCTGCCTGGTCTGACCTCAGTGGGAGAAGATGCACCTAATCCTGTAGAAATTTGAAGCCCTGGGGAAGGGGGATGTCTGGTGTGGGGATGCCCTCTCAGAGGCAAGGAGTAGTAGGAATGGGAAGAAGAAATATGGGCAGGGTGACTGGGAGAGGGTGCAAGGGATGGAGTGTACATTAAAAAAATTAAAGTCTATTTTAGCTATGCAGAAAGTGATTGCTTCTTGTGGAGAAAACTTCCATTCCAGAAAGTAACAGTACATAACAGTTGTGTCACTAATGTTTTGATGGGCACATCTTGCCTGGAAAGCTGTCATTATCATTAAAAGGATCAGAGCTAGGTAAGAATGTTATCTCTTTTCCTCACTGGCCCCCAGTATTTCCAGAGTAATGAAAGCTAGATCACAGAGTGAAAACTTCTAACTCACTCATACCTTTATTCATTTATATTTCAAAATGAAATTGTGTCTTATCAAATTTTTCTAGTATGTAATCAAGAAGCTGGTAAAATTCTGGATTATTTTGTTACCCTTGAAATTTTTCTGAACCCAAAACTCATAAGATGTTTATTCCTGTCCCTGTGATTAGAATTTAATAATTCTTCCAGATGTTTGTTGACAAAGAAAGGTCAGTATTGCAGCAAGGTTTCTTAGGATCACTGAGAAGCTACTGTCATTGGAAGAGAAACCAAATAATATTGAAAACTTTCACTGAATGATTTCTTGGATCAAGACATTTTATGAGCCTGGATATGATATATTATTTAGCTACCATTTGACCATTCAAAATAGCTATTATTTTCAATTATTAATGTATAATAAACTGAGGTTTTATGATTAAAGAAATATGCCTCATGAATCAGATTTGTGACTTTAGAGGTTAGAAATATGGTTCCAGAACCTGTACTCTTAAGACATATTTGTAAAAGAATCTCAGGTAACAAATGTACAAACTCTATATGAAAGAGTGAATTTTCAAAAAAAAAGGCAAACTTTATTTTTATTTAAAAGCATTATGAAGTAATAATGTACATGCTAAAAATAATCTTAATACACTTAAAAAGATATAATGTGTATATTTATTCTCTGATAATTATAATCAAACTATATATTTTAGAGACAACTATTTAACAACAAACATAGTCTTTATTCACAAAAAAGTTCTTTGTTATCAATTTGACTTTTGGAAACTTTAAAATTTATCATGATTATTAGGTGAATGGTACTATTTCTTACTTATGTTATAGATTCCATGTTTTTATGGACTTATGTTTTGTTGTGCATATGTATCTCATTGTCAATAACAAATTTGGTCTCTACCTTTTGTTACCCTTTGCATCAATATAGAATACTTGAGTTTATTCCTATATGTTTTATATTTCATCCTATGAAAAATCAACATACCTAATGGAATACCAGCCATCTTTTGTTACTGATAGTCAACATCATGGTATATATAATCATCATATCAACAGAGATGGAATTGCACAATCTGAAATAAAGGATTCAATGCAACTCATCCAAACACTGTCTTCTTTAAATGGAAAATGTTTCCTGTTCAATACTGTTAGTTCTACTTGTATTTGATTCATTCACACATGAAGTTTCATGATGAGATATCCTTCATTTTCATTATTTAGAATTAGAATATGTATTTGTTGATTATTACATTTATCCATATATCTAAAATAACATCTTCATATTCCATGGAGCTATAGAAGTCTCCATTTTTAAAAGCTGAAAATCAAAAATATGATTTCTCAATGGCAATGCAACTTTTTCTATAATTCTAAAAACTTTTATTACAAAAATTAACATCTCATTTTGATGTAATTGATTCTTTCTTGGTTACAGAATAAATTGCATGCAATAATTTCTTTATGCATATTTACATAATATAATTCTTTTAAGTCTTCATGTTTTAAATTTGGTTGACATGACCTCTGACAACATGTTATTTACAAATTTTCTAAATTTGTAAATATCTAGTCAGTGCTAAAGTTATTTTAGAACTGTGTGATTATCTAGTAGTATGAACTCTACATTTAAAAGAATATCTCATGATTGTCATTTTAAAATGGTACTAAGCATTCCTAATGAAATTGATACATGATTTAAGTTTTAGCATAGAGGTCTTTTCCCCCAACTCTCTGTTATATATGAAAAAATATTTAGGCATTTATAGATATGGTGATTACTTGAATTTTATATATGCTATTTAGTTCTGAAAATTTGTATCTTTCAATTTGTTCCTAAACTTAAAATTGGATAGTTATTTTTGGAAAAGCTTTAGCTTTTAAATGGAAAAGATCACTTCAATAAAAGTTTGAGGGACTTATAAATGAGAATTTCCACATCACCCTAACGATTTGTCTTGTTAGGCATTGATTTATGAGACAGATGTTCCTCAAATGAATAAAGTGAGGATTAGAACTAAACTAATACAAACCATAAAACGCAGTGTGGTGTCTATTAGGGCTCAGAGCTTTGTTAGTAGTCTGGGAAATGAGGCAGATGTTTGACTAAACAGGAGACAATAAAAAGAACACAAAAATATGCAGTAACACAGCTGCGTCTGTGCCACTTCACATGACCCAGCACTGGTGAGAAATTTAAGTCAGTGCTTCTTTTCTATTTGCTTTCATCATGTTCTACATAACTGTGTCAGTGAATTTAATTTATAACTTATAAGAATTGGATTTGGTTGCTATTCTCAGATTAATGTTATAACATTGAGTTTTATAAAATAATCAATAAATTACACATACAAATCAGATAAAATAAATGAGAAAATAATTTGCTTACTAATAAAATTTTCTTAAAAGAAATTTTAGAGAAATTTAAATACTTAAATTATTATATTTTCAGACATAACCCATAATATAAAGTTGATCCTAAAAAAATCAGAGTAATCATCATTTTTACATAGTGTGAATAATTAAAAAGTGTGTCATTATATCTTCTTAAATATCACGTTATACAAAACAAAGTGTTGCAAGTTATTTTTCTTTTTTTAATTAAATGATTGCACATGTATGTAAAACATGCCTGATATCTAGTAGAACTCTTTTTACTTGAAATGTTAATCCTTTGAATACATATGAATAGTATAACTACCTAAACAAGAAAATAATTCAAGTACATAAACACAAAAGAAGTAAGTACTTGAAAATCAAGATAGATCAAGCCTTGCATTTATTACAAAGCCTCTTTTTCATCAAAGCTTTTTCTTTATTAAAGAAACAGTTTCTTATGTGTTTCTATGTGTGTTCATATATGCATAGGCATGTTTGTGTGTATGCTTTTGTTATGCCCGTGTGGAAGTCAGAAGATGACCTTCACGGTTCTGATCTCTTTCCATGATGAGGATTCTGGAGATAAAATTCAGGTTATGATGCTTGAAGCAGTCATATCAGAGTGAGTCTCTTACATACTTGAATTGAATGGCATCATTCATACCACATATACTGATTCCTATATTCTTGAATTTCCTTATTTTTTTTTTGTTGGTTTGTGTACAATTTTCTTTGTTCCATATTCTTGACTACAACTATAAGCATGCAATCTTTGTAGATACAATCTTTGTAGAGGTTGGTAAAGTTTAGACTACTCCAATCACTTACCTATCATAAATTATTGGAAAGACCTGTAAGCTGAGAATATTTTTTAAAAAATTAGATAAAAGAAAATAATTTGAATGTTTTAGAGAACACAAAAACCCATGTGAAAGTTGGTCACTTTATTTACCTACCTAAAATAGGGCCTTTAAATGTGACTCAGAAAGGTTTAAAGCTAACAATATACTTGATTAAATTCTCCAAATTTGTATAACAGACATTGATTATTATGCCTAGCTTAAACTCATCTTTTCAATTTATAACTTCTAACATTTATTTTAAATATTCAGTTATAGTTTTCTCCTTAAATGCTTACTTTATCAAAACTGAGGACATTATCTCTCTTATCTGTGTAATTATACATTATCTATACAGATCACTACAACATGCTGCCATGAATTATAGATCTGTGTAGTGAATAAAATGCTTTCAATGTTCTTTTCTATCCCAGTATATAACATATACTTCATATATAACTTCAGATCTGAATGAGGATAACAAGTATCATTTATTTATTTATCTATTTATTTATTTATTTATTTAGGTCTGGTTTGTTTTTAGAACTATGCATCAATGAGTTATTTTTAAATTCATTTTATTAACTAATTTATTTATTTATAATCCAAATTTTGCTCCCCTCATCTCTCTGAGAGGATGACCTGCTCCACAGGTATCACCTCACCCTGGGGCATCAAGTCTATCCAAAATTAGGTGTATACTTTCCCACTGAGTCCAGACAAGGCAATTTTCTGCAATATATGTGTCTAGGGCCTTAGAACATTACACGTATTCTCTTTGGTTGGTTGCTAAGTCTCTAGGAACTCTGAGGAGTCCAGGTTAGTTGACATTGTTGGTCTTCCTATGCCATCTAGTTCATTCCATTCAATCCTTCCCTTACCTGTTTCATAGGGGTCTTTGACCTCAGTACAATACTTAACTGTGAGTATCTACATCTGACTCAGTCAGCTGTTGGGTAGAGTCTCTGAGAGGACACCTATGCTAAGCTCCTGTCTGCAAGCACAGCATAGCATCACTAATAGTGTCAGGGTTTGGTGCTCTCCCATAGGATGGATGTCAAGTTTGGGCTGATCACTATTTGGCAATTCTTTTAGTCTCTGCTCTATTTTTGTCCCTGCATTTCTTCTAGACAGGACAAATTTAAGTTCTACCATTTTTGAAGATGGGTTTTTGTCCCCATCCCTACACTGGGCCCCTGACAAATGAATGGAGGTGGTCTCCTCAGGTTCCATCTCCCCACTATTGGGCATTTAGGCTAAGGTCACCCACATTGAGTCCTTAGAACCTCTCCTATCCTAGACCTTTGGGGCTTTATAGAGGTTAAATTCACTCTCTATCGCCAGCAGCTACATATTTTCATTCAGTCTTCTGGCACTCTGAGCTTCTCTCCTGTCTCCTCCCCTAGTGACCATGACTCTTTTTTTCCCTCACACTCCCCTTTCCCACCCAGGCTCCTCCCTCCCTCTACCTCTCATGATTATTTTGTTCCCCCTTCTAAGTGGGATTTAAGCATCTTTACTTGGGCATTCCTTCTTGTTTAACTTCTTAGGGACAGTGCTGTGTAGCATTGGTATTCTGTACTTTATGTCTAACATCCACTTGCTGGTGAATACATACCATGCACATCCTTTTGGATCTGGGTTACATCACTCAGGATGATATTTTCTATTTTCATCCATTTTCTTGCAATATTCATGATGTTCCTTTTTAATAGCTGTGCAATATTCTATTGTATAAATGATGCACATTTTCTGCATGAATTCTCCTGTTGAGGTACATCCTGTTGAGATTGCTTTTGGTTTCTGGCTCCAATGAATAAAGCTGCTATGAACAGAGTGGAGTACATGTCTTTTTCATATTGTAGAACATATTTTGGGAATATGCCCAGGAGCTGTATAGCTGGATCATCAGGTAGAACTATTTTCAATTCCCTGAGGAACTAGCAGATTGATTTGCAGAGTGGTTGTATCAGTTTGCAATCCCACTAGCTATGGAAAAGTGTTCCCCTTTCTTCACATCATCACCAGCTTGGGCTGTCACTTAAGTTTTTGAACTTAGCCATTCTGAATATTATAAGATGGAATTTCAGGATTGTTTTTATGTGCATTTCACTGATGACTAAGAATTTTGAAAACTTCTTTTAGTACATCTTGGCACCAATAATAGTGCAGAGCTTAGTGCTCTTCCAAGAGATGGATCTCAAGTTGGGCCAGTTATTGGTCAGCCTTTCCTTCAGTCTCTGTTCCATTTTTGTCCCTGAGTATCTTTTAGATAGGAACAATTCTGGGTCAGAATTTTAGACATCGGGTTGGTAACCAATGCCTCCACTTGAGGACTTATCTCTACTGGAGGTTGACTCTTCAGGTTCCCTCTCCCCACCATTAGGCATATTGGGTAAGGTCATCCCTATTGATTCCTGGGAGTCTGTCACATCCCAGGTCTCTAGGACTTTCTAGAGGGTCCTCCCACCCTGACTCCCAGAAGTTTCATATCTTCATTCATTCTGCTGGCCCTCTGGGCTTCTCTCCACTTTCACCTGCATATTTGATCCTGTCCCCACTTTCCACTCTCCCCCCACTCCCCACCCAGTTACTACCCTCCCTCTATTCTCCCTTCTAAGAGGTAATGCAGCATCCTTACTTGGGCCTTCTTTTTTGTTAAATTTCTTATGAATCAAATTTAACAGATATCTACAGAAAATTTTACCTCATAACAAAAAAATACTCCTTCTTCTCAGCACCTCATGGAATGTTTTTCTTTTTTAATTAACCATATAATCAGATACAAAATAAGCCTCATCAGATACAAGAAGATTGAAATAATCCCATGCATGCTAGCAGATCACCATAGACTAACACTAAACTTCAATAACAACAAAAACAATAGAAATCTCACATACTCATGGAAACTGAACAACTCTTTAGCAAATGATAACCTGGGCAGGGAAGAAATAAAGAAAGAAATAAAACTTTATAGAATTCAATGAAAATAAACATATAGCATATTCAAGCTTATGAGACTATGAAAGGTATCTTAAGAGGAAAATTAATAGCACTAAGCATCTTCATAAAGAAATTGGAGAGATCCTATATTAGCAACTTAACAGGACACCTGAAACCTCTAGAACAAAAAACAAAAACAAACAAACAAAAACAAACAAACGAAAAACAAACAAACAAACAAAAAAGCAAACACAGAATAGTTGTAATCAACTAATAAGAACAAAAAGAAAAATACACATAATAAACAAAAACAAGATTGGTTCTTTGAGTAAATTAACAAGACAGATAAACCCTTAAGCAAACTAACTAAAGGGCACATAGACAGTATCCAAATAAACAATATCAAAAAGGGGGATATAACAATAGAAACTGAGGAAATTTTAAAAAATCATCATATCTTACTATAGAACCCTATAATCAACAACAGTGGATAATTTAGATGAAATGGATGATTTTCTAGACAGATACCAGGTACCAAAGTTAAATCAAGATAAGGTACATTATATAAATAGTATCATCACCCCTAAGTAAATATAAGCTGTCATTTAAGTCTCCCAACTGATGAAAGACTAGGACCAGATAGTGTTAGTGCAGAGTTCTACCAGACATTCAAGGAACTAATACTAATATTTCATAAACTATTCCAAATATAGGAACAAAATAAACACAACCTAAATCATTCTATAAAGCCACAGTAACTCTGATAGCTAAAACACACAAAGATCCAACAAAGAAAGAGAACTTCAGACCAATTTCACTTATGAATATCGATGCAAAAATACTCATATTCTCCCAAACCAAATCAAAAAACACATCAAAACCATAATTCACCGTGGTCAAGTATGCTTCATACCCGAGATGCAGGGATGGTTCAATATATGAAAATCCACTAGTGTTTGGAGTCTATACATGAGATAAATCACAAGTTGGGATGGTCTCTGGCACCATCCCTGATGCAAAGCTGTACTACACAGCAAAAGTGATTAAAAACCACAAAGTATTGGTACAAAGGCAGACTAGTTGATCAATGGAACAGAATTGGAGACCTAGAAATACACCCACACACCTATGGACATTTGACCCAAAGATACAAAGAAACCAAAAAATATAGTGGAAACACAGAAAGCATCTTCGACAAATGGTGCAGGTCTGCATGGAGATCTGCATGAAGAAGAGTGAAAATAGATTCATATTTATCACCTGTACATACTTCAAGTCCAAGAGCATCAAGGACTTCAACATCAAACCAGATACTCTATACCTCATTTTTATTTTGGTTATTTGGTTTTTTGAAGTCTAACTCCTTGCGCTCTTTATATATTTTAGATATTATCCCTCTATGGGTTGTAGGGTTAGGAAAGTTCTTTTCATAATCTGTGGGTTGCAATTTTGTCTGTTGACAGTGTCCTTTGCCTTACAGAAGCTTTTCATTTTCCTGAGGTCCCATTTATCAATTGTTGACCTTAGAGTTTGAGTCATTGGTATTCTGTTTCCCCTCTTCTGCTGCATTTGAGGCTATTTCCCACTTTCTTCATGTATCTGGTTTTATATTGAGGTCCTTGATAAATATGTGTCAATTTGCATTCTTCTACATGTAGACTGCCAGTTATACCAGCACTACTTGTTGAATATGCTTAATTTAGAAGAAACAGTAACAAAATCAGATGAGTTCTTAAAAAATCTAGAATTTACAGTACCTCAAAGACCAGTGATCTGACTCAAACACTTCCGAACGTAGGGCATCAAAAATACTAGATTTGCTATATCCTTGCTAGGTTCACTATACTGTAACTTATCAAACCAGAAAGTTGACCTTGTACTTGGCTTCAGGCCAGAACAACCTAGAAGCACATTAACCAATTTTGGATTTCCGTAAGTGTTGGATAAAAGTATAATCATAAGCATATATATTTTATTTTGTTATATATATGTTATGCATAACATATATGTTGTATTTTATTATATTACATTATGATAAATAAAGTAGAATTATAAACTAAGTATATGAAACTTATATGATAAGAATATATTACTTATGGTTATGATCATTCCATTCATTTTCACATTTAGTGGATTTTTGTGAAGCATAGAAAGGAATAGTTTATATTCTATTCTTCACTACAATGTTAGATAATTATCATTTTTTGAGTGAACTGAAGCAAATAAAGTAACTCACTGAACACTGAGCATATTCTTAAACAGTTAGGGAAGAACCTTAAATTAATTTTCCAATGACAACTTTTGTCCATATTTTTTAGTTCATGAATGTCGCAGAACATACACTGTGTTGAAAGGACTTATTTATTACTTCTATTTAATTATCTGATGAAAAATTCTTAGAACAATAGGTTATTTGTTTAAATCTAGTATGTAACATACTATTTTATTATAATTTTTTAGATAATAGGTGAATTAATAATGAAGTTAAAGGACTGAAAAATCTAAGTTAGGACTAAAAGATCTATTCTCACTTTTAGCAATAATAGAAAACATAATCTATGGGTTTGATTTCTGGAACCAATATAGAACTGTACTTTTTCACCTTCCTATGGAATTTATAAGTTGTTTATACATATTAAACTTAGAGGAATAACTTTCAAAATTATAGAGTTTAGAATCTTGCTGTGAACTTATTTGAAATGAAAGGCTTGTCAGTTTCAATATCTCTGCTATACTTCGAAGAGAGGGATTGGTTTCTACTGGATAAAAAGAGAAAAAAGACTACAGAGATGCAATCTAACATGAGATAAAGATTAGTTTACCCCTCAAAAAATGAAAATGTATTTGAGACTTTTCTTATATCATTTAAAACTTTTATTTTCTTCAACACTAAAGAGATGCTTTGTTAGGGGAAAACTGTAGGTAAAACCGAATTGCTTTTGCATGATTTTGTGATTCAAAATCTTAGAGATAGATCATTTTAAAGCTACTCAAATTTTTCTTTTCTTTGTTTTGTCTACTTTTTCATGAGATGAAAGGTTATGCACAATACATTTAGTGTTATAATTTGAAGATAAAATGTAGCTAGACTTTCATTCCTAAAACTTATCACTAAGCTTAAAATACTTCATAAAATATTAAGGGTTGATGTTCATGATACATTTAAAGGACAAATGAAAAATTTTATATGAAATAAATACTTTGAGATATTTCATAAAATGTTCTTATTTATGTGCAATCTTATAATCAGTCAAAGTTGCAATGGAGAAATGTGAAAAGCTTAAATGATCATTATATTAAAATAAAGAATAATTGCTTAATTTGATGATGACTGCTTATACGTATTGATTCACTTAATGTAATGAAATTTTAGTCAAGCAGTATTGTTGATCCAGGAAGGGATCACATCCAAAGAACTTCTAGGTCTGTGTGACCCAGTTGAAATGCAAACATGCCACTTACATTTATTCCCTCTGGCTGAATATAGACATGTCCTTAGTACATATCTTTCATTCTAAACAAAGTAAGATTTTGTTAGTAGAAGGAATCAGCCATGTTTGAAAGTGAAGTTTAATTGAGAGCAGATAGAGTGACAAATCATAGGAATATTTGACAGAATGAATTAGAGATGGGGTATACTCCACTCTCAGGTGAAAAGCATAGAAAAAAGAGGTTCCTCAAGTCAATGAGAGAGAGAGAGAGAGAGAGAGAGAGGGAGAGAGAGAGAGAGAGAGAGAGAGAGAGAGGGAGGGAGGGAGGGAGGGAGGGAGGGAGGAAGAAAGGTGAGAGTTTTATTAGGACAGTTTTACAGAGACAGTTTGAAGAGAGATCAAAGTAGAGGCAGGTGAACAATAAATGAGACAGAAAATGAGAAGGATCCAGAAAATCAGAAGAGATTGCCAGAGTTAGTTTGAGGTCAAGCATAGTTCAGTCAGATATTGAGGAAACCCAGACTGAATTAGTTAACTTAAAGAGGACTTTGAATCAGAACACCTGAGTTGAACAAGCCAGTCAGAGTTCAGAAAGAACTAGAAAGGACAAGCTTATTGAGCAGGAAGCCTCCAAGATGTCAATGACATATTGTCAATAAAAGTTACATTTCAGTTTAGATTCATATTTACATGAAAGATGTAGTGTGCTGAGTTAAACTCATTTAACTCATAAATAAACTCATTTATTTTACTGAAATGATAACTGCTCTAAGTGAAAAATGCTATCAAGTTATTTAAATGTACAAGTTTTACACTTGATCACCATGTGGCCATCCAGTGCCCATGATGGAAAATAGGGTGCCTGAAATTGGACTTACAAACAGATGTTAGCCTTCATGTATGTGTGATGAGGATCTTAGGTCTTCCTATGCACAGACAGAAAACGTGTTTGTCCTAAGAATATCTCTATAGCCCAGCATACATCTATTTTTGCATATTTATTTTTGGTTGATATTTAGTTTTATTCTGTTTATCTTGGGAAAAGATCTTTGTTTGAGCATTAGGCTAGTTTGAAACTCACTATATGCACAAACAAGCCTCAAACATGTGGAGGTCTTTTTGCTTCATTTTCTGGCTTTGATATTAGAGATGTGTACACAATGTTGAGTGTGTGAATTTCATCTCATTCTGTCCTAAATATGTATCTTATGATGACCGGTTAATTACATTCACATACAAGTCTCTGTAGAATATTACCTTCTTTATCTCCATAAAACCTGAAAACTTCACAGTAAATCACCATACCAGAGAATTCTACTGTGCCCACTGTGCTAAGGGAAATTTCTATGTAGAAGTGGTAGTGTCAAAAGAGAAAAAAAATGATAATTGGATGAAAAATAGCTGTATTGCCACAAGATTTTTTGGTTTTTTTTTTTGTTTTCTTTGAAAGTATAAGGTAATTCAGCTTGAATCCTTTAGCTTTATGTGTATTTATTTTTCCACACACATTTATTGGGGGGAAAAGCTTATTATCCTGTCTTCTTCAGAGCTTCAGGCAAGTACTTAAGCTTTTGTGTGAAGTGGATGTTCTCAGTCTTTCCCCTGTGTCTTTAGATAAGCTCTAATTTCTCTTTCATTATAGCACAAATGTCAGAATAATGCAGTCTTGGACTGTCAGAGTATGTACCCCTAAAAAGGAGAAAACATCTGACAATTTAGCATTAATTCATTATTCCATATCACTTTCATTCTGTGATTTACAATTGAATACACCTTTATTTAGATGACACTATTTTTATTTTTTCCTATTTTTTAAATTAATTTTTTGTTGAATATTTTATTTACATTTGAGATGTCATCCCCTTTCCCCATTTATCCCCTACCCAGAAACCCCCTATTCCATCCTCCCTCTCCCTGATTCTATGAGGATGAATCCTCACCCACACACTCCCAACTCCCCACACTCAAATTCCCCCACACTGGGATATCCAGCCTTCACAGGATCAAGGACCTCCTCTCCCACCTATGCCCAACAAGGCCATCCCCCCTACATATACAGATGGAGCCATGGGACCCTCCCTATGTACTCTCAGGCTGGTGATTTAGAACCTGAGAGCTCTGGTTGGTTGGTATTGTTGCTCACTCCATGGGGCCACAGACCTCTTCAGCTCCTTCAGTCTTCACTCTAACTCCTCCATTAGGAACTCCATGATCAGGTCAATGCTTGGCTGTGAGCATTCACTTCTGTATATGTCAGGCTCTGGCAGACCTCTAAGGACAGCTATATCAAGCTCCTGTCAGTATGTACTTTCTGGCATTCATATCAGTGTCTGCCTTTGGTGACTGCACATGGGATGGATACACATGTGTAGCAGTCTCCGAACAGCCCCTCCTTTAGTTTCTGACCCCACTTTGTCTCCATATTTGCTCCCATGAATATTTTGTTACTCCTTCTAAGAAGGACTGAAGCACCCACACTTTGGTCTTCCTTCTTCATGAGCTTCATGTGGTCTGTGAGTTGTATCTAGGGTATTTTGAGCTTTGGGGCTAATATCCACTTATCAGTGAGTGCATACCATGTGTGTTCTTGTGTGATTGGGTTACCTCACTCTGGATGATATTTTCTACTTCCATTCATTTGTCTAAGAATTTCATGAATTCATTTTTTTTAATGGCTAATACTTAATTGTGTAAATATAGCACATTTTCTGTATCCATCCCTCTGTTGAAGGAAATCTGGGTCCTTTCCGTCTTCTGGCTATTACAAATAAAACTGCTATGAACATAGTGGAGCATGTGTCCTTGTTATATGTTGGGGCATTTTCTGGGTATATCCTCGGGAGTGTTATAACTGGGTCCTCAGGAAATGCTATGTCCAATTTTCTCAGGAACCACCAGACTGATTTCTAGAGTGGTTGTATCAGCTTGCAATCCCACCAACAATGGAGGATCAACAATGAGTTTTTTATCTTAGCCATTCTAACTGATGTGAGTTGAAATCTGAGGGTTATATGCATATCCCTGATGACTAAGGATGTTGAATATTTCTTTAGGTGTTTTTCAGCCATTCTAGTTTCCTCAGTTAAGAATTCTTTGTTTAGCTCTGTCCCTCATTTTTAATAGGGTTATTTCATTGTCTGGAGTCTAATTCCTTGAGGTCTTTGTAAATATTGGATATTGGCCCTTTATTGGCTGTAGGATTGGTAAAGATCTTTTCCCAATCTGTTGATTGCTATTTTGTCCTATTGACATTGTCTTTTGCTTTATAGAAGCTTTGCAATTTTATGAAGTCTCATTTGTCAATTTTTGATCTTTGTTCATAAGCCATTGGTATTCTGTTCAGGAACTTTTCCCCTGTGCCCAAGTATTCCAGGCTTTTCCCCACCTTCTCTTCTATTAGTTTCAGTGTATCTGGCTTTATGTGGAGGGCCTTTATCCACTTGGACTTGAGCTTTGTACAAGGAGATAAGAATGGAATTTATTTGCATTCCTCTATGTGCTGACCTCCAGTTGAACCAGCACTATTTATTTAAAATGTGATCCTTTTTCCACAGGACGGTTTTAGCACTCTTGTACAACCACAGAAAACAAAATATTTCATATATTACTCTAAAATGAACCCTTCAGAATAAAGATCTTAGACTGGAAGTCATCAATTCCTTTTTATTCCAACACTAATCATCCTCAGTGGTGATACAAACATACCACTGTTACTTAGAATTAATTTCTTTTTCTTTCTTTCTTTCTTCCTTCCTTTCTTTCTTTCTTTCTTTCTTTCTTTCTTTCTTTCTTTCTTTCTTTCTTTCTTTTTTTTTTGGTTTTTCGAGACAGGGTTTCTCTGTGTAGCCCTGGCTGTCCTGGAACTCACTCTGTAGACCAGGCTGGCCTCAAACTCAGAAATCTGCCTGCCTCTGCCTCCCAAGTGCTGGGATTAAAGATGTGTTGCGCCATCACTGACCGGCATGACTTAGAATTTCAAAAACTAATTTTGCATTATATTTTCCTGGATATTGACTTAAAATTTGGACTTCACTATATGATTTTTGGTATATAGGTATAAGCTATGATATCTAAAAGTGCTTATCAATTAAATCAATTAAGTTACCAAAATTCAGGCATCTGAAATCTGAGGAAAATTATATAATCAAAATATATGTAGTAGAAACCCATATTGCAAAACTTGCTTTTGAAAATTCAGTGACACAGTTAACTACTGCCTGAAAATGTAAAATGAAAGTTCCATAAATAAATATGATCTAAGTTCAAAATTTATTAATAGGTTGACTAGCAAGAAGAAATGATAAGTCTTGCACTATGCTTAGAGAGAAACATGATTTAAGTTTTTTATATCTTATTTTTGTTAGACACAAAATTTGTTAATTATTTATACTATTTACACATATGGATTTGTCATTATTAGATTATCTTTCAAATAAATATATCAAATCAGATATTATAAATAGCATTTATTTTTCTTAACAAGGTGCTTAAAGCACAATAATAATGATACTGGCATTTATTTATTTATTTATTTGTTTGTTTGTTTATTTATTTATTATACTCCAGATTTCCCCGTCCACCCTCAGATTGTTCCACATCCCATAACTTCAACCAATCCCCTGTCTCCACAAGACTATTCCCACTCCTCACCCCCTTACTCCCCCTGACCTCTAAACTCCTTGAGGCCTCCAGTCTATTGAGGGTAAGATGTATGATCTCTGAACACAGACCCAGCAGTTCTCTGCTGTATATGTGTTGGGGGCCTCATACAAGCTGGTGTATGCTAATTTTTTGGTGTTTCAGTGTTTGAGAGATCATGGGGTATCATCTCTGATTGAACACAGATCCTGCAGTCCTCTCCTGTATATGTGTTGGAGGTCTCATATTAGCTAGTGTATGCTTCTTTTTTTGGTGTTTCAGGGTTTGAGAGATCACATGGTTCCAGATTAATTGAGACTGCTGATCATCCTACAGGGTTACCATCCTCCTCAACTTTTCTCAGTCTTTCTCTAATTCAACCACAGGGTTTAGCAGCTTCTGTTCATTGGTTGGGTCCAATATCTGCACCTGACTCTTTCAGCGTCTTGATAGGTCTTCTGGAGGGCAATCATGGTAGGTCCCTTTTTGAGAGTGTTCATTAACCCCAGTAATAATGTCAGGCTTTGGGACCACCTCTTGATCTGGATCCAACTTTGGGCCTATCTATCACTGGGCCTCCATTTTCTCAGACTCCTCTCTATTTCCTTCCCTGTAGTTCTTTTACTTTTTTTTTCTGCACGAAATAGAAACATTTTATTATTAACAGATCTGTGAGAGAAGAGGAGTAATCATAGGGCTTGATGGGAAGTCAGGAGCTCAGCCAGTGGGTGGCAAGGGCATGTAAATTCGGAGGGAATAAAGCTGTCACCAGTGTTCAGGATGTTACTTAAGCAGGTTCCCTGAAGGCATTCTGACAAGCAGCTTTCAAGCTCTATAGGTCACACTAGTAGACTGTGACTACCACGAGTATCTACAGTTCATAGGGATATAGGGGCCATCAATCCAGTTGTATCTTGTTGTCTCATGTGAACAGAGGTCACAGGAGGCAGTCATACAGAACACATGTAAGCCAGTCTAACAAATCCTGTAGTTCTTTTAAACAGGAACAATTGTGGGTCAGAGTTTTGACTGTGGGATGGCAACCCCTCCCTCATTTGATGTCTTGTCTTCCTGTTGGAGGTGGGCTCTATAAGTTCCCTTTACTTATTTTCAGGCATTTAATCAAAGGTCCCTCCCTTTGAGTCCTGAGAATTTCTCACCTCCCAGGTCTAAATCTACTTTGGAGGATCTCCCCAACCTCCTACCTCCATAGGTTGCCTGTTTCCATTCTTTTTGCTGGCCTTTGGAGCTTCAATCCTTTTCCCTCACCCAATACCAGATCAGGTTCCTCTCTCTCCACCAACCCTCTCTACCTTCCCTCCAGTTCCCTCCCTACCTTCCCACTTGTGATTGCTTTCTTCTCTCTCCCAAGTGGGACTGAGGTGTCCTTACTTGTACCCTTCAGCTTTTTGACCTTTTTGAGTTCTGTGGACTGGATCTTGGGTATTCTGTACCTTTTTTAAATATATATATTTGAATAATATCTACTTATTATGGAGAACTTGCTATGCATGTCCTTTTGAGTCTGAATCACCTCACTCAGGATATTTTCTAGTTCCATCCATTTGCCTGTAAAACTGATGATATCCTTTTTCTTAATAGCTAAGGGTGTTATGAACATAGTGGATCATATGCCCCTGTGGCATGGTAAGGCAGGTTTTGGATATATTCTCAAGAGTGGGAATTGCTGTATCTTCAGGTAGATCTGTTTCCAATTTTCTAAGAAACCTCCAGATTTATTTCCAGAGTGGTTGTATCATTTTGCAATCCCACCAACAAGGAGAAGTGTTCCTCTTTCTCCACATTCACAACATGTGCTGTCACCTGAGGTTTTGATCTTAGCCATTCTGATTGGTGTAAGGTGGAATCTCATTGTCCTTTTGATTTGCATTTCTCTGATCACTAAGGACTTTGAACATTTCTCTAGGTGCTTCTCAGTCATTCGAGATTCCTCTGTTGTGAATTTGGTTTAGTTCTGTACCCCATTTTTGGGGGGTTGTTTCACAATATAACAAAACTTATGGGACACAATGAAGGCAGTCCTAAAAGGAAAACTCATAGCTCTGAGTGCTAGCAGCTTGACAACATATCAGTAAAGTCTAGAACCAAAATAATCAAATACACCTAAGAGGAGTAGACAACAAGAAATCATCAGACTCAGGGTAAAACCAACCAACCAGAAGCAAGAAGAACTATAGAAAGAAACAATAAAACCAGGAGCTGGTTCTTTGAGCAAATCTACAGTATAGATAAACTCTTAGCCAGATGAACAAGAGGGCACAGATACAGTATCTAAATTCACAAAATCAAAAATGAAAAGGGAGACATAACAACAGAAATGGAGGAAATCCAACAAATCCTCAGATTCTACTATAAAAGCCTATATTTTAAAAAACTGGAAAATCTAGATGAAATGGATGAAAAGACTGCATTTTTTAACTAAGAAGCATATTCATTGTTTAATGTAAATGCCCCTTTTATTTCCTCAGATGAAGTGATAAGAATACAAGCTATGAGAATACATATCTTGGGCTGTGGTCTGAGTGTTTCTTTCTCTGTTCTAAACACCCTATTACTAAAGTTGTAATAACATTCACCAAAGGTGCAATAGATGAATAAAATATAGTACTAACCGTGCCTACATACAGAATGTGTAAAGCTTTCATTGGTTTTAAAGGTAAGAGATCATTTAAGACATTAGAAAATGTCATTCATTTGACAAGACAAAGTAATCTAAAGAATCTGCTGACACATATTCAGTACTAGAAGAGAACAAACTGAAAACCACTAAAAAGTATTCATGCATGAGAAATTTGAAACGTTTGTTGTATTAGGCTTTAAGGGGGAAAAAAGATAGGAAGAAACTGAAACAGAAGAAGGATTATAGAAATCATGGATATTGATAGATAAAACTGTGTAATACAGTATAAATTGGAAAAATCCCACAGTTGATATAGAAAAAAGACACAGAATACCTGAAAAAATTCTGAGGGAATATTAAAATAAAGCAAATCACAGCTCCTGAATCATAATAACAGATGCAAAAGCACTGTATGAGAACACAAAGCTAATTTACTATAAAAGTAGAAAGCGGGTGTTGAAACAAACATATTTATAGAAAAAAGTAGACAAATGTGGGACCTTGAGGGGTAGTCTGCTTCCATGTTGAGCTAAGGATAGAAACCCCAGTGACCCTGAAGGGACAGTAGGTTCTTTGCCTGATTCCCAGACACAAGGACCCTGTGACTAGCTGCAGCCCTCCACTGATTTGTGGCCATCAGTCATCTAAGGGCAGTTACCCAAAGCCCCTCCACAGGTAGAGGATGTAGGCCCAAGACAGATCACCACTTTAATGAGGTACCTAAAGGCATGGAGTACTTAGCCAATAAGCCTTCCTTCCCAGACACTCCTCCCTGCACAAAGTATTTAACATCAGATCTGCCCTGAGAAATAGGTTTCAGTTTTACTCATCCACTTTCTGCCATGATAATAAATGTCTTAGAAACATTTACTGTCTCTTTTCATCAGCATCCACCGTGAGGAGTAATGAAGAAGGCATTCGCCTACAGAGTCACTGTCTACTCTTCTATTGAAGGCACCACATTCAAGCCAAGAACTCTCCCCACAGGACCAGCTAGAGCTCCCCACCCTCAAGCCCAAGGTCAGATCCAGCCCATGAGCCCCCACTATCTCCTCAGCTCTTCCCTGTCTCCCGGCTGTGCCTGCGTGTCAAAAAGCCTAAGACCCAGACACCCCCTGCCTCATCACAGACCTGGGGATCCCTCAAACAAGCTCCAGCTGTCCTGTGCCTCAGACTGTGCTTCCCCACCCTTAGATCGATGTCCCAGGGCTTCCCTACAGCCTAACATCCTACCAGCAACAGTGTGGTGTCTGCCTCCCTGAGCATCTGAGCCCTGTGACCCTACAGACAAACAGAAAATAAATGCATGTAAATAAATTTAGTCAGTGTTTGACGAAAGTATCAAAAAACATAACGTAGGTGGAATATAGTCTATTCAATACACTGAATCCAAATTGCACATGCATATGCCAAAGAAGAAAACAGATTTCATACACTAAAGGTAACTAAAAATATGTCATATGCTATATATTAGATCAGAAATTTGTGAGGTTTATTGGCTATATAGGTACAACATTTCAAGATATTAACATAAGTAACTGCCTATGCAATATAATATCTGATAATATAGACTTCAAAACAATTTTTTCAGAAGAAAAAGAGGACACTATGTAGTCATCAAAGGAAAAATTCACCAAAATGAAATTGCAATTCTTAGCATTTATGTCCCAAAGACAAGGAAACTGAAGTTTGTAAAATAAACACTTTTGTAGCTTAAATCTCATACTGACATGCACAAATCGATTTTGGGAGACTCCAGTACCCTGATCTTGTAAATAAACAGGCTACTAAAAGAAAACTAAACAGAACTGCTAGAGCTACTGAAGTTGTAAACAAAATGGACCTAACAAATATTTACAGAACATTTCACTCAAATAAAACAATATATCATTTTCTTACACCTCATGGAACTTTATCTGAAACTGACTAGATACTTGAATTCAAAGCAAGTTTCAGCACGTACAAGAAAACTAAAACAATTCTTTTCTTTCTAATCTGACTATCATAAATTATAGTTGGAAATTGACAACAGATATGTCAAAAAGCTTTTAAATTTATGGAAACTGAACAAATCTCTACTAAATGAAAAAGTGAGTCAAGATAGAATTGAAAAAATTAAAGACTTTGGAGAACTGAATGAAACTAAGTATACATCATACCAAATGTAACACAGTCCCACCTCTAGAAGACTTACCTCTCCACAAAAGATAGCTATTTCAGACTTTGTGTCATTTATTATTAGGCATCTTCAGTACAGTGATATTCTTAGATTCCAGAATGTTCCCACAGAACTCAGTTTCCATCCCACCTCCCAAATGACCCCAACTGTCTCCCTCTCTCTCTCTCTCTCTCTCTCTCTCTCTCTCTCTCTCTCTCTCTCTCTCTTTCTCTCCCAGCACTCTTTCCTTCTATTTCCCACCTATTCTTCTCTGTCCCCATTCCACCCCCAAACTCTGTACATCCACAGTATCTATTCTATCTCCCCTTCATGAAAGATTCATGTACCTGCCTGCAACCATCCTCTTTACCTAACCTCTCTCAGTCTGAAGACTGTAGCTTAATTATAATTTAATTAATACTTAGTATACATATATAAGTGAATACATGCCATATTTGTTTTCCTGGGTGTGGGTTATCTCACTTAGACACAAACCCCTATACCAAAGCTATATGAGACAAAATATTTTTTGAGCATATCAACATTAACACAGGCACCAAGATAAACAATACATGGGACTTTGTACAAGTGGCAACAGACACTGTCATTATGACAGTGCAGTGTAGCTGCAGCCTACAAAATGGGGCAAAAACTTAACTACATGACCAATAGAGAGCTAATATCCAAAGTACATGAACAAATGAAGAAACTAGCTATCAAGAAACAAATATCCCAAGTCAAAATGGGGTACAGAAGAGGAAATCTGAGTTACAGTGAAAACCCAAGATATTGCAGGAGCCAGAACCATAGTGTAATAGTTAGGGTTTTTATTGGTGTGAAGAGACATCATGGCTACACAAACCCTTCCAAACACAAACATTTAAGTATAGATAGCTTAGAGTTGATAGGTATAGGTGAGGTGAAGACAGGTATGATGTTGGAGAAGTACCTAAGAGTTCTACAGGCTGCTCTGCAGACAGCAGAGAGAGGGACCCTAGACCTGATATGAATCTTGAGAACCTCAAAGCCAGTTCAGTTGACATACTTCCTCCAACAAAGCCATACCTATTTTAATAAAGCCAAAAATTCAAATAACACCACACCATATAGGGGACATTTTCATTCATAATACTACACATAGTATGTCCTCTGAAGAAATCTACATATTTGGAGTGGAGCTTGGCCAGGAGAAACTACACAGGTCATTAATTTTAGAGATAAGAAGGTGGGGTCACCTTGCTATTAAGATGATTCCATAACTTGCCTTGTTAATTCCACTGGAAAAGAGTAAGACCGGTACCATAATCTTTGGATAAGTTGAGGCCTTTGAAAGGTACATGAGGAACTGAAAAGCAGGTTTAAAGAAGCAAGACAATGAGGCAGTTAGAATAGTATATAAAACTTTCAAAAAAATCATTGTGTAGAAAACAGTTATCATGATGTGATCAGTGATTAGAAAGGGTCAGGGTGTTCTTAAAACCAAGTCATGGGTTGGAGCAAGTCAGTTTTCAGGAAAAAATTGAAAACAAAAACTAAGCTACAATAGTAAATGAAAACTTATTTTTAACAATTCAGCAAAACAGTAAAATGGCCCCAGTTGCAAAATGGAGCCAGTCAGGTTTCTTAGTTCCAAATGTTAAACATACAGTGTCAGAATTTGATCTTTCTTCCATTTGGTTTTTGTCTTATTTTAGTATAATTTGCTTTTCTCTGCCATAACTCTTTTTTAGGGTGAGAAAGTTTACTGTGTAATCTTCTATTTCAGAAGAATATAAATTATTTTTATGCCACACTTTAAGAAATTGCCTTGAAATGAAATGTTTGACATAACTATTGAAGAGTGTTGAAATGTAATTACAATGGGGACTTTTGAAGTTGGAGTACGAATATCAAGTACCCATGACCAGCACAGGAAGAATATTCTGATATGAATGTAAAATGTTTTCAATAAAAATCATAGTTTTAAGCAGATGATGCTTCTTAGGAAAGTTATAAACCTGTATAAGATAGTTACAGTGGAGGAAATAAGTCACTGAGGATCAATATTAAGACTTCATGACCCAGTATTTAAAATAATTCTAGTGTGCATAAACATACTCCTATCTGTGCTTTCTAGCATATACAGGAAATCATGAAATACCTCTAGTTAGACTTTACTTGAAAACTCCAGTTTTTCTTTTACTATAGCTACTGTATTGGCACGTATAATTTTTTTATTATATCTAGAATTCTCCATAAACAACTCCTGTTGCCACACAATGATTTCTCCACAATCAATAGCAGACTCACTTAGCTGAGCGTTCAGGTTAAGAAGTCTGATTATTAACAAGTATATTACTATACTATTATTCATACTAACAACTGATTTTCCATATTTTTGTCTAAAGAGTTTTTTAAAATTAGCACTTAGTGTTGATTTCATAGCTGAAAGAAAAAAGACCACTGAACCAAATCATAACCAAATTAGTTAAAACAAGCAATTGATTAAAGCAAGCTTTTTATTTATATTTTTATTTATGGACAAAAGTTGGGATGCTTCTACATAATGGCAGAGTCTAAGAGATAATCATTGAACATAAATGAGAAAAGGATTTTAATAGTTCCATAATAGGAGGATTTCAAATTTGTGTCTGGGAGTTGGCAAGCATAGGGGAGAAATTACAGAAGCAGAAAATAAGCATAACAAGTTGCTCATTACAACCTCTTGAGACAAAGAAATGGGTACTACGTGGTTATAATTGTGGGTGGCGTGTTCTCGCCCGCAAGATAACACAGACACCAACGTTCTTCAGCAGATCTTTATTACGATGTTATAGAGGAAAGACCCGCTGGGAAAAAGCCGGCTGGTGGAAACCGGCTGGCAGAAAAGGCCCCGAGCCCCGGGAAGGCCCTGGTTAAATACCCCCTGGAGTGATGTGTACATACCCGGTTGGTCAAATGCCCATAAAACCCTATATGCCCCGGGATGGGCTGTGACTTCGCGCGCTTTCCCCTCACACAAAGACAGTAAATTACAGAACTTGTGAGAGCATCGGATTGCCAGAGATGTCTCTGCTTTCCACGGGTCTCTACATCTCCCCCTTTTTGTTTTAAATGAGAATCACAGGCACTGGCCATTTCCCGTGTCTTAGGCTAGTTGATGTTCTTCCATAGCCAGCATCAAAGAATGGTGAGCTCCCTGTCTTAGGCTACGAGGGTTGCACCCACACCTGGCATTCTTGCCAGCAAGAATGTGCACCCAGGTTGTGGCCACTCGTAATGCCCGTCATGGGGTAAACTCACACCACATGGTGTACTTCTGGCATATGGCATCAACCTATTCCCGTCGTTGGGACCAATGGCAGCTGGCCTGGAGACAAAAGATAGAGCTGTCCTTGGTCTGTCTGGCACGGTACCAATCATAACTCAAACTCAAGCCCGATCAAGCAAATTCCATTATGGGGGAATAAGCGATCAAGGACTAATAGTTTGATACAGTCTCTCCCACCTTACCACGTGCAATGGAAACGAGTCCTCTGGGTGCAAAGGCTAGGGGAAACCGAGAGAGATGCAAACACCCATCCCTGTGCAATGGAGTCACCTCCTAGGGGTGCAAGGGCTGTTTGCCTCAAAATTCCGGTACCAGAGCTACACAGACAAGGACCAGTCAGACTAAAACTCCTCGCTGACCCAATGCAATGGGCTGAGCCCTTGGGGTGCAGTAGCTGAGGATCTATTTGTTGGCTATTTCTTTAGCATAGACAACCAGATTTCGGGAGATGAACCTTGTTCTAAGGCTGCAAGTGCTTGGGTAATCACGACTTTGTCACGTTTCTGTTGAGCTCTGAGCTTGCAAACCAACCAGAGTATGAACACTAATCCACAACACAGGGTTGTACCAAACATGCCTACTCCCACCCACTCTTCAAAGAAAGAGAAGGCTGAAGAGATCCAGGTGGAGAGTCCTTCAGTCAGCGAAATGTCCACACGCGTTGAGTTGATGGCTGCCACCACTGCTCGCAACTTTTCGAGAAGTTCATCAAATCCTTCTGACCATTCTCCTGCTAGGTAATGAGACAATTGTCTAGACAAATTAGCTGCTCGAGTAAAGTTTTCATATTGAACACTAGTAATACGGATTGCTCCCAAACTTCTTTCACATCCCAATTGTGCCAATTGAAAGAGGATATCTATCCTTTCTTCTACCAAATCTAGGCGCTGATTAACAATCATCAATCCTCCTTTCAATTCAGCATTAGCAGAAGTATGGAAGTTGGCTGCCTCTGTCACTGTAGCGGACAGCTGATTTAAGGCTGCTGCTGTTTGGACTTTGGTTGACATAGCAATCCCAGCAGCTGTAGCTGCAATGGCAGTGACTGATATCGCTGTTGTTATGGCTGCAGTTATGCCAAAGTCTCTTTTTTGTCTGAATAATGACAGAGTAGAGGGTGTTTCAACAGGAACAGGAACCCATCGTGGCACTCTGGCAACCATGGCACGTTTAGCTTGTCCAACAGCCCAACACTGAGACATCATGCATGAATCATTAGTGCATTTTTCAAATGAGGAGTTTGAAAGAATAAACAAGAAAGGTGGAAAAACACACACTGGTGTAGGTGAAAATACTGTTTGATTTACAATGATCCTGTTAACTCCAGTAATTAACTGAATAGGATTTGTCAACTGAGGGACCGGATCTGAACTCTGTTTCACCATAGTTCCATTAATAACTCCTGTAAAGGATGTTCTTCCTGTCGGTCCACCCTGGAGAAAGGCTAGTGAATTGAGGTCGGTACAACTGCCATTAACTCCACAGAGTAGCCATTTGTGAAAAGGATTCATACTAACACTCTGTAGAAAAGGACCCTTTCTCATTACTGCGCCAGCTCCAGGATCTCCCAACATATTGGGTGAAAAGGAAAAGGTTTCATTGGTATCTGCCCATCGTGTTACTCTGGATTGACAATCAGACCAAGGCAGAACAGCTCCCTCATCTTCTAGACTACAAAAAGGAGAGACCTTAGGTTGACGAGGATGTTCTCCATCAATAAGTTTGGGTGATAAAAATGTTCCATCTATCCAAATGGCTGGTTGTAAAAAGGACTGTGAGAACTCTTTGACATAACTATTGTCCTTTTCATTATCATTCCTTTTTGTTGTTAGTTTAACCCAGTCTCTCTTTTCATAAAACCACCCCAAGGTTCTCTTCGAGAGAGTTATACAGTTTCCTGTCTCAGTAATCTGAAAACAGAGAGAACCCCATTCAGGCAAGGAACGATTTTCTCCCAGGGGGGCCTGCGTTTTATCATAGGGAAGATAAGGCAGCCCCATGGTTCTATTAGTTGTAAGAAATCTTGGAAACACCATGGCATCATGTCTAACAGGTATAGGTTTAGGAAAAGCAGATAATATAGCCCATCGTTGTTCTCTCCATATACTAGGAACCCAATTCTGGAGAATCCAAATTAGGACTGGAAACATCTGCAGATGAATTCTTCTGAGTGTCATCTTCAGTCATCACGAGCCTTCGCGTCAGTCGCTCTGGTAGCCAGAATGGATTGTCTTCTTCCTGTGGAAAAAACACAGACCGCTCCCCTGGATCCTATTAAAATAGGATCCGGGCCTTTCATTGTCCGGTCAAGATGTCCTTTCACTTGACCATCTCCTTTGGCCTATCAGGCTCTAAGCAATGATGGTCAGCAGCCGAATGGCCCTGACTGTCCAAAATTAAAAAATTGAAAGCAAAGAGTGCTATAGAAACAGTGACTCGTGGCACTGAGGGTAGAGCCTCCTTGACTCCCCCTTTTTGTTTTTTAAAAAATAAGATTTAAGAGTACGATGATCTCATTCTATAATGTCTTGTCCTTGAGGATTGTATGGTAGACCTGTCAGGTGGGTCACCTCCATTTGGCAACAGAATTGTCCAAACTTCTGAGAAGTATAAGTTGAGAATTTTAGGCTTTCCCCAGGCATTCTAGGCCTCAAGGCAATGCTGGATAACATGTGCTGCCTTTTCTCCCGATAACAGGGAGGCAAAAATGATTCCAGAACAGGTGTCAATAGAAACATGTAAATATTGAAGTCTCCCAAAAGATGGAATATGGGTAACATCCATTTGTCATGATTAATCATATGTAAGTCTTCAAGGCTTAACACCATCATGAAAATTGAGGACACTGAGAACAAGTTTTGTTATTTTACTTGAACACTTTCTAGAAATATTAAATTATAGTCTCAAGCTATTATTATTTTGATGATATAAAGAATAAGATTGTATAGCCAATTGTTTCTATATGGTCTATAATTTGACTGGTATACAAATCTGTTCTGGCATTGTCCTGGGCTCCAGGCAATCTAATGAACCCTTAAATGTCTTATAAAGAAACAGTACATGTTTCTTCAATTAAGCTGTATTTTTATAATTAACTGTAAAATTTGAGAATTAGTAATATCTAAAAAAAAAAGGCAACAATTTTAAGCAGTTTAAACCATGAGCTATATACTGGCTATGAGTGTACCAACTGAAAGCTTGAATTTTCAGCATTTTAAACAGTTTCTAGAGCACATAATTTAATTATTTGTGTTGAAGCAGGGGAAAATTCAAGAAAATGAACATGTGATATAATTACATATACTGTCTAATAAATTGATGAGGCATCTGTAAATATAGTAAATATTTTTTCTATGGGCTGCATGTAAATTTATAGGAAAAACAAAAGCATGTATAGAGAACAACTGTTAACAACTTGTCTTATGGATAATGATTATCAATTTTGTCTAAAAACTTTGCCAAGTAATAGGTCAAATATCATTATTTTCCAATAACCAACTTAATTTTTATTTGGAATAAAGAATTAGTATTTCATCTAAAATATTTTCAGGATTCTATCTTACAATCTTGTATTAATACTGTAATAGTTTCAAAATAAGATGTTCAAACTTTACTTGTAGATAGATGAATCTACATTAATGGTTCCTTTGGCCAAGGTCTGTTGTGAGCACATGAGTAGCAATAATGTAAACAGCCAACAATGTATCATGGTCTATATAATTTATCTTTTAATGACTAACAGCTTATTCTATACTTTTACAAAGCTATTTATCCCTATCAGTTAACTGTCGAGGGGAATTAGGATTTGTATCTCCCTTGAAAAACATCGAACAGAGGTTTAAATCCTCTTATGGTAAGTTTAAGATGAGGTTTTAGCCAATTAATATCTGTTAACTTGATTTTTAAGAATCATTAAAAGTAAACCAATTTTTGTATGTACACCTGTAAGCCAGAAGAGGGTGCTAAATCTCACCACAAATGGTTGTGAGCCACCACGTGGCTGCTGTGAATTAAACTCTTAATAATTTTAGTTGTGAGCCTAGCCTTTAACGGCTGAGCCATCTCTCCAGCTCCCATTATCTATTCTTATTGGAATTTTCTGTGTCACAATCTGTTTAAGATGTAACTGAATTCTCAAATATTATAAAGATACTGTCTTTGAATCTTTCTGGAGCAACAAGTATTCCAAAATTTCAAAACTCATTGTATTAGAGCAAGGGCATACAGAAAAACTCTTTTTAGAGATATCAGTTAACAAAATGAATAAAATACACTGAGAGATTTAAATGTTTAATTTTGTATTAAAGCAATAACAAATTCTTATATAAGACTATTAATCATTCTTTGAAGCAACCTTTTAATGACATTGTTTCATGGGCTCTCAAGAATCACTAATAAATTCATTGGATTTAAACTCATCACCTTTACCAGGATGTAAAGGAACAATAAAAACAATCTTTTAAATCTATAATACTTTTATGTATTTACTAGAATGGTAACTGACGTAGGCAAGACAGGCTGTAATGTCTCATTAATTTCATAAATCTTAAATTTGAACTTTGTTTTTGGTTTAACTGAATAAGCAACTCCTTTTAGTTGAATGAGGGATCAGACAAACACCAAGTTAAAGGCACTCTTGTCTTCTAATAATTGTTACATCAGTCCCAGTATCTATTAATTCTTATTGGAGAGAGTAGCTTTTATTGTATTTTGCCAAACATTCGGAGCTATTGCCATAGCAGCAAATCTCTCAAACTTCATGGCTGTAAAATTAGCATCAAACCCATGCTTTTGAACTAACTCAGCAAGTTCCTTAATAGAAATATACTCTACCGATGTGTAAACGCAACTTCTTTTTGCAGCTTTAAACACTGGAAAGGCTTGAAACATCTTCCTCTGAAAGGAAGGTGGTTGCACCGCGCTTGTCTGCATAAGGCAGTGGTGTGCTCAAAATTGCAGCAGGGAGTGCTGCCTGAGAATTCCAGGGGGGCGCGGGAGCTGTAAGCGCACACTTTTTAATCCCCGCCTCCCTTTGTTCTCTACTCTGCGGCTGCAGCCACCCACGTGAATGGAATCCTTCTGCCTCAAAGAGGACTACTTTTTCATCTCTTTCTGCCTCATAACGGACTATTTTTCCATCTTTCTCTGGTTCCCGCTTGGAAGAACCAGACCTCCCCGATTCATATTCATATAATTTCAGATTTTGCAATTCCTCTACTGGATATAGAGGCTTTTTCTTCGTAAAAGACTCTCCCAGAGACTCTTTTCGGTCTCTAATTCCCTCCCGCAGATCTAACGTCTGGGGAATCCGTAGACATGTCTATCCAAGCTTCTATGAGCTTGTGAGCGCTCCCACCCAGAATCAGTTACTGGAAGGTAACCCTGAATCTCTTTCAGTATCTCCTGACTCACCACAATAGCTGAACTATACTTTTGATCTTGTAATTTCCACAATGAGTGTGTGCCTGGCCTCAACTTTCCATTCTGCTGTCCCTTAGTCAGATCTCCTTTTAGCCTGTCCCAGGAGGCGAGTGTCAGCGTTCTCCTGCAGGCAAATGGATCTCTCTCACTAACAAAGTTTTTTCTGCAGAGCCGGTCACAATTGACTGCAAGGCCACATGCTGTTTGTTATCTTATCTCCGGGGGAATCTGACTCTCAGAGAGAAGGGCTCTGGGCTCACTCCTGGCTAATTAATTATGCTAGGCCTCTGCCTGCTCATAAAACCTGCTGGATCAAAGCAGCTAGAGCCAAACTTTTTCTTGCCTTTTAAAAACCCCAGAAAAGAGCTGGAAGAAGGGAAAAGGCCAAAGTTTCACTTGCCTACTGAAACTTGGCAGCCCTGAACGGCTGCTGGAAGGGGGGGCAGGGCTGGCTCAAGCGGCGGCAAGATTTAAACAGGCAAACTGGTGAAAGCAATACAACAGCAGGAGGAAATGGGTGAAAGCTGGCACTAAGATAACAAAATTTTCACTGCTGCTTGTGGTTTAGGGGAAATATGAAAAGATTCAGGATTAACCATACCTCGCTGATTCTGCCTTCCACTGCAGTGATCCTTTTTATGTTTAACTCCGGCTGGGAGGTCCTTCTCTGCAAGGTACCTTCAAATTTCTTCCCGGGATTTCTGCACCAATATGTGGGTGGCATGTTCTCGCCCGCGAGAGAACACAGACACCAACGTTCTTCAGCAGATCTTTATTACGATGTTATAGAGGAAAGACCCACTGGGAAAAAGCCGGCTGGTGGAAACCGGCTGGCAGAAAAGGCCCCGAGCCCCGGGAAGGCCCTGGTTAAATACCCCCTGGAGTGATGTGTACATACCCGGTTGGTCAAATGCCCATAAAACCCTATATGCCCCGGGATGGGCTGTGACTTTGCGTGCTTTCCCCTCACACAAAGACAGTAAATTACAGAACTTGTGAGAGCATCGGATTGCCAGAGATGTCTCTGCTTTCCACGGCTCTCTACATATAATAATATGGTCATAACAAAGCCATCATAAAAATGTAGCCTTTTAAATAGATGGTTATAATAACCTTTTGAAACAAAGGCATGGTTGTAAATTCACAGAACAAGTAGTACAGAATCATTTGTAGTTAGGGTTGCAGGTGAAGCATATCCAAGTCCTTAAGAAAAATATTTAATCAGAAGCAGTAACAAATATAGTTTATCTTCACTATAAGATGCCCCTGAAGCTTAAATTGGAGTCATGCTAGTTTATAAAAAAAATACACAAAGAATATAATTTGAATACACAGCCTATGAGATGCACATGTAGCAAAAGTTTATGTTGAATATTCTCTATTTTATGGGTACTTGGTCGAGTTACATTCTTGCTTACTTACAATCTTTTTGTCTTACTTTTTTTCATATCCCTTACATTTTTCTATTGTGCTTTCTTTCACAACCTAATTTCTATTTCATTTTGAATATTCATTTTTCATTTCTATTTCCTTATTTTGTCTTACCCAAAATTTATTCCAATTCACAGAAAGTCTTTTCTAGATTTTGTTAATTGTGTTTTTCATATGTAAGCACCCACATTCATAGTTAAATTTAATTGCTTTAAAGAAATTTTACTCTGAAAATATTCAAGGTTCCCATTATGTTGTAAAGATAGGAGAGTATGATCTAAAGCAATGTGCAGAGAAAAGTTTATTGGATTTTTTTTTTGTCCTTCTAGATATCAAGTCCCTATTTTCTTTTTTCTTTTTTCCCTTTCTGATGTTGTGGAAAGAACTCATTACATGAACTTGAAGATAGGACTTATTGATATTCTATACAGAATTACCTCATACTGCATAGTAAATGTAGTCACTGTATATGAGGGAATTCACTTATATATAGTATACTAGGGACCAAAGAGAATATCTGGCTTATTCAGTATGATTTATGAAACTCAGAACTTCAGTTGACTGGAGCCTTCTACATCAATTAAGCAGCAAAGTACTTCCTCACAGATATGCATCCATAGTAACTCAATAAAAACAGTTACTCCTCTGAGATCTTCTTTCTAGATGATTATAGGCTTTGGAGGTTGATAAAGTAATATGAAACAGGAAGGTATACTCTGTTCAAACAGAAGACAGAGTACTCAAAGGTGCCATGGGAACATCATAACATAGCAAATTGTGTTAATAGATTTCAGTGAGAAAAATTATAATGATAATGTGATTTTAAAAAAAAAGACACCAGGCAGTGGTGACACATGCCTTTTATCCCAGCACTTGAGAAGCAGAGGCAGGTGGATTTCTGAGTTCGAGGCTAGCCTGGTCTATAGAGTGAGTTCCAAAACAGCCAGGGCTACACAGAGAAACCCTGCCTTGAAAAACCAAAAAAAAAAAAAGTTAAAAAAATAAAAAATAAAAGACTAGCAATAGAAACAAGATCTGAAATAGGCAAAAAAAAAAAAAAAACAAAAACAAAAACAAAAACAAAAAAAAAGAAACAAAACAAAACCACAGAAGTATGAAGAGAATCAATTTCAGGGCTAAATATCCCCTTTGGTTAACTATTTCTATTTATGGATGTGCTGTGAAATCTCTTGCTTCACTCTAACTTGATTTCTTTTATTTCCTTTAGTAGTTAAAAAATTGTTCAATAAGGTCAAGTGATACATCATTCTGTATTAGAAACTCACATTTAAGTTCTGATATCTTAAAATGAATGCACATATTCATACCTTATGAATATTTAATTTTTCAAACACAACACAATTTCTAGTCAATAACCATTTAGAATAAAGACTCATATTAAAAAGAACTAATTTGATGAAATTATCTAACACATACAGTAATAAATTTTGAGAGGAAGAACATGAATCTTAAGGTAAGAAAAAAGTACTAATACTGGAATTGAATATGCACATGCACAAAATTTCATAGGGATCCTGCTCCCATTATGAATCCATTTGGAACATTATAAACAAGACCACAATTTGACATGTAAAAGAGATAAATATTGCTGTTTTGTATCTATTGTTGTTCCTGTTTGTCTTAGTATATAGCCAAAATTGGTCTTGAAGCTTATAGCAATTCTCCACAATTAGCCTCCAGAATGTTGACAATACCATTATGAATTACCTACCTTTTATGTATTAGATACCTTAATTGTCTACTTAATTGGATTTTGTAGTCAAACAAGTCTAAGTATGACCATAGATGTTGTATGGATCATAAGGGTTTTAAATCATTCAGTACTATAATTCATATACTGATTTATAATTTAAATAGCCTATCAGAGGTGCTACAACTTTGGGAGCTGGAGCCCACTTGAGAGAACATCATTAAGAATGTTTTATAAATAATATTTTGGCTTTGACTTTCTTCAGGAATTCTTCTTCGCTTGCTGCTTACATGATATGAAGGAATTTCTATGGCCATGCTTTGGTTCCTTTATGGCTTTATATTACAATAGACATAAATGATTTAGAATCAGTCATTTGTAGAGTGAAATCAGTGAGGCTCGGATTCAGATAAATCCAATCCACATTAAATAGTTTTTATATTTTATTACAGTGGTAAAAATAAAATAAAATATTACTCCAAAGAAAAGTAATTGGAAGTATAGCAAAATGAAAATTCTCTTGTTTGCTATTTGGTTTAGGTACTTTAAATACTGTCTCAAAGTCACTCTCACACTTACAGCAATCACAATAAAATCAGGGACAAGAAAAGGCTACCCACTTTGTCCCTGTCTATCCAATATAGTACTGTGAGTTCTAGCTAAAGCAACAAAGACAACAAAAGGAGATCAAGGAAATAAAACTTGGAAAAAAAGTCAAGGTATTAATATATATATATATATATATATATATATATATATATAAAATCAGCCCAAAAACTCAATAACAGAACTATAGTCTATAAGTAACTTCAGTAAAACGGCAGGATATAAAATTAACTCAAAGAATTAAATAGCTTTCTTTTATACAAATGATAAATGGGCTGAGAAATAAATTAGGGAAATAAAAACTTTCATAATAGCTACTAATAATATAAAATATCTTGGTGTAATTCTAACCAAGCAAGTGAAAGATCTGTATGACAAGAACTTTAAGTCCCTGAAAAAAGGAATTGAAGAAGACCTCAGAAGCTGGAAATGTCTCTTGTAGGATTAACATAGGAAAAATGTCCATCTTTCCAAAAGCAGTCTACAGATTGAATTCAATTTGCATGAAAACTCCAATGCAATTTGTCACAGACGTGGAAAGAGCAATCCTCAACTTCATATGGAAAAACAAAGAAACAAACCCAGAATAGCAAAACCAATTCTCAACAATAAAAGAGTATTTGGGGGAATCACTATCCCTGACCTTGAGAGTGTAGATATATAACAGGACTTCTGGAAAATATATGCTAATATATTCAAACATTGGAAAAGACTCCACCAGATAAATGCTTTGAAAATCCTTTTTTCTTTCTTTCTTTATTCTTCTCTCATATAATACACCCTGACTACAGCATACTTTCCCTGCTCTCCTCCCAATCCCTACACTACCTCCCCATCTGCTCTCAAAATCCACTGCTCTTCTATTTCCCTTCAGAAAAGAACATGCCTCCAATGCATATCGACCAAACATAACATAATACGATACCATAAGATTAGGCACAAAACTTCATATCAAAGTTAGACAAGGCAACCCAGTAAAGAGTCCACAAAACGATCATTACAGTCAGACATACCTCCAATCCCATTGTTAAGAATTCCACAATAACCCCAAGGCAAAATTACACAATAATTGTGCAGCCGACCAAGATAAAACCATGAAAACCTATGAGCCCCTGTGACCCATGCTTAGTTGATTCTTTGGACCAAAATCTCCTGGTGTGCTTAACTCCTTTGTCTCCTGCAATTGTTTTTCATGCTCTGTTGCAAGGTCCCTGAAACTCCACCTAATGTTTGTCTCTGGGGCTTTGCATCTGATCCTATCTGCTGTTGGAGAAAGCCTCTGTGATGATGATTGGGTTAGGCACTTATCTATGAGTATAGTAGAATATTATTAGGAATCATTTCATTGACTTTCCCCCCCTGCCAGTCATGCTTGCTTCTCTGGATCATCTAGGCCGTGCTGAACATAGGCATTGTTTTATGGATTAGAACTCGAGTTAAATCAGTCATTAGTTTGCCATACCCACAAGTTCTGATCCACTTTTGCCTAAACAGATCTTGCAGGCTGGACAGGTTTTAGGTCATAGGATTTGTGGCTCAAGTGTTACTCCAAGCCCATCACAGGAAGGATGGCCTGGTTACAATGGATGGCTGGTTCAGCAAGTGTATCCTCCATGGCTACATGGAGTAATTGCAAGTGTCACTCAAGAATCTTATGCACAACATTATGTGTAAGTGAAATCGTTTAGTTATTCTAACTAGCAAGTAGATATAAAGAAACAATAAAGCTGATTCTGACAAGAAAATGTCAGTTTTAAATTGAGTTTGACAAAAAGAAGAGTGTAACAGAAATGTCAGGATTGTAAACACTAAGACATCTCCTCCAGGACAACCTAATTGAGGACTGCCTGAGACACCATCATCCCTGCAGGAGGAACTAATTGAAAACTGCCTGAGAGATCAAGTATTGTTGGTGCAAATAATGCTAGCCAATCAGGAACTGTTTTTTTTTTTTAGAAGAGATACTTTCTCTGGCCCAATGAGGGTGTGGGTAGAGGGTATTAAAGGAGCTTGCAGCAGTGTTCAGAGAGCTTGCTGTTGCATTTCTCACCTGCTCCTGGATTCGGTGTTGTTGACTCTGCACCACCTCATCTCCAGCCCCCAAGGGCAGGTAGCATTGGGTGGCAAGTCGTCCAGGACACATGCAATATCTGGCGCCCTGCATAGTTAATGCACTACTTCATCATCCTCGGTTTGTGACTGCTTGTGAACCTCCTTTTCTGGGGACTTGTTTTGTCTGTTGTGGCAAGGACAGTGCTCTTGATTTAACCTCAAGTGCTTTTCTTCCTTTTGTGGTGCTGCTGTTGTGCCCGCTTCAGTTGTTTTCTTCGGTGAGTTGGCCCCTTATTATTTTATGTTATGGGTCCTTGAAGGTGAACAAATGGACCTCATTTCTGTCTTCTTTGCCTTTTCTGTTTGTCCATCCTGTTAATCTCACTTTTGGTCTTGGTTCTGCTTGAGGGTGAGCCTCCAATGAGCTTGCAGCAAATGAACAATGGCCATTTTTGTTCTTTGCCTTTGGGTGAGTATGCTGTGGTAAGCATGAGGTGGTCATTTTGTCATCTTTTCTGTCTTCTTTGTCTTTGTCTCCTCATTTTCACTTTTGTCCTGATTTCATCCTGATACCTGACATAGGGGTTGGTTTCCCATGTGGTGGTACCAGGGATTGACCGCTGGATGCCTTTTCCTTCCTGGATACACTGTCCAGGCATAAGGCCTTTGAGCTACACCTGAGGGAGTCCCCTGTGACTTTTGTCACCTCTTCTGTCATATTTGTTATATCTGTTCATTATTTGTTTCCTCTGTGCTAGTCATCATGGGTTCCCTCCACTCTACTATCAAGGCACCTCAGATTAGGTCTCTGAAAACCCGTCTCTGAAAACTTATGGTCTCAAGGTTAAGACTCATGACCTGGATGAATATTGGGAAGAGGATGCTATATTGGAACCCTGGTTATCCCTGGAGAACATGTGAGACCCTGACCTCTGGATGTGTATAGTCTGGAATTATCCCTCCCTTGCTCTTTGTTCCCATCCTTCTTGTAGTTATCACCAGTCTTAAGATTTCTTCCCCAGATGAAGTGTTGGTTACCCATAACAAATGCTGCCATGATCAGGCTAATATTCACCTTCCCATTACTGACCCTGTCCCATTTTTCCAGGGAAAGCAGATTGAATTTAGTAATAAGAACGAGGGTGCCTCTGCTCCAACCATCCAGCCTCCAGGCTCTAAGCCATCCTCTAGTGCCACTGTCTAAGGTCACTCACTCAATAGCTCATCTCCTCTGGCCCCCAGACATACCCTCACGTTACCCCTGGCATGATTTAAGAGGACTTTTCCTTTCAGTAGTTACTCCTGCTGTGGTTGCTCCTGCGATGATCATCCCTTGTGCTGGACTACCTCTTCCCTGGGGACCTCATTCTCCTCAGGTATATCATGAGGCTTTCCCTGTGAATCTCAGCTTGATACAGTGACTAACCTCTGGATTCCAACAACTCTGGGAAACTTGCACTAATCAGAAAAGCTGCCAATGATTCTGGCCCAGATTCCCCTTATTTTGAACAAGTATTGACACACTGGGCCATGCACCTCTAGACTTATTATTATTGGAATAATCTCCTTAAGCTGGTGCTAGACCTTGCTGTGTTTCATAATTGGAGGTCTACATGCCATGTCTTGGCTGAGAATCAGGCTAGAATTAATTTGGATAATAACCTTAACATTACCATTGTTATGCTTCTTGGCCATGGGGCATACATTAACTCTGTCACTCATGCCACTACTGGACTGTATGCTTACTTTAACCAGGTTGATGATCTTGCCTTTAAGACCTATAAGGCCTGCATTCCTCAGGACCCTTCTGCTTACTTTTGCAACTTGTCCAGCAGTCTGGGGGGTCCTTCACTGACTTCCTGTCGAATGTGACTGAGGTAGTGGAAATGTGGGTTGATCCTGGCAGTCGTAAGGAATGATGATATTCATAAATGTGTTGTTGCCACTCATGATTTGCACCCTGGTCCAGGCCACATTGCAGCCCTAACTGTTTCCATTGATGTCTTGGTCATGGAGCCTGTACAGAAGATATACCCTTCTCCTGAAGGCCCACCTGACTACACCCATTGGAGCTGTGGCAAGCCTGGTCACCTCAGTCCGAACTGCCTTTCAGCTAGGCCCAAGACCAGATGTCCGTGTTGTAATGAAGGTATCCATTGTGCTAAGAATTGTCATGCTAAAAAGCAGGAAGACAATTTAAATTCTACAAGGGGCACCTCTCAGCCCTGCCAGTAAGAGGGGCACCTGCTCAGCCAGGAGTCTTTTGGACCTTGCCTGTATTTCCTCACTCCCCAATGATGACTATACATTTAGATGATATGCCCATTAAAGGGTTAGGTTACACAGGAGCAGATGTCACTAAAACAATAAAAGATTAATCAGCAAGGTTACCCCATTGGAGATTCCAGTCTGGCCCCTCCATTATGGGAGTTGGAGGCCAACAGGTCACCAAAATGACTACCAGAGCTGCCCCTTGGCAGGACTTAGACGGCAATTAGGGATCTTTTACACACATTGTGACTGATGTTCCCTGCAACCTTTGGAGAGGAAATATTCTGGAAGACAGAGGTACCATCCTAACTATGGATGATCACACCTTTTTTGGTGACTTTTTGCAACATGGCCAACTAGAGCACACATGTCACAAAGTTGAGGACAACCCTCAATTTAAATGGCCACTGCCAACCCAGCACCAATTAACATCAAGGCATGTAACCCTATACTATTGGCCTGGCTCCCTGAACCCAATATCAGGGTCGACCAGTCACCCATTTTGGAACCTAAGCTTCATGCTTTCAAGGAACTGGTCTTAGAACAATTATTTTTGGGTCATTTGGAATCCTTGACCAGCAGACATAATACTACCATTTTGTCATTAAAAAGAAGTCAGGAAAATATAGGCTTCTACATGATCTGAGAGCCATCAATGCACACAAAGAAAAAATGGAGACCACTCAAGTGGCCCTACCTCATCCTAGTGCTATCCCACCAAAGTACTATGTGGTGAGCCTAGATATTAAGAATTGTTTTTCTAGATGCCTTGGGCTCCCCAGGATAGATGCCATTTAGGCTACACAGTTTGGGAACCTAATGTTAATAAGCCAGCTAAAAAACATCAATGGATGCCTAAGAGCATGAAAAATAGTGTGACAATTTGTCAGCTACATGTAGCAGAAGCCATACATGAAGTCCCCAGGGATGGCCTTGTAGTTCATAAGATGGATAATATTATGTTTGAACAGCCTAGCCTGACCAATCTTGAAAAGATGTCCTCTAAATTGTTGCTTAACTTAGAAAAACTTAACTTGAAGTTTTCTGCAGAAACAGTTCAGAGAGTTCCCCCATATGCCTTCCTGGGCTTTTCTATTTCTGGCAAAATTAAGCTGCTGGCCTTCTCCATCAGGGCAAAAATATCCTACTCCCTCATGGAACTATAACAATTGTGTGGAACTGTTAACTAGCTCAAACTTTTCCTGTCTATTCTAGACCAGGAGATGAAGCACCTATTTTCTCTTTTGGAGAGGCTTAGGAGTTCCTTCACCAGGGCTAAACTATCATCTGAGGAAAGCAACCTACAACAGAAAGTTATGGTACTCCTTTATTTATCAACTCTGGAAAGGCATGACCCAAGGAAACCTTTCCTGGCCACAATTCTGTTGTACCTAGAGGGGTGTGGGGGTCATAGGAGAGTTATACCAGTATGGGCCCCTCATGTGGTTGCACCAGATCACTCTGATTTACTTAAGTTTATCTTAAAGTTTGACATTGCCCTCTGCCTTGTCCTTAAGGCTGATCAAGGAGAACTTGTAAGAAGAAACCAGACAAAATGATTCTATCATTCTCCTTATGATATTCTCAACCATTATAGGCAGATTTCATTAGCTTTCAAGAAATGGTAGTGGGGTTCATAAGTACATTGGATATTCACATGCCAACAAACAAGCATCTTATTGCTTTGTCACAGCTGCAAATTTACAGTTAAATTCAATAACATACCTAGGTCTCACCCCATTCCCAAGGCAACTGTGACATTTTTTGATGCCAATAAAACCAAATTTGGAGTTCTGACCAGGGGAAAATGACACAATTTACATTCTTCCTAATCCTGGCTCAGTGCAACTGGATGAATTATTTGAACTCCTGAAAATTTTTGAGTGTTGCCAATAGGAGTAAATATTTTTTCAGATAGCCAATATTCAGTACAATTTGTCCAGACACTGTTTTTCTCCCATATTAAAAAGCAAAGCAGCCCTATACATGTCTGCATGTGATCTATCTAGAAGGCTCACAAGAATAGTGCACATCCCTGGTTCATCTCACACCAAAGATTGCATTCTAAGTTGTCTGGCATATTAGCAGAAAGAAGTGAGAGAATTGTAAACATAGAATTGCTAGAAAAAGCCAGAATGCTATACCAGCAATTTCATCTTTCTCCTCAGAAGTTACATAAGTTCGAGATGAAGTTGCCTGTCATGATGCAAGTATCTTGCAATGTTCTGTGCAACTTGTGCACCTCTTGCACCACTGGGTCCCCTTGGCAGATCAGAAGTTAACCCTAGAGGTCTACTGACCAATGCAATCTGGCAAATAGATGTCATCCATTACCCAACC
>NW_021621185.1:11168262-11218503 GCF_004785775.1 Grammomys surdaster
TGTGTGTGTGTGTGTGTGTGTGTGTGTGTGTGTGTGTGGTGTGTGCTGTGGTAGATACTTGCTCTGCCTTTGTATATGTAGTGCCCATGAGAGGTGAAAAGCCCTCTCATGCTATTAAGGCCATGAAATCATCAATGCTGGGAATAGGACACTCAAAACTGACCATGAACCTGATTACTTATCTCAGCAGTTTGGAGCCTTCCTATGTTTGTGGAGGATAAGTTACTCCTTTGAGATATCCTATAATACTCCAGGCCAAACAATTGTAGAACAACAAATTGCACCTTGAAGGGAGCACTTGCTTGGGTCACCTCTCCAGAATCCAAAAGAGATCTACACCTAGCATTGGTGTAGATCATGTTCCATGTGAGCTTTTTCTCCTTCGATGAGAAATGGCTGAGCCCTGCTTACAAATATTGGGCATTTTTGCTGAGCGACACTTCCCTCCCATTGGTCAGATGGAGGGACGCAATAATCTCTCAATGGCAACCCCCACTCAGCTTCTGGCAAGAGGGCAAGGTTATGCTTGTGTTTTCCCCCAGGATACAACTGCACCAATAAGGGTAAACTTCAGAAATGTTCATCCAGTTACAGACCAGGATGTGATGAAGGAACCAGAAGAAGACCAGGATATTGAGATGTAATGTACATATTGTGTTTGTTAATTTTTCTTTGGCCTGGGAGGGCTGATGAGCTTTGGCCATTGATGCTACTGCATCCCATTCTCTTGCCTGTGGTAATTAACTCCCTGACTTACCTTCCTCTGGTCACTTCTAATGTGAGTTTGCATTTACCATTCATGAATTTAGTCATTACAACATGATGATTAAAAGACACCTAGCTCACTGAGGAAATTCTGTGCTTTACTACCAATGTCTCCTCCACTGGCCTTTGTATCCAACTACATAATATGACCATGGGGGCTTTCATGGTAATCTAACTTATGGTACCATGTTAGGCATGGAACTTCATGTTCTCTTTACTGACTACAGATCACCAAAGGATTCCCCAAGGAAATCACATCCACCCCTGCCTTGCTGTTCCAGGGTCCCTCAAATGTCAAATTTTGTGAGACATCCTATCCCTTGGGAGCACTGCCAGCCTGCACTAGGTGTAAAATTTGTTGGCAAATACCTGATATTATCATCTAACTTCACACTTGAAATGTGGAGGTTTACCTCACATAATGCCTCCAATATTACCCCTTATGTTAACATGGATCCGATTAGATTCCAATATGGCCCGATTATGAGCAATTGGGATTTATGTGGATCCTCTAATTGTCTTGATTTAAACCCCCCTACTCTCCTAAAAAGTGTCTTTCCATTTAATGGAACACATAAAGTACTTGGTGAAAAAGTGGACTGGGGCAACCCATGTGAATGTTGCCATTGGCAGCCAGGTTGGCTGGAAAGCCATTCCAGTCTGTGTCTGACCTCCCTTTTTTTTTCTGGACACTAATACCTCCATTGCCACCATTGCCAGAAACAGCCTTGACTGCTTTAATAAGAAATGTCTCCCAGCTACCTGCTGGATATGGTATTCAACAATGGCTATCCTGATGAGGGAACCAGTCACTCTTTGAATGCCTGGGGTAAATACCACCCCCTTTCATGCTGTCACTCTGATGGCCCTGACTCACTTACAACCCCTACACCAGGGAAATGAAGAATTTTTATATTACAACTGCCATCATTGCACCCATCATTGCAGGCATTGCTCGGGCAACAACATCTGCTGTTGCCTTTATCCAGACAGCCAATAAGGTGGAGACTGTCCATGCAATAGTCTCTAAGTCAGCTGAGGTTCTGCATGTACAGGAGGTACTAAATCTATATTTTTATCAAGCCATTCACAATTTACAACAGATTTACTTACAGGCAGAAGAGTTGGCCCTTGTTAGGGATATGTCTTTATTGGCATGTGACCCCAGGTTTCACTCAATCTGACTAGCCCCTTACCAGGTATATAATGCCTGGAAAACAGTTGGATCAATATCTTAACAGCACCTGGTCATATAATTTTCTTTACTATTCTCTACTGTTAAAGGAAAACATAGCCAATCTCAATTTGACAAGGGTATCTGTGCTCTCCGTAGATGTCAGATTCAGGGAAAAAGTGTGGGACAATATTAAGAGACTGTTTGAACTCTCATGGATAGCTACTTATGCTATAATGAGAGGAATTGACATACTAATATTATCTTGTTCAAGTGTCTTGCACAGCATATCTCCAGGCAGTAACCCAAAAATAAAGCAACCCTCCAGGTGCTGATGGCTCTCAGAAATTTGTATTGCAGCACCCCTAAGGAAGTGTTCAAAGCACAAGCAGGGATGGCACAGATCTGTGAGACCATCATGTAGTCTGTTGGCCCCTTGTGTGACATGCCTCTGGAGTGATATCTTTTTGACAGCAGGTATTTAATGACAGGTAAGATCCTTCAAGACAGGACAACCTAAAAGATGCACAGTCCAGTACACCCCAACTCCAACTCGGCTGTCAAAATCTACAAAACAAAAATAACATGGCTGCCTCTATGTAAATCCTGAGGACTGAACAGCCACAAAAGCATCTCCTGCAGGAGGACCTAATTGAGAACTGCCTGAGGCACCAACATTACTGCAAGAGGATCTAATTGAGGACTTCCTGAGAGACCATAGATTGCTGGTGTAAATAATGCTAGCCAGTCAGGAATTGCTGTTTAGAAGAGATGCTTTCTTGGGACCAATGGGGATATGTGTGGAGGGTATTGAAGGATCTTGCAGTAGTGTTCAGAGCGCTTACTGCTGTGTTTCTCACCTATTTCCTGAGTCTGTGTCTTTGACTCTGTGCTACCTTATCTCCAATCCCCAAGGGCAGGTAGGGTCAGGCGGTGAGTAGTCCCAGATTACAGGCAACAGAAGAGAATAAACTGAGATAGAAAAAGTCTTTATGATAGAAGAGAAAAATTCAGGGGAAATAGTGAAAATATAAAGAGATACTGGTGAAGTAAGAATGATGGATGAAAAGTGTGTCTGAAATTCCAAAGCCTTTAAGTCTTCTCTAGCAAAAGCTAGAAGCCTGTGGGTGTTAGTCATGAATTTTCAAGGCTTTTACAAAAATTAAATCAACAAACTTTCCTGAAAATCAGTAAGTTGAAGAAGATTTAGACAGGTGGCAGAAGCTTTAGCATGTAAGCAGTGACATGATCATTGAAAAATGTGTAAAATATTAAAGATGAAAATTAATTCTGGAGCAAATGCAGAAGAAACAAAAATCAATAATATATCATGTTCAGTATACAAAAAAGTACCCATAGATTCAAAATAACATTAATAAACACCCTGGGCAGAGTAAATATTATGTAAAATGTTATTGGAAGAGATGGGTGGGGTGGACAAGACTACAAATAACAAATTTAAGGGTTTTTATTTGTAGTGTGCTTCATACAATGTTACCTCCTTATATTGTGGTATATATCTAAGGTACACTGTGGGACTGTGTAAGGGTATCTTGGTTCTTGGCTCGGCATGGGCCTGGAATCTTGAGACTCCAAGAGAGAAATGGCAGGTCCCTGGCCATGTCCCTGGAACCCAGGGTCTAGTCTCCATGGACCTACATTGTTCAGTTACATAGGCCATTGCAGTCCCTACAGATAGAAGGTATGACTACAGGCCTCGGGACCCTAGAGAGATTTACAAACTAATGAAGGCCAGAGGGCAGAGCCAATTAGCAGTCTTCCCCAGACACTCCCCCTTTCTCCCTCCCTATTTAACTCATGTCTGCCCTGGGTTTCATGAAGAGGGGGTCCTGGGGGTGGGGGGTGTTGCATCCAGCTCCATCTACCATCCCTCATGAAAATAAACCCATTTGGAAGGAAGAACTTTCTCATGTCATTGGGGCCTGCTGTCACCAAAGCTTCCAGCCTTTGAAACTCCACACCTTTCTCCTGTTTGTGGGACCTGCTGGCATGGAAACCCTCCGGGACTCCACTGCAGCCATTTACCCACAGTACACAGTCTTCCTATTTACCCAGAACTATTGATGTCTCTTTCTGGTTGTAATTATTAAAAACACAACATTCTCAAAGGAGTTCCTGTCTTGGTGATGAATTATAGTGTCAACAGGGCAAAGAGGACATAGGATATTTCTTGTTCATGTTAAATATAGGGGTCAATAGTGGTTGTACTACTATTCCTTATTTTCCTTCTTTCCAGAATTTAGGTTAAAGGAGCATAACCCAAAGGGAACTGTAGATCCTGCAGGAGATGACAGTGAAGAAGACATGAAAAGTGCAAAATGAATCTTCAAGCTGCTACAGCTGGAATGACTCATATGGCTTCTTTTGTTAAAATTTCAGTCGCCTATAAAATCTTATCTTTGTCATTTTGAGAATGATGGTGATGAACGAAGCACAATTATCACATTTTGTTAATTAAATTTAGGGGTTTCAGGAATAGAATGATAATGAATTGGATAATAAAACCTGAGGCAGAAATTTCTAGTTTCTTTGGAAACTCAGTTATGTCACATGATGCTTTTCTGGAAACTGATTTGTGAGAAGGCACATGAAGTTTCTCTGGAAGGTCTCTCTTGAGAGGATGTTTAACTGAAGCAGACACTTGAGAGGGCACCTGATGTTTGGAAAGTGTATAAATAGAACTCACAGACAGTACAAGCATTATCTTGCATTGCTGCATTTTGCCGCACTTTGCTGATATTTCCTGGTCTTCACTTCACAGAAAGAAACACAATTCCCCCAGCCTCCCCCACCAAAAAAGAATCTCATGTTATTTTGGCGGATTCTTGCCACTTCTTCTGACTCATTCTGATTTTGTGGAACATTTCTGTTTCTGCTGGATCAAGCCACTCCTACTGATTTGCATTTGGTGTTTGCTATTGAACTGGACTTCTGATACTGTAACAACAAAGAGTGTAATTCCCCCAAAGAACTACTTCTAAATAGGTCCTCAATCCCCCTTTTCAATAAACTTTCTTCTAACCCTACTTCAGTTCATTAGGCTAGAAAGGAGGTTGAATTGCTCCAGAAACCTAAATAAAGTAGGATTATAAAAAATCTAAGCCTGCAGGTGTTCTCCAACATGGCTTAGGCATAATGGGTAACTTCCTTTCTAATGTAGTAGAGGAAAAATGGGTTGGCAATATTGTTTAAGGAGGATGAGAAAATAGCTAGTGCCACTAGGTTGTTTTTTGCCTTGCTCCCAGATGGAGTTTTCTTGTTTTTCTTTGTAGTTTTAATGTATACCATTTTGAAAAAGATCGTAGAAAAGGTTCACTCAATTATTTTGTGTTAGAAAGGATTGCAGAGTTGGCTCTGCACTTCGAGAGTTTACAGAGACGTTAAAGTGCTTGGAAAGCAAGAAGCCACTGAGAGGGACAAACAAAACAAAACAAAACAAAAAAACAGGATTCAGGCTTAGTGACTGTAACCTCGAATTTACTGTACAATGAAAGAGGCAAGCAAACTAGGCTGGGATGCAAACTGCATCTCTGCCCTGCTCCATGAACTTTCAGTGCCAGGTGCCCAAACCAACTCAGTGGGACAAGAGGCTGGAAATAGCAAGAGGTAGTACAGGGACAATGGGTTAGTGTTTAGTCAAGTGTACCACAAAAGGATTTGCCTCTGTAGCCAGAGGCATCTTCAGCCTTCCCTGTCTTTGTATGGCATATACCTGCTAACTGTGGTGGTCTTGCTTATAATGAGTTGACACTGCTTCCAGTAGAAATGATTTGTATTTGGTGTATTTAAAACATTGTAAAGAAGCTACTGTATTATATGGTTTGCATTCTCTGCTTCTTAAAGAATTAATAAGTATCTATGCTACACAGCATAGAATTATTACTTCATATTGGAAGTTATTGGTGTCAGCTGTGCTAGAAGCTGGTCAACAGTTATAATGGTTGTGGTGATAGAGGCATGAAGGCATGAAAATAGAACAGAATAATATAACAAGGGGGATAAATGTTGCTAAAGGTCAACTGCATGGTGAAGGTCATTATGCTAACCTACAAGAAAAAAATCTGAACTGATGATATTGTGAGTGAACAAAGTCATGTTGTAATGTTAACAACTAGGGATATAATTAAAGAGCTGTGGAAAAATCCACATCATTTAATAAAGTAATACAGCATTATACACAAGCATTCACTGACTTCTTACAGACATTGGGTTTGTCTATTAAATAGACCTATTTCAGACCCTGAAACCAGACCATCAATTGGTAGAGATCTGGGCCTTTTTAAATGTAAATAATTAATGTAATAGAGCAATCAGACCATTGGACACATGAGGAACACTGATATAGGAATGAATAGAGACAACAGGAATCTGCTCTCAGGAGCATCATGCTATTATCATATGGCAATACATAGCTAGAAGTCTCAGGAATCAAAATGTTTGATGCTTTAATTGTGGTGAATTTGGCCATTTCTAAAGATATGCTATGGCTCAGATACTGTAAGATTCAGAGCTCAAAGGCAGATGCATTAATGATATTTTTAGAGAAGAGCAAGCAGGTTTTGGCTGCTATGAACTGCTAAGGACTCTAGGGTCTTGAAGCCACTGTGGAAAGGGCAAACATTGGTCTAAGGGTTGTCAGTGCAAAAGATGTACATGAGGTAACCTCCTGCCATCGGGAAATGAAAGAGTGGCCTGTCAGCTTGGGGCCCACAGCAAACAATTCTATTTTTGGTCAGTAAGAAAGAATGTGAAAGGATCCATTGGTTGAATTTACTCTACTTACTGCTCTTAAATTTTTTATTATCCTCCATTTTTCTGATTTTTTTCCCACACCAAACACAAGGGAATTCCATGGACTGGTTGATTCTTCTATATGTTGAGCCCTTAGCTGCTCTTGTACCAGTTGTTCAAGTACCTATAATTATTCTTTTGTTATGGGCCAGTGCTCTTGCCATGCAGGTCTGTTGGTATGTCAGCAGTGGCCCATAACAAAAAAAATAATTGCTGAGATCATCACCTATAATAATAATTTACTTGAATAACTGCTTTTTCATAATGTCCTTGCATGAGCAGAACAGGGAAAGGTTTGCTTTCTCAGTACCTACTCAGAACAACACTAGTCCAATAAAAAGATACCATTGGAAAGTTCTTCCACAAAAAAATGCTAAATAGTCCAACGTTATGTCAATATGTGCAACAACCATTAGAAAAAATTGGATGCAATTTTCCTCATGAGATCAAAAGTCCATATATCTCAGTTCAAAATAACTTTATTATTTATGCAATTTCAACTGGCAATCAAAACCCATACTAGTTTGCTGGGTCCAATGGCATAAAGAAATTAGAAAAATCTATCAGTTTCTAAAAGGAAATATGTTAGAAGCCTCAAAGTCTTATAAGAAAGATTTTATAAGAAATGTTTAAAGAAAAAAAATCTACCACTTGGGAACAAGCCAAAGAAAATATTTTAAAAGTCTCATTTGTTCTCTATAAAACCAGTCTCACCTGCTCATAGTAAGGCTAGGGGCAACAAAAGAAATGACCTCTGGCAAACAGATGTTTTTCATTTTGTATAATTTGGAAAAAAAGTATGTACACAACAGCACTGACACATACTCAGTTCACAACTGGTTTAAGTTCTGAAGAGGTAGTGGAATTTATTGGAAATAATGGAAATTATTTATTTTATTATTATTTATTTTTTAATATTTTATTATTTATTATTAAAAAAATTATTGGAAATAATGGAAATTATGGGAATACCTGCACAAATTAAGACTGATAACATTCCCACATATGTATCCAATAAAATGAGACAATTCTCAGCATTTTATTATAAAACATGTTACTTGTATACCACAAAATCCCACAGGACAAGCAATTGCCGAAAGAGCCAATCATACCTTAAAATAAAGGCTTATTATACAAAAAGGACGAGTCAACATCCACCCCCTAGAGATAGAATAAATAATGCTTTGTTACCTCTAAATTTTCTTAATATTGCTGAAAAAGAACAACAGCTGAGAGACACTGGTTATTGAAAAAACTACAGAACTAGGCAAACCAATATATAATAAGGATGTGTTGACATTAAATAGTTTTAAGATGGGGACATGTTTATGCATATGTATCTGCAGGAAATGAGAAAATATGGTTACCAATAAAATTATAAAGATTAGAAACCATGGGAGACTTGTTACTAGATGAGACCAGAATGTCTTCTCAAAGCGAATAGCCCAGTATGATTTACTCCATCTTTCTTTTCTCTAGTTACTGACTGCTATCAGTATGAGCCTCTCTCAATTGCTATTCATAGTGGTCTCCAAGTGCCAACTCCAGACTCACTAGCACTTTCTCCGTTTATTCTGTGGTATAGAAGCTAGCCTTTGACACTCGAATCTGAATATCCATAACTATTCCACCTTCATAAGGAGATTCATTCTGCTCCCTAGTGCTTAATCTGAGAATAACCTCTATGGTTATACTGTTTGTAGCTTTCTTATTAAACAAAGAAAAGCTAACATTCATAGATAAGTGATTACATATTATATGTGTCCTTCTGAATTATATCATTTAGGATGTTTTCATTTTAACTCCATTTATTTGCCCTCAAAATTCATAATTTTATTTAAATGGGTTTTATTAAAATGCAAATATTTACTTTTATTCCATTGTGTACATATATCTTATTTTTAAAAGTTTATATATTTTTTTACTTATTTACTTTCCATCCCATTCACTGCTCCCCTCCCGTACACCCCTCCCACAATCCTTCACCAATCTGCCCTCTTCTTCACCTCTGAGTGAGTAGGGAACTGTGGGTATCCCCTGACCCTGACACATCAAGTCTCTGAGAGGCTAAGAACTTCCTCTCCCACTGAGGCCATACAAGGAAGCCCAACCAAAAGAAGATACCCCACATACAGGCAACAGCTTTTGGGATCATCCCTATTTTATTTGTTCAGGACTCACATGAAAATCAAGCTGCACATCTGCTATATATGTGTAGAAAGGCTTAGGTCCAGTCTGTGTATATTCTTTGGTTGGCAGTTCAGTCTCTGAAAGCCCCAAGGTTGCAGGTTAGTTGATTCTGTTGGCCTTCCTGTGAGGTTTCTGTCCTCTTTGGGGCTGCAATCCTTCCTTCTATTCTTCCATAAAAGTACCAAAGCCCCTTCCATTGTTTGACTGCATATTGCTGTGAGTTTTGGCTACATTGCTTTGTGCTTGTGGGAGATCATTGCATAGGCACAATGCCTATCCAAAAGTTACTATTAATTTCAAGTTTTGTATCAATATACTGATTTATAACAATAAAAACCTTAACTCTATATAAATACAAAAATTCTGTACCAACATATGAAATTATAACTTCAATTTTACATCAATTACAAAGATTTCTACCAATGTGAGATCATGGCTACATGTGGAAAGCCGCGGCTTGTGCTGACAGCATTCGCCATTACAAGATGGCGCTGGCATCCAGTGCTCCTCCAAGTAAACAAGTAAACCGTGCATGTGCTATGATAAAAAAGCGCCAAGTCACAGCCCATCCCGGGGCGTTTTGGCGGGTAACGAGTGAGCAGCCAATCAGAAGTGAACACGCCGCTCCAAGGATATATAAACAGTGCCTCTTCCGGGCCCGGGGTCTTTTCTCCTTTTCATTGGAATAAAAGTTTGCTGCGGAAGGATCCTGGTGTGTTGCCTTGTCTTCCTTGCTGGCGAGGTGGGCGCGTGTCACAGCTACATGACGCTTTGTTCATGAGTAACTTTAGTAATCTATCCCATCTATTTCCTCCCTGTTCATAATTATGACCATTCCCAAATTATCCCTAACAACCTATCTATGATTTTTAAAATAACTATAGCCAGACACCAACCCCAAGCAATTGAGCTGACAACTCTTCATAGCTTTTTCCTGCAGACGAGGGGCAAAAAGAAATTCTTTAAAGGGTTAGGATGGGATAGGAAAGTTAGAAAATAGGTTAGACTTAAGAAAGCTAGCTTTACCATCTGTTATCCAGTCTCTGAATAGTTAAAAGTCTCAGGGCTTGACTAAAGTTCTGACTAGATCTATCTGAAACTTTGGATGTGGCAAGATCAGCTGGGATCAGTAACAATTCCTGAAACTGTTCTGAAAGCAAGTTTCTGGACAGCATCAGAAAGCAGGGGGCTGAAACAGCAGGTTAGTTCAGCATGTTTGAGGATGAATCTTCTCAAAGCTGTACATTCTGTAATATATCTCACAACTAAAATTTTAGTACCGTTAAGATATTTATATGAATTGTGAAGGGTGCCCAGATCAGATAAGGGTGAAATTTTGTTCTTTGTTTGAACAAATGAAAGACAATTGTCTTTTTTTTATGTGTTATTATTATCAGTAACCAATTGCAATAAATCTTCATTCATGCCATATGTAATAGAGTATGAAGAATCTTAAGGATTCCATAACCAACAAGATTATTGTCTCATTTTTACTGAAGTTTTGGCTAGAGACATTTTTTGTATCTAAGCCAGTTACTGGGCTGTTCCCATTTTGCTGAATCAGAAGATCAAGTTACCTGTCCTGTTTGATAGTCCTGATTTTTCTTTTTTTTAGATGTTCAGGAGGTCTAACAAGGTCATATCTGATTCATATCACTCTGGAAGGAGTTCAAGGCCTTCTCTCCTTTCCTGTCCACACAAATTCAGAGTCTTTTTCTCAAAATAGCATGTCCTTGGTCCAGTAGCAAGAAATTAGTAAGGTATAGCTTGACTTCTCTCCTAGAAGAATTTTAATACAACCACAAAACTCAGAACCACATGCATTTTCATAATTTAAACAAACCAAAGAAATTAAAGCAATGTTAAAAGGTTTCACGCGCAGCTTGGATGGATCACAGCAGGCCAATATCGTTCCACAAGGGGAGGTTTATTAAGAGAGTGGGGGGGGGGGAGAGAAGAGTAGAGGATAGAGGCCGGCCATGACCATGTGGAGAGAGGGAGAAGAGAAGGGGGGAGGGGAGACAACCTGCAGGTGCGCTGGGTTGAGGAGCCAAGAGAGAGAGGAGGGGCCAAGAAGCCCCTTTTATAGTGGGCAGGGCTACCTGGCTGTTGCCAGGTAACTGTGGGGCGGAGCATACCTGGATGTTGCCAGGTGACTGTGGAGGTGGAGTTTAACAGATTACTAACAAATGCAAACAAATATTCTCTGTTGAGACAGTACTTTCTGCTGTCTCCTGCCCTTAACTACATGAGATCAAGGCCTAAATTATTTATACATATATGTATACTTAAATCTTTCCTACTATGGAAATTAATATCTCCTTGGGTACATATTATACTATGCCCCTTTCTCTTTATATAATTCTCAGGGGCTAAGCTTTTACTGCCTAAGATAGATTAGGCTGCCTATCTTCTGCTTTCAATCTAATTATTTTTTTATGATTGAATATCTCAATATTTATATATCTCTGTATTTACTTTAATTAAATCTATAAGTCAATTTATAGGCTCTATTTTTGTTATACCATGGTAGGCAATGCCAGAAATCCTATGCTGACCCATTTGAGGATTTGCCCTGGGAAGACTTTTAAATACCTTTAAAGCATTTGCTCATTCATTCTTTCTACCTTGTCCCTTCTATGAAGAATATCTGCCGCATCTACTATCTGGCTCTCCACCTTTCATTGTCTTCCTCCTAGCAGTCAGCTTGGCTTTTTGCACAAAAAGGGCTCTCAGCTCCTCAGATTAAGCCCTTTGAATCAGTTTTGAGCCTTGGGAAGAAATCACCAAGTGGCTCAGGCAAAATCTGCATATTCCATTCTACCCTTAAAAACAATTAAATCAGATTTATAAATCACTATCCTTTATTTATCTGGTGGCTGGAAACAAGCAGCATTTATTGTCTGCTTCTTACTGTCTTCCTCTTGGCAGGTGGCCTTGAGTAAATCCCTCCTGTAGGCTCTGTTCCTTTGTTCTAGTTCCACACACTCTAACCATGTGACTGGGCTCTGCTTGCTGAGAAACCAGTTCTCTCAGCTCTTAGACTACCATCTGCATGCATATATTACATCCCAGAATCCCTAAATTATTTTTTAAAGTGCGTTTTCACAGCATTTTGGGGGCCATAGGTTGTGGTGAGTTTTGGCTTAACTGCTTTGTCTTCCCAGTGGATCATAAACATGCACTTCCCAGAAGCTATCTTTGGATCCTCAAATGAAAGATACATACAAATTAGCTTATTTTTAAAAATGCTTTGGCTCCTCAAAGACTGGGCACTTCTAAATTTTTCCCTTCTACCCCAGGCCCAGTGGAAGAAGTGTCCAATGGCAAGTTACCCGAAATCTCACATGACTGGTTAGACTCATCTCCTGCAGATCCTGCATACCATCATTCTTCCACAGCTCATGATGATTCTCCTTTTCCTATCTGCATCGTTTACTGCACAACTCTTAAAGGCCCTGTCCCATGCCTAGCTATTGGCTGTTGACATCTTTGCTGAAGGATCAAAAACAATTTGTGACAAGGACCCTTAGAGTCTGAACATGCAGATTGCTGATTGAGTCAAAGCATTAGAGCCAATGTCCAACAGCTGTGGATTTCTGCATCTGTCTGAGTCAGTTGGTGTGGGGAGCCTCTCAAAGGACATCCATATTAGATTCCTGTCTGTATGTATAACAGAGTATCATTAATGATATTAGGTATTGATGTTTCTCAGTGACATGAGTATCATTTCTACTCCATCCTCAATCCCTGTATTTCTTGTAGACAGGATAATTTTTGAGTCCAAAGTTTTATGGGTGGTTTAGTGTCCCTATCACTCTACCAGGATTCATACCTGGCCACAGTAGGCAGCCTCCCCCGGCTCCATATCTCCAGTACTGATGGTCACAGCCAAGGATATACCTATTGATTTTTGCATGCCTCCCCCATCCCAGGTTTCCCTCTCTTGCTGGAGATGTCCCTCCATCAGTCGTAGACTTCCATTTTTTTTCTTATGAACATCTGGACATCCCTCCTGCTCCTCCATACATCCAACTCAAAACTCTACCACTCTTTTCCTGCTCCCCTCTCCCAGCCAGTTTCCTCACTCCATCTGCTTCCCATGATCATTTTATTACATCTTCCAAGTGAGATATAGTGAGTACATATAATGCATGTCCTCTGGGACTTGGTTAAGTCACTCAGGCTGATATTCTCAAGATACAATCTGCTTGTAAATTTCATGATAACTTTGTTTTTCAAAGCTGAATAGCATTCCATTATGTAGTTGCACAATATTTTCTTTATTCACTCTTCAATTGAGGGACTTTTAGGTTGTTTCCAGTTCCTGGCTATTACAAATAAAGCTGCTAGGAACATAGTTGAACAGTGACTTTGTGGAATTATGGGACATCTTTTGTGTATATGCCTAGGAGTTGTGTAGCTGGGTGTTGAGATAGAACTATTCTGAATTTAATGAGAAACCATCAAATTGATTTCGAAATAGGTTATATAAATTTGCACTCCCAGCAGCAGTAGAAGAGTGTTCCCCATCCTCCACGTACTCATCAGCATTAACCATTGTGATGGTTTTAAGATGGAATCTCAGAGTTGTTTTGATTTTTATCCCCCTGATGACTAAGGATTTGAACATTTATTTAAGGGCTTCTCAGCAATCCGAGATTCCTCTGTTGAGAATTTTCTTTTGAGCTGTGTGCCCATTTTTAAATTAGGTTATATGGGTTGCTGGTGTCAAATTTCTTCAATTCTTTACAAATTTTTGAATTTAGCTTTCTATCAGCTACAAGATTGGTGAAAATATTTTTCAATCTGTAAGCTGTCATTTTGTCCTCTTGACAGTGTCTTTTGCCTTACAAAAGTTTTGCAGATTCTTAAGGACCCACTTATTGATTGTTCATCTTAAAATGTGAGTCATTGATTTTTTGATCAATTGTCTCCTGTACGAATATGTTCAAAGCATTTCCTAATTTCTCTTGTATGAGATTTAGTGTATCTGGATTTATGCTGAGGTCCTTGATCAGTTGAATTTGAGTTTTCTGCAGAGTGATAAATATGGATCTATTTTTATTCTTATACAAGTAGATATTGAGTTAGACCAGTACCATTTATGGAAGATAATTTCTTTTTCCATTGTATAGTTTTAACTTGTATATAAAAAATCAGGTATCCAAAGGTATGTGACTGATTTCTGGGTTTTAAATTCAATTCCATTAATAATATTGAATGTTTCTGGACCAATATCATGTAGTTTTTATTACTATTGATCTGTAGTACAATTTGAAGTCAGGGATAGTGATACCCCTGAAGTTTTTTCATTGTTCAAGATCATTTCAGCTATCTTTGTTTTCTTTTTTGTCGTTGTTTTTTAATATGAAATTCAGAATCACTTGGTCAAATTACTGTAGAGAATTGTGTTGGCATTTTAATTGGAATTGCATTGACTCTCTAGATTGCTTTTGGTGTGTTGGTCATTTTCACCATTTTAATCCCATATATCTGTAAGCATAGGAGATCTTTCCGTCTTCTAATATCTTTCTACAACTCTTTCTTCAGCAACATCAAATTTTTGTCTTATACATTTTTCACTTGCTTCGTTAGAGTTAAATCAAGAAATTTTATAACACTCCTGCCTATTGTAAAAGATATCGTTTCCCTAATTTCTTTCTTGGCCCATTTTTCATTCCTACTAAGGAGAGCTACTAATTTTTGAGTTAATTTTATATCCATCCACTTTGCTGAAGTTGCTTATCAGGGGCAGGAGTTCCCTGGTAGAGTTTTGGGATCATTTATTTATCATATCATCTGCAAATAGCAATATTTACTTATTTCTTTCCAATTTGTATCTCATTGATCTACTGAGTTTTATTATTGCTCTAGTTAGTAATTCAAGTACTATACTGAATACATAGGGTGAGAGTGAGAAGTATTGTCTTGTCCTTGGTTTTTATGGATATGACTTAAGTTTCTCTCCATTTAATTTGATGTTGACTACTGGCTTTCTGTATAATGCTTTATTATGTATGGGTATGAGCCTTATATTCCTGATATCACTAAGACTTTAAACTTTGAGGGGTGTTAGATTTTGTCAAAGGCATTTGCAATATCTAATGAGATGATCATTGGACATTTGTATCCTTCAGTTTGTTGATATGGTGGATTACACTGACAGATTTCAGAATATTGAACTATATATGCAACCTTGGAAAGAAACCTGCTTAACCATAGTGGAGGATGGTTTTGATGTGTTCCTAGATTTGGTTTGTGAGTATTTTACTGAGAATTTTTGCATGATTTTCCATAAGAACAATTGATCTGAAATTCTCTTTGTTGGATCTCTGTTTGATTTAGGTATCAGTGGGACTGTACTTTCAAAAACTAAGTTGACAGTGTTTCTTCTGTTTCTATTTCATGAAATAGTTTGAGCAGTATTGGAATTAGTTCTTTGAAAGTCTGTTAAAATTCTTAACTAAAACCATCTGGCACTGAACTTTATTTTGTTGTTTTGGGGAGATTTTAATGACTGTTTCTATTTCCTTGTGGGTTATAAGGCTATTTAAATAGTTTACTTGATATTGATTTATTTTTGGTAAGTGACATCTGTCTACATAATCATTCATTTCCTTAAGTTTTTCAAATTTTGTGTTATGGTAGGCTTTGAAGTAAGTCCTAGTGATTCTTTCAGTTTCTGAAGTGTCTGCTGTTATGTCTCCCTTTTCCTTAATGGTTTTTGTTTATTTGGATACTGTGTCTCTGTCTTTTGGTTAGTTTAGCTAATGGCTTGCCTACCTTGTGGATTTCCTCAGAGAACCAGCTCTTAATTATGTTTTTATTTATGTTATTTTTTTATTTCTAATTAATTTATTTCAACCATAATTTTGATTATTTTCTGCCTTCTCCTCCTTTGTGTATATGTCATTTTTGGTTTGTTTTCTTTTGTTTTGTTTTTCTCGAGCTTTCAGAGGTACTTTTACATTGCAAGTATGAGGACATTTTAATTTTTTTATTTCTTTATTAACTCAATTACTGCTATGAACCTTCCTCTTAACAATACTTTCATTGTTTCCCATAAATTTGGTTGTACTGTGTCTTCATTTTCATGGAATTCTAGAAAGACTTTAATGTTTTCTTTATTTCTCCCTGGTCTAAAGATCACTGAGTAGTGAATTGTTCAGTTTCTCTAGTATGTAGGCTTTCTGTTGTTTATATTCTTGTTGAGCAGGGTATTCTGATAAGAAGTAGGGTGTTATTTCAGGTTTCTTCTATCTGGTGAGGCATGTTTTATGACCAACTATATGGTCTGTTTTGGAGATGGGTCCATGAAGTTCTGTAGATGTCTGTTGGGTAAATTTGATTCACAGTGTTGGTTAGTTTTCCTATTTCTCTGTTTAATATTTTCTGGACGACATGTCAATTGGTGAGAGTGGGGTATTGAAGTTTTCCATTATTAATTTGTGGGGTTTGATGTATGATTTAAGCTTTAACAATGTTTCATTTACAAATATGTGTGCCCTTTGGGACATATTTGTTCAGAATTGTGATATCTATCATCTTAGTAGATTTTTCATTTGATGAATGTGAACTTTTCTCCCTGTCTCCTTTCATTAATTTTAATTAAACGTTTATTTCCTTAGATATTAGAATGGCTACTCAAGGTTGCTTTTGGGGTGTGTTTTTTTTGGGGGGGGGAACTTTTTTAAGCCCTTTACTCTGAGGTTATGTCTATCTTTATTGCTGAGATGTGTTTTTCTGTATGCAAAAGAAAGATGGATCCTATATTCACATCTGTTCTATTAGTCCATGTCAAAATCCATTGATGTAGAGACAGTAAAGTTCAGTGATTGTTAATTCCTGTTATTTTGATGTTAGTGTTGTTAGTGTAGTGTGTGTGTGTGTGTGTGTGTGTGTGTGTGCGCGCGCGTGCGCGTGCACAAGTGCTTCCTTTTAGCAGGAATTTTCCTGCCACATTGTTTTTGCAGTGGAGCTCGGTGATTGGGCAGTAGAACAAGTGAGTGGAACTGGGGTTGGGAGGAGGAGAGAGGAGAGAGGAGAGAGAAGGAGGAGAGGAGAGAGGGATGAACATGAAGGAAGACATATGGGTTGCTAGCAGTCTCCAGTAGCAATTCATATCAAAAGGTAAGATATTCAGTTACAATTCTAATTGTTTGGACATCTTGTGTATTGAGGATTTTCAAATATATATACCTACTGGATAATCTTTAAGCTTTAAGAGACTCATTCTACTGGGTACTGAGAGCATGGCAGTTATTGTCTGGGGCTTAGCTGAGCATTATGAGGGTTGCAGAATTGAACTGGGAGCCATGCTTTGGGACATGGACTCTATGAAGCTGATCAGCAGAGGCAACCACCACAATAACATCTCATGGGTCCAGAGCCATTGCTCCTGGCACCTCTGGCTACCATTAGAGAAGGAACATGGCAGCTAGGACAAGGAGCTAGCCAGACCACACTGCAACCAGCTTAAGATCTTGCATTTCAGATGGCGCCCAAAGAAGGACAAAAAATTCACTAGAAGTTTAAGATTATTTATCTGAGAGTTATAGTTGTATTTTTTTTAAAAAAGTAAGTGAGTAGCACTAGGACAAGTCATATGACTCCAGTGCTGGAACTTTGAAACAAAGAAATTGCTTGCAGGCACAGGTTCCCTGCTGTGAGAAATTGCAGACTGATTTTTGTTAGAAAAAGAATAAAGTAACCTACTTTTAAGGCAGAGAGATTTGTACTGGAAATTAAAATTGAGGTTATTTGCTTTTAGGAAAGATTTAGAAACAGTTTTGTTTGAATCACATGGGGATTTTCGCCTGTGGTTCAGAACTAACATAGGAAAAATTGTCATTGAGTCCAGAGTAGAGAGTACAGTGTATTACTAGAAGGCTGCTCTACGCAGAGAGCTGAACAGAAAAATGGTCTAAAGATATGTCTTACAGGATACTTGGGTTCTGTCTAAAGTGGGATCCATGGGAATTCTGGGTTTAAATCCTACTTTGACTACCTGCCTGCTTGTAAGTAGGAATAGATAGAAGTGTGAATCAGTTGTATTAGACTTGGTATAAAGATATATTGCTTTAATACACCTCACAGCAGACTCAAATTCTGTCAACCTGGCCTCCACGGGAATTCGGGATTTGAATCCTGCTTGACAAAATAGGAAAAGCTTAAGAATAGGAACATGCAGTACTTTAGGTACTTCATTTGATTTAGATTGTTTTAATTTTCAAAATTGGTGTGATTTTCAGTTTTCTTGTTATATTCTTGCTCTGGAAAAAAATGTCAATATAAAGGTTTTTCTGGTTAATGGCTCACTGAAATGCTGATTTGTGGAAAAGTTTCTATCTTTGAGTTTCTAGAAAGGATGATTAAGGATTTTATACCTCCTAGAATTATGTAGATCAGACACGACAGAGGTAGGCATACAGAAGACTAGACTCCAGAGAATGAAAAAATTATCTTGATGAAACTAGAGTTTATTTTGAGATTTGTATATTACAGAATATACATTCTTGGTGCAGAATGTCCTTATCAAGCATGCTGAACTGATCTGCTTAAATTCCTGATGTACTTGACTTCCAGTTGGATTCAGTTAAGACAAAGACATCAGAGATTAAACCAATAATTGATGTGGCCTTCTTAAGGCCAACTAACTCCCCTATTTACCCATTCCCCACCCCTCTTCAAATATCTCACTGTCCAGATTCAGCTCAAAGAAGTTATGAAGAATCAGCACCCCAATTCTCTGGGCTTGGGGACTGATGTAGTTATTATTAGGTTGTCTTTCTAGGGAAATGTAATGGTTTTTATTGGAACAGGGAGGAATAGCTAGAATTAATTACATACTCATAATCTATTGGTAGAAATCTGTATAATTGTTACTAAGCTGAAGTTACAATTTCTTACTTTTTAAAAATTTAATTTGATGCAAATTTAAGGAGTTCTTTGGTATAATTTTCTTCTGTTGATTTAAAATTTTGTGGATACAAGGCTAAGACCCAGTCCTTCTTTAACTGTTTTCTTTTTAACTGATCTGAAATGATTAGCCTATGAGTTAAGGGCCTATGGCAAATCCATGGCTCTGAGTTTATTAGGGTGTTTCCTAGATTCTTACTAGAAATAGCTGAGAGTAATTAACAGACAACAGTCCAGATTGCTTTATATAGATAGTTGGTTTTCAAAAATGTCAGAAGTCCATAGAATTGACATTACAGACATTTCTTTATTTAAGATAATTTGACTAGAGACCTGTCTGCTCCTGAAAGCTTCCCTGTCTTGTATTCTAAGAAGAAATTGAGCATCTTTGGAGTTACTCCAGTAGTGGTGAGACAACCACTAGGCAAGACTTGCCTCTTTTCATCTACATACAAAATACTGTCCAGAAAAAGAACACAATTGCAGAATATTTGACTGATTATATCTACCAAGACAGAGTGACCAGCTCTTAAGAATTCTGCACTACTAGTTCTGTCAGATGATCCTTGTCCAGAAGTCTCAAGATCAGATGCTCCAACGTTATGAAGTATAAGAGACTGTCCAGGTAATCAGCAATTTATATAAATTGGCTAAGTTTTGGAAGCTGTGCTTTGTGCTTCTCATGTCTTCAGTTAATTCAGTCATTCTGGATTTCAGCCAGGGTTGAAGACTTATAGTCTCATAGCCAACCCAGGCTATTTACTTTGAGAGGACAGATTTGAGAGTATGGTTTTCAGATGATATTCTTTCTAAAGCTAGGATATAAGCCAGGTATAGAAATATAGTCTTTTAAGTTAGGATAGATGACAAGGGTCTTTTTATTAACAATAATCTTGGACTGGGTATTATGTCTATCTTGTACTTTAAAATAACAACATGGCAATAGTCATGCTCAGTTTATTTCTTAGATAAGAGTCTTTAATTGGACAAAAAGAGGGAAAGATTTTGGGTTTGTTGTTGTTGTTGTTGTTGTTGTTGTTTTTATTCTAACAGAAAGGGTAATATGTTGCAGGAATTTTCCTGCTACATTGTTTTTGCAATGGAGGTCTGTGATTGGGCAGTAGAAGAGGTAGGTGGAACTACTGTTGGGAGGAGGAGAGAGGAGAGGGAAGGAGGAGAGGAGAGAGGAGGGAACATGGAGGAAGACGTATAGATCGCTAGCAGTCTCTGGTAGCAATTCTTATCAAAAGGTTAGCTATTAGATTACAATTCTAATTGGGTAGGCATCAAGAATCTCATTTCTACCAGGGACCCTGAGCATGGTGGTGGTAGTGGCGTGGTTGGACTGAGGGCTATGTTTTGGGGCATGGTCTCCATGGACCTGTTCGCTGGAACCAGCCACCACGTTAATGTCTCATGGGTCTAGGGCCAGTGCTCCTGGAACCTCTGGCTGCCATTAGAGTGGGAACATGGCAGCCAGGTCAGGGAGCAAACCAGACTGGTACAGCAACCAGCTAAAAATCTCATGTTTTACTTCCTATGTTTTGTTTGTGCTGCTATGAAATTACTTATTTATTGTGTTTTCGTTGATGAAGTTATGCTTCTTGAGTTTGAATTCTCCTTCTAGTATTTTCAATAGAGCTGGATTTGTAGATACATGTTGTTTAAATTTGGATTTGTTTATAAAATATCTTGTTTTATCCATCTATGATGATTGAGAGTTTTATTCAGTATAATAGTCTAGGTTGCCATCAGTGGTACTTTTTTTTTAGATTTTGAAAGGTATCCATTCAGGCCCGACTAGATTTTAAAGTTTCTGTTGATAAGTAGCAGGTAATTCTAATAGGTCTGCTTCTGTATGATATCTGGCCTTTTTCTCTTACTTCATTTAATATTCTTTCTTTGTTCAGTAGCTTTCACTTTGATTATTATATGGCAGGAGGAATATTTTCTGGTCCAGTCTAATTGCTGTTCTATAAGCTTCTTTTACACTTATAGGGATCTCTTTCTTTAGGTAAGGAAAGTTTTCGTCTGTGATTTTGCTGAGAATGTTTTCTGGCCATTAGAGCTAGGACTGTTCATCTTGTCCCATTGCTATTATTCTTAGATTAAGTCTTTACACCCTATCCCAGATTTCTTGAATGTTTTCTGTCTGTACTTTTTCAATTTAACATTTTTGTATAATGTAAATAAATTTAACATGACTGGTGCATCAACATCTTCTATTGTATTTTTGTATCTGAGAATCTCTCTTACTTCTCTTTTATTCTGTTGGTGATGATTGGGTGTGTTGTTTCTGTTCTCATTGCTATATTTTCCATCTCCAGGATTTCCTCAGTTTGTGGGGTTTTTTTTTATTGCTTCTATTTCTAGTTTCAAGTATTGAACAGTTTTATTTCTTTCCTTCACCTGATTTTTGTATTTTTTAAGGGATTGATTTATTTCTTCTTTAAAGGCTTCTTCCTATTTGACTATATTTTTCTGTATTTTTTTAAGGGATTTATTCATTTCCTCTTTAAAGACTTTTATCATCTGTGTAAGATTGGATTTAAGGTCATTTTCTTCTGGGTCAGTTATTGTAGGATATCCAGGGCTTTCTAAAATATGGTAGCTTTGGTCTGAAGGTATCATATTGCCCTGGTTTACTTTGATCATGTTTTTTTTCAAGGGTCTTTATTGATCTGGATGGCTTTAGTTGCTGTATGTTCTTGTTGTAGAAGTTATTGGCAGGAAACCTAATCTCAGTGATCCTGGGGTTACAGGCCTATGATGGATATCCTTTGGCTATTTATTTCCTGCTCTGAAGATTTGATGAAGGAAGGTAGAGAGGTGGCAGGAGAATGTGGATAGTATCTAGAAATGACCCCAAAGGACTCATCGACAAGGAAGATGGGTATGGGAAAGAAGTCTAACCTGTTTGGTTCCAGATAAGTAGGTCTGATGAAGGTCTGATGAAGACACAGCATATGAAAGGAGGACTGGCTAGGAGAGTAAGGTGAACGGGGCAACTGAGGGTGCCTCACAGGATTCAGCAGACAGGTCAGATCATATGCATATATATTAACTGATTTAATAAATAATCTATGCTAAAATACCCTTGAATGAGACCCACAAAACATTGTTTAATTATATATTATATATGTTAATATATAATATTTTTTTCCAAATCCCCTGACTGACCAAATATCAAAATCCTAAGAAATAAAAACTAAAATAGCTAAAATATATTAATAACTTATCAAGATAGCATTCTAAGACTTTTAACTAATCTGTACTTCTCAGTCTCATAACTTCTGTATTTGTTCAGCCCCACTTTAGTTTATGCTGTATAAGAAATTGGAACAATGAATAATGGCTGAAATTTCTCAGAGTTAGGTTGCAGGTTTAAGAGCTTTCAATGAATACAAGACATCTTACTCTGTATTGCTAAACTTTCAAAGGGCACTCCATAGTTTTACTCAAGTAAGCTTCCACTAGGAAGAAATACGCAGGTCAAATAGTGACCCTGTAGGTTAATTTATTACTCCTGATTGAATTATAAACCCCTTTACCTTCATCTGATTCTAAAAGATGTCACATGGATTATTTTTTTCTGTACCTTATAAGAGATTCTAAGGTCATACCTAATGAGGAAGTTACATACGCTGTTGGTAGTTATAGAACCTAGACCTCCTCTGACGTGTCTAGAGGTGAGTAATGGGATCTCTTGTTTTACTTGTTTACTTGTTAATATTGAAAGACAAGAAAGCTTAAGTCTAATGAAATGCTAAAATCTAGTACCTCACAGGGGTTTTCCACCCCTTCACATTGCAAGAGATACTACGAAGTTATATCTTAATTTTGAAGCATTCTGGGAGATTTGAGTTTTTAAGAAATATATATATATATACTTATATCATTCCCCACAGCCTCAGTTTCTAAAATTTTTTCTTGTTAAGGATTAATTCTACCAGTGAAATTTTGATTCTTATAAAATAATAACATAGTGTTCTATCCTTTATCCATTTATATAACAACATTCACATATTAATTTAAGTAGTTTACCAACTGAGTTACAATCTAGAAGGCACAGAGGTTGTAGTTTATTTTTCTCAGTAAGACATAACTAACTACAACTTTCCCAATCCATTTCTTATTCTTCATATAGCACAATTGGTTTAAACTTTACTTCTATGGAGTGAATATCCTCCAAAAGGATAGTGGATATGAGTATGTGGTCCTCAGATAATGGTTCCATTAGGGGGAGATTATGTACCTATTATAAAGTATAGCCTTGCTGTAGTTCATGTACTACAGAAGGGCTTTACCAGTTTATAACCTTCTCCCACTTTCAGTTCACTGTCTGTTTTTATGTGTGGTTGAAACCGTGATTGCTCAGTTTTCTCCTCTGGTCAATTGCTTCCATGTCTATGAGTATAGACATGTCCTCTGAAGTGTTAATCCAAAATAAACTCTTCAGTACGTTGTTTTTTGTTATGTTGTTTTATTACAATAACATAAAGTAACTAATACAGTTTCTCATGTTAACATATCTAACCTAGGAGAGGAATACATTAAATCATTCTTAAAAGGATGTGCTGACTGACATGAAAGAAGACACAAATAATTTGGTGAGATTGTCAAATTTTAGGTTTCAGAAATTTTCCATAATAACTTAATAAAACAGACAGATCTCAAAATCTTTGCATCTTTATCTCCAAAATTTGAATCCTCAGTGAAATTATTATATTTCAGTAGGAGTAAAGACTTGTATCAAAGCTCTTAAACACTGACAGAAGCTCAAAACAATATTATTTATTAGGTAATAAATTTATGTAAAGACATATTGGACTCAAGGTAAATTGGAACTCACCATTATTATAAAATATATCACAATTGTCCTTTAGGATTCAATGCTGATTAATATTTAAAAGTTTTTCCATAAATAATTATTGAATTATGTAGCACTATAGTAGAGATATTCAGTGGGTTGTACTTTTTTCTAGAGTTACTCTACTTTGATATACTATACAAAGAAAGCATTGTCATGATAAATGAATACATCAAAAATGTATGGCATTAATATAGTGCATATGTGAGAAAAAAATTATATTTTGTAGAAAAATGTTTTTCCATAATGTTTGAATTCTTGAAATACAATATTCATTTAAAATTCTATTTCACAACTGAAGAAATTTCAAATTTTGTGTTAATATATTTAATACATGGCTTGTAATCTGTCTATTTCATAGAGATTTGTTCTGTTCTGAATTTTGTAACAGAAAGAAAAAATTGTGTACCTTATTTTCATTAAATTCAACTATGCTTCCTGCTAATTTTTATAATAGACTAGATGCAGCATACCTCAGCTGCACAAAAAGCCAAAGAACAAATTAGTCATAGTTTTGCCTCTTGAAACATAATTTTTCATTAGGAAAATTGCTAGTATTTGAATATTTTTTATTATTTCCAAATATCTTGATATTTTGTCAGTATTAATAGATAACATGGTAATATTAGATAAATGAGAGATGAATAGGCTAAATCATGCCAGTGACTTAGGGGAACTTGGTTTACATCTGCTGATTTTATTAATTCTACATTGCTGTTTTGATCTCACAAAATGACATAGTCTGAACTAAGTGAAGCCTTTGACAGTAAAAAAATTCATTAAGGTGCATAGCTAGTTCTCCTTTCTTGACCTATGATCCAAATAAACCTTTTACAGAACGCAGATGTCATTATTTAATTTTCAAGACAAAAGGACTGACATACGTAGTTTGATATCTCTACCTATCAAAGTTTTTGAAAAAAATAACATAATTACAATAAAAAGTACAGTAAGATGTTTCAGTACAAAGAAAATGCTATCAATTTGTTTTTATACTCTGGTATTTAAAATATAAAATTTGCTAAATTGTTCTAGATCATAAAGAACACTGACAATAATGTCATATCCAGGTACTAATCTAATTGGTTTTAAAAATTGCTTTTAAATATAATTTTGTTCTCTCTCTCTCTCTCTCTCTCTCTCTCTCTCTCTCTCTCTCTCTGTGTGTGTGTGTGTGTGTGTGTGTGTGTGTGTGTGTGTGCGTGTGTTTCTTTGTAATGTGAGTACCATGTCTTAGAAGCTCTGTGGGCCAGCAGAGGTATAAAATTGGACTTAAAGTCAGATCCTAGAGAAAGTATACAATGTTAAATGTCTTCAGCCACCTAATTTTAAATTCTATATTCTTTGACAATTTTTGAGACATTTGAATTTTAATCCCAATTTCTAAAACATAAAACATTTAAAATACTTATTTTGGTTTCCTCATATTGTACACACAACTTAATATCTTTGGTGTTTCATTTTCTTTCCAGAAGAAAGTTATGTGATTTTTGCAATATAAAAACAATTATAAAGCTAGAAGTGTGGTGGTAAGTAGTTGCCTACTGTGTGTGTTATACTATATCTTATTCTATATATTATTGGAATAATATAATAAAAAATTAAAAATTAAATATTGTAGTCTGATATTTTCTAAAAGTTATAATCTAATGTAAAATGGCTAAATTTGTCAGTGTTGTAGAGAAAGATTGATCTAAAAATACTACTACTTAAGTTTAAAAGGCTAATTTTTTGATGTGAGTTGTAATGTTATCATAAGTTTTTGCTTTAGGAACTAAGTACTATTTTCAAAATTTAGAAGATTTTTTTTTTTTTTACAAAATATGGATCACTTTTAACATTTCACTTTTAACATTTAACAATTGTAGGTACCATTTACAATGGAGACAATCAATAATAGGGTATTTCTTGAGTAGCATATAAAATTATATCTGAACCTTTCATGCAGAAACCAAGGGATGACAGGTTAAGGTGGATATGTGTCAATGGATATTGCTTAAATTGTAATTACAGTTTAGAGTGCAGCTGTTAAAATCTATTAAAATAAATTTTCAAACTGACCCTTAGTGTTCAGCTATGGAATTGTGCCATCTGTTTAATTTGTAGGCATCTCATTTGGACATTTTCCCAAATATAGGCCTTTAAATGAATTAACTCATTTTTAGTTTTCCTATATCAAACTGAGTATTTTTATAATGAGCTAAAATATCAGTAGAGTTAATGTTGTGTTGAAACTCTAATTCATTCAGATATATAACTCCCATTTGAATAAAACAGAATATTTACTAAATATAGTGCTAAAGAAAGGAAATTCATAATAATTCCTTTTAATTTTTTATTGAAAATATTTTATAAATGTTTTAATTCAATTTTAAAGACTTGAATTCAATTTTAAGATACTGAAGCATGAAATCTGCCATATCAAAAAATGATCAAACTTTCACAACTCTCAAGAAATTGAAGAAAAACACATGCTTTCTTTTAAATATTTTAATAGTTCTTTATATTAATTTTGTATTTAGTCCCTTTGAAACTAATAGCACATTGCATTTCATTTACAAATAGAATTATAAGTAACAAAATAGGTGAACTGACTTGGAAATCAATCTAATTATACACACTTTAGCTATTGAAATGTTAATTCTATACCAAGCAAACATAACAGGAATTTTAAAAACTAATTATCCATTCCTCATTTAGAGACTCAGACCAGATGACTGTCTCATAGCATCTGTCTTACTACCTTTTTTATAAACAAAACAAAACAAACTCTGAATAATATTAATTCTTCAGCAAGAACTGCATTTTCAATATTCATTATTCATTAAGGGAATATTTCAATATTAAAACTCAGGTACAAAATAGAAGAATAAACATGCTCTAAGTCAAAAGCTTTGTAGAACATACTGTATAAATAAAACACTGAAATTACATTAAAACAAACTGAGTACTTTGTTAAAAGTAAAAGCTGAGAGTATACCAGTTTAGACCTAAATTTTTTTTACAATAAAGACTATGGGAACTTGGAAGTAACCTTTAGTTAACCTTTCTAAGCTTAAATATCATAACTTGAAAAGCTGGAGTAATCATTGCTCTTACCTGTCAAAGCTTTTGATATTGTAATAGCAAGTAACGAACACCAAGATTCCACCCAAAGCATCAACAATTGCAAGAGCTCCAAAATGATAGATAGTCTGACAAATAAAATGGATACCAATATAACATACAGTAATAAAATCCATACAAACACACACACAGCCCCCCCACATGCATTCACATGTACACATAATGTGTCCATGCTCATGAAGTAGTTCACATAACACAGTCTGTGCTTAAGAAAATATTATTTCACTAGGTTCATCATCAAATCTGTGAAGATTCAGACTTAGTTATACTTAGAAAAATTTTAAGTAACAAATGAAAAACAAATAAAAGTAAAATGAAATAAAACATAAAAATTATTTAAATTTAGTAGGTTAAGGCAGCATATGCAATATTTGTATATCTCCCCTTTCCTAAAATCTGAGTGATGATGAGCTATGGTGATTTCCTTTTTCTACTAATGAATGTATGATGTGGAGTTATTAATTTTAGTTCCTTTTTAAAGTCATATATGAGATACAAGAGATATATATCTTTCACTTCCATGTTTAACTTCTTTCTTTACCTCTAGCCTTTAGTTAATATTCTAGACATTTGAATATTGATCTTAACTGTTGGACAATTTAATATATTTATATTATGAATTGCAGTTATTTTCATACTATAATCCTCTCTGTTACCTCTCTCTCTCTCTATCTCTCTCTCTCTCTCTCTCTCTTGCTCTCTCTCTCTCTCTCTCTCTCTCTCTCTCTCTCTCTCTCTTGCTCTCTCTCGCTCTCTCGCTCTCTCTCGCTCTCTCTCGCTCTCTCTCTCGCTCTCTCGCTCTCTCGCTCTCTCTTCCCTTTCCATTTATCTGATAGCCTTCAACAAGGCCAAGTTCTTAGTTTCATGTCATTCTTTGTTATTACACATTAAGTTTAGAATTTCTTGTCAAAGTGTGAGGAGGATGCTATATCTACAGGGAAAGTGGCAACTCATCAGTACCTAAATCACAGCAGATAAGTACACACATTTCGTATATAGCTGTGAACTTTGTGAGCTCCATTATATCCAGCCTGGCAAAATATGTTCACTAATACACTGGTGGCATGGTTGCTATGGGAATAACCAAGTACTCTTTATACTTAAATCCTGTCCCACAAGACAGAACTCATACTTGGTATGGTTAACTGAAACAAACAAACAAACAGACAGACAAAACATGCCTGGCTTGGTCATATACCTGGGGTAGAAGTTACTACTACTACTATTCTGCTATATTGACATAGTTTTAAATACGCCTCTGAATTTTTATTTTTATAACCATACATAATTGCACTTTTCAACTCTCTACAGAGTAGCTTCTTTTTCTTCTTCTTCTTCTTCTTCTTCTTCTTCTTCTTCTTCTTCTTCTTCTTCTTCTTTTGGTAGTAGACTACAACTAATACAGAGACTCACAAGCTGTTCATTTTGAAGAGAATTAGAGGATCTAAACTGATATTCAATATCATACCCACAAGTCTCAAGGATTATCACAAAAGGTGTGTAAAAAATGTGTGAGCCACAGTGAATAGATGTCTATAGGAAAATACTGCTGGACTTGAATGATGTTTTGAGTGCAAACATGAGTTCGCAAAAATTATAATTACATTTAAAACCTGTGAACATGATTAAGCCAATCCAAATCTCATCAGAGATGGTGGAGGGAGTCATCAAGTTGCACCCCTGTATGAGGACCTACTGACAACTTATGGCTTCTGGATAGAGGATAGTCATTTTTCTTTAAGATAAGACCTCTGAGAAGCTATTCATGCTTCAGTAAGATACTTTGTAAGTATGCATATATAAATCACACTAAAAGGACTCAGTAGGGTTACAAAAGAACAGAACATGAAGATTGGAGGAAAATGTTTGAGAAGTATAAAGGAGGAACTAGAAGAAAGGAAATGAAAGGTTCAATTTAATCCAAACACATTACATTGATATTTCAAAACTCCAAACTTGTTTGATTAAGGCTTGATATTTCCAAACTCCAAAATAGAGATTAAAAAAGAAAAAAAACTGCTGATTTGCTTTTGCTAATCATTAAAATTTTACTCAAGTACTTGGACACACACTGTAAATTGTCCTTGAATACATTTATATTTATAAAGAATTTTCCATTTCTATTTTCAGACTACTGTAAGAGGTGAGTGAAGTGATGACTACCCTACACTATGGATAAAAGGAGTATGGTGGAACTGACATGGGCTTTCTTTCACTGTTTTCATAAGTATAAAGTGTATCTCATGTTAATAACTACAACATCATAATTTTGAAGGTGATTATAAAGTTACTAAAGAATTTGTAAGTCTCTTGATTTTCATTTTTAAATGGTGTAACTATATGACAATCCTACTTTAACTCATCTTACTTCTACCTCCTGAATGGTGGGATTGTAGAACTGTACCATTTGCTAAGCTTCAATATTATTGTGTGAGATAATCATTGCTTTAAAAATGTCTTCTAATCTAAACATAGAATCTTAAACAAATTGGATGGAGTTTTTACATATTTCTTAGAACATTTTATTCATAAAATCTTGAGGCAAAAGGATTTTTCATGGGTTGACATAAAAGTTTTACCAGTTCTATGTAGCAGATATATTTATATATAAATGTCTTTCAGAACGGTCAGAATAATTTCTAGTGCTTAGAAGCACCATGGGAAAGTTTCTTAAATTGAAGTTTGAATAAATAGCCTATTGAAAATTAGTGCATTTGTACATTTAATAATACTACAAAAATTTTAGTTAACAGTACAGATAATTTTAGCTATTTATAATGTAATAAATAAAGTACCTCGGTTTACTGTTTTAAAAATAGAAAAAAAATATTAAGGGAAATAGTCTTGGACATATAAGCCCAGGAAATAACATATTGTTCTTGTTTTTATAGTTTTTACATTTGTCTTCTATGTTGCTCTTCGTAACTTTGGAGAGTGTGGTTGTTATTAGGAACCATATAATTCTAAACACATGGGAATAAAAGCAGTTCAAGTACTACATGGGCTACAAAGTAAGTTCAAGACCAGTTTGGGAAATTTATTGCAAATATTCCAAAATTTTAAATATGTGAAAAGCAATCATTTCGTACAGTACTTGCCTAGCATGTACATCAACCTGTGTTCTAAATACCATATGTAAAACATTTCTAACCTTTGTTTGAAGAAGAAATAGGAGCAATGCATTGTAAGCATCTAGTGTAGACCCTAAAACAGTGATGTGAGTACTCTGTAGTGTTTGTGACACATTACAATCAGGATAACTCCATGACTTAAGAGTTTTAGCTAATGTTTTAAAAATAATTATTTTTACTCACTTTTTGAGAATTTTGCACCATAATTTTTGAAAATACTTAGTTTTCCCACTTTTTCTCTCCTTCCTTTACCACCGATTCAACCCCATAGTTTCCCTCCCAACTTTAAGAGGACTATTTTTTTCTTCCTCCTTTATCCATTGAAGCTAGATTGTGTTGCTGAGGTAGTCCTTGGATTAAAGCTTGCTCTGATGTGTCACATTTTCAAATAAATGAAATCTAATCCACTCTCCTCAAGAAGCCACAAGATATAAATAGTTCCTCAGTTAATGCTGGGTTGACATAGCTAATTTTTCAGCATTTGTGTTGAGGTTTTGTCTAGTTAAGACTTGCAGAGGTCTAGTTTACATTCTCACAATTGGTATCATTTCAAATATATACACGATGTTGTATCTGAAAAATACCATTTCTTTAATTATCCAAAACTGACTCTTAAAGCCAATAATAAACACTAGCTTCTACAAAGATTTGAGTCTTCAGGTAAGATGCAGACGTCCAATTTGGTCTTTTGTTCTTTGCACATTCACCAGTTGGAGGGTCCATACACTAATTGCCATTTAGTATAAGGAAAAGTTACTTAATATGGGTTGAGAGATGCTCTGAGGTATCGTTATAGCAATAGATAATAAGAACTTCTTTTAATACTGTATCTACTTAGGATGTAATAGTATTCAGATCACCCTTAGCAATTAAGACCTATCTATCCACAGGTTCTTTGCCCCTTTATCAGTGCCAATCTCACTGTGATAATGCATAAAATAGAAATGTAGATACAATATATGTAGTTAAGCCATGAATTCCAGCAGTTATTATTATTAATTAATAAATTAATAAGCATAAGTGCCATGAATGTTGTCATAATACAGCTTAGTTGAATTAATAAATTAATAAACATATCATGGTAAAACAATTGAGTAGTAGTATCTCACAGAGCATATGTACCTTCAAAATATTCAAAATTACTAAAAACATCATAAGAGAAAATAAAACCAAAGTAACAATGACAGATCACATTTTTCTAATAATAAAAGGTATGATTAGTAAGATTAAAAATTAAAAATTATCTGCTACTATGGCAGATAAGGAAAAAAGGAAACCCTGGATTTTGTGATTAGGATTTTAACATAGAAATTAAGGAAGAACTTAAATTAAAATTTTTAATTAAACTTAATTAAAATTAAGAAAAAATTAAATTCTTAAAAATACTAAAAGGAGAATTATCTTTTTATCAGCCATTCTCATTCAGGGAGTCATAGCAATAGGAAATAACATCAGTATGTGAATGAGGCATGAGGAGTCTCATGTTCCCCTCAGCACTGTTCATTCAAGGTAATACCCTGGTGTCTGTGAGATAATGAGTGGATAATGAAAATGTTGACCATACATAATAGAAGAGTATTTAACCATACACACAAACCAAAATTAAATTCTTATATATGTCAAAATGAATGTAACAGACAACATATATTTTTTAAAAATCTAAGCTAGACATAAAAAGACAAATACTCATATGAAATTGAAGTTTATTTTAAAGAACTAGATACCATAGGTAATGGTGAGATGAATAGTAGAAAATATGAAGACAGATTAATTGAAAAGGTACTGAAATATAATTGGAAACAAGAAATTTCATTGTATGCTTGAGCTGTGTGCTAATTGTAGAATATATGCTAGATGAAATGATTTTAACGGTTTTATTATTTAAAAAATATATAATTTTTGAAGAGATAATTTTATATAAGCATACAGTATACAAACCTGTACCAAATTTTTAGACAGACCTATTAAAATCAAGCTTTGTTTTTTTGCATCTGTCAAACAGTATAAAAAATAACAGAAACATTTGACTACATTCGTAAGTCAATTTAGATATTTAACTTAAGTAAGTTTGCTTATACACAAAAACATGCACATACACCCCCCACACCCCCCCACACACATGCAACTTTTCCTAGTGTTTCAAATTTGCATGATAGATCACCATGATTTACTAGTCTGATAACATTTCAAACAATTATGTACAGCAGCCATTTTCTGATGTCTCCAATTATACTTCTAAAAGATTGTATTTTCAGTTCTCTCTAAATGAGTATCACTCCATATTTGCCTTGTTTTTGCTGTTGATTTTAGTGTGTGTGGGTGTGTGTGAAGAGAGAAAGAGAGAAAGAGAGAGAGATGATAGATTATAGATTTGATAGATAGATAGATAGATAGATAGATAGATAGACAGATAGATAAGATAGATGAGAGAGAGAGAGAAAGATAGAGGGGGGATTGATTGATAGATGATAGGCGTGAGATCAAGTATTCTGGGTATGAAAATGATCATGGAGGAAAAAGAGAAAAATATATTTTCTGAAAATATTTTCATAATGCCATCAAATTATAATGTAGAAGTAATAATTTCATTACTTGATTCATTTTATTTTGTTAAGAGAAATAAAATAAAATCATAACATTGAAAAAGCTCAGTGTTGATGCCCCTTCCACCAGCTTATCTGCCCCTTCACAGTCTAAAGGTCTCCTAGGAGTTGTGCTACATGCAGGATCTGTCTTTAATTTTTCAATATCAGTGAACTCAATTTCCTAATAAAAAGATACAAGCTAACAGAATGAATATGCTAGTGGGATCCGGCATTTAGCTGCTTGCAAGAAGCACACATCAATAACAAAGACACTAGCTCAGAGTAAAAGGATGGAAAAAATTCCCAAGATAAAAAGCTGGAGTTGCCATTCTTATATACAATAAACTTGATTTTCATCCAAAAGCTATCAAGTAAGACAGAGAAAGACACTTCATATTCATCACAGGAAAAATCCACTAAGAAATTGGCTCAATTCTAAACATCTATGCCCCAAATGCAAGGACACACACATTCATAAATGAAACTTTACTAAAGCTCAAAACACACAATAATACCTAAACAATAACAGTGGGAGACTTCACCATGCCACTCTCACCAATCGACAGGTCATTAACACAGAAATTAAAATGGGACACAGTAAAACTTATAGAAGCTATGAACCAAATGTGTTTGACAGATATCTATAGACCATTTCACCCTAAAACAAAAGAATATACCTTCTCCTCAGCACTTCACGGTACCTTCACCAAAACTGACCATGAAATAGGTGACAAAGCAAGTCTCAATCAATACAAAGTATTGAAATAATCCCATGCATCCTATAAAACCACCGCATACTAAGCCTAGACTTCAACAACAACCACCACAACAACAACAACAACAGCAACAACAAAATAGAAAACCCACATGCCCTTGGAAACTGAACAATTCTCTACTCAATGATAATTACTTCAAACTTATGAGACACAATGAAAGCAGTAATAAGAGAAAAATTCATAGCAGTGTGTACACTGGTAAAGAAATTGGAGCAATCATAAACTAGCAACTTAACAACACACCTGAGAGCTCTACAACAAAAAGAATCAAACACAGGCAAGAAGGGTAGAGGTCAGGAAATAGTCAAACTCAGGGCCAAAATTAACCAAATAGAAACAAAGAGAATAATACAAAGAATCAACAAAACCAAAAACTAGTTCTTTGAGAAAATCAACAAGATAGATAAACTCCTAGACAAACTAAGTGTATGGCCTAGAGACAGTATACAAGATAACAAAATCAGACATGAAAAGGGTGACATTAAAGCAGAAACTGGGAAAATTCAAAAAAATAATCAGATTCTGCTACAAAAGCCTATACTCAACACAATTGGAAGATATAGATAAAAGGGATGATTTTCTATACAGATACCAGGTACCAAAGTTAAATCAAGAGCAGATAAATTATTCAAACAGGCCCATTTACCTTAAGGAAGTAGTAGTCATTATAAACCTTCCAACCAAAGCTCCTCAAAATATTCCATAAAATAGAAACAGAAGGAACTCTACCTAATTAATTTTATGTAGCCACAATTACTCTGATTCCTAGACCACACAAAGAACCAACAAAGAAAGAGAAATTCAGACCAATTGTTCTTATAAATACTGACACAAAAATACTCAATAAAATTTACACAAACCTAGCCCAAGAACATATTAAAACCATCATTCATCATGATCAAGTAGGCTTCATCCCAGAGATCCAAAGTTGGTTCAATATATGAAAATTCATTAATAAGATCCACTGCATGAATAAATTCAAAGAAAAAAAATCTCATGATCATCTCATTAGAACCTGAAAATGCTTTTGACAAAATACATCACCTCTTCATGTTAAAAGTATTAGAGAGATCAGGAATTCAATGTCCATACATAAACATAAAAAAGCAATATACAGCAAACCAATAGCAAATACCAAATTAAATGGAGAGATATTTGAAAAATCTCACTAAAATCAGAGAAAAGACAAGAATGCCCACTATCCCCATATCTATGCAATATAGTACTCAAAGTTCTAGGAGATCAAGGAGATACAAATTGGAAAAGAAGAAGTCAAAGTATCACTATTTGTGGATGATATCATGATATACTTAAGCAACCCCAAAAATTCTACCAGAGAACTTCTAGAATTAATAAATAACTTCAGCAAAATGTCTAACTCAAATAAAATTAACTCAAATAAATCAATAGCCTTCCTTTATACAAATGATAAATGGGCTAAGAAAAAATTAGAGAAACAACACCTTTCACAATAGTCACAAATAATGTAAAAAAATCTTGGAGTAACTCTAACCAAACAAGCGAAGTTCTCGTTTACAAGAACTTCAAGTCTCTGAAGAAAGAAGTTGAAGAAGATCTCAGAAAATGGTCAGATCTCTCATGCTCATGGATTGATAGGATTAACATAGTTAAAATGGCCATTCTACCAAAAGCAATCTACAGATTCAATACAACACCTATCAAAACTAACACAATTTTTCAAAGACAAGGATTGAGCAATTCTCAATTGCCTATCAAAAACAAAAACCAAAAAACAACAAAACAAAACAAACAAACAAACAAAACCCAGGATAGTGAGTACAATTCTTAACAGTTAAAAAAATACTTCTGCACAGTAATCACCATCTCTGACTTCAAGTTATTCTACAGAAGGATAGTGATAAATACTGTATGGTATTTGTAGAGATACAGACAGATTCATCAGTGGAATAGAATTCAAGACCCAGAAATAAAACCACACACTTATGGACAATTCCTGTTTGATAAAGGAGCCAAAAATATACAATGGAAAAATGAAAGCATCTTTAGTAAATGGTGCTGGTCTAACTGGGTGTATGTATGTAGAAAAATGAAAATAGACCCATATTTGTCACAATGCACACAGCTCAAGTCCAAGTGGATCAAGTAAAATCATATATAAAATCAGATACACTGAATCTAATAGAGGATAAATTGGCAAAGGGCCTAGAACTCAATGGCAAGTGTGTGTGGGGGTTCTTAATTCTGGTTACAATGGTTCAGGCTCTAAGATCAGGAATTGATAAATGGGACCTCATAAAACAGAAAAGCTTCTGTAAGTCAAAGGATATAACCAATAGGAAAAGTCTGCAATCTACAGATTGGGAAATATTTTTACCTAACCCTGCATTTGCTAGAGGGCTACTATCCAAAAATATATATAAAGAACTCAAGAAGCTAGCCTTCAAAAACAAAAAACTCAATGAAAAAAATGAGGTGTAGAATTAAACATGGAATTCATAACAAGGGACTCTCGAATGGCTGACTAGCACTTAAAGAAATCTTAAAAGTCTTTAGTCATTAGGAAAATCCAAATCAAAATGATCCTGAGAGTTTACCTTACAACAATCAGAATGGTTAAGAACAAAAAAATCAGGTGACAGGAAATGTTGGCAAGATTTGGAGAAAGAGGAACCCTCCTCCATTGGTGGTGGGATTGCAAACTGGTAGCAACCAATCTGAAAATCAATCTAGAGGTTTCTCAGGAAATTGGAAATAGATCTATTAATGACCTACCTATACCACTCTAGGGAAAATATCCAAAAGATGCCCCAACATGCCACAGGGGTACATGTTCTACTGTGCTCATAGTGGCCTTGTTTGTGATCGCCAGAAGCTATAAACAAACCAGATGTCCGATGACAGAAGAATGGATACAGAAAATGTGGTTCATTTGCACAATGGAATACTACTCAGCAATTAAGAATGAGGGAACGGTACCCCCTCAGAAGGAGTCCCCCTGAAATACTCTCCATCATGCCTTGTTCACTTTTATCTCTCTAAAGCTGAAAGCTCATGGCAAATTTGCTGCTGACTGCCTCTGGCACCACCAAGGCCAACAAAACTTTGCCACAGATATGGGGAAGGACCCTCTTACCCTTAAAGGGAATGGCCCAGACCCAGTTCCCTTATGGAGCTGAGGACTGATATGCGTGTCCGATACCACAGAAGGCACAGCTAACCGGCTACCAAAAACATTAATGAAAAAAATAGATACCCCCACAAAGCCAGGCCCAACCATAAATACGATGAATAACAATTTACATCCAGGGAAGAGAAATCTCCCTGAGAATCCCCTTCTTTTTCCTTTCCAGGTAAAAATGAATCACCCATGATGTCTGCTGTTACAAGTTCTAACCCAGATGCTGGCCTCCGAACTTATACTACTCAGACCTTTGAAGGACCACTGACAAGAACATCAAACAGCTAGAGATTGACATCACTAATCTGAAGAAATGCCTCGTTTTGCCATCTGAAGAGACCTCCTAAAATTGCAAAGATCCTTATTGGACTTGATTTACTCTAGTACAATAGAAAAGGCTGTATACAGCTCTTGACTGTATATAACCCTTAAAGAAGAAGGTTGCCTTTACATAGACAGTACAAGGAGGGTTAAAGAGAGCATGAAATAGGTAGTGAAGGCCCTAAGAAAAGTCAGAGAGAGAAACAGACAGATGAATGCTGATACAAGAATTGGTTTGCAGCCTTTCCAAAGTTGTCAACCCTATTTCCTCCCATCTTGGGACCATTATTTGGGTTCTTTTCGCTTTTTTCTGCTGGTCCCTGGCCCTCAAATAGGCAGACTAACTCTATAATACAACAGATAAATAATTTGGTAGCAAAAACAACTCAGATACATTATCATAAGTTAGCTACGGAGGACTCAAGATGAGGTTGTTACTTTATACAGGGTGTTCCCAAAACCCATCTCCACCCAACCTAAAAGGGGGGACTTCTGCCCCAAGACCAAGCAGAGAGGGACCACCCAGAACCCCCTCTGTCAGGCGATTTGAATTCTTGCTTAGGCTGTGAGGCTAAGCACTGCAAGGGAATATAAATAAAAGATAAAAATATCTATCTCGGTTCCCTGAGGGACAAGCCTGACTGCATAAGGGTTGATGTCAAAAGTATCCCCTCTCCAGGAAAAAGACATTGGGATGGGTATGGCCCTCATGCCTCACTGGACAATGACAGGGGGACTGGAGCCATTACAAGGTCCCCTTCAAATACTGGAGGTCAGGCTTCTATTCCCGCCTTTGCAAGTTTAGAATTGCCACAGCCCTTCTATACTTAGAGAAGGGAGGAGATGTCAGGGGCAGCCCTGCTTACCCACTGAAGGCCTAAAATCACCCATAGGCCTAAAATCAGCAATAGGCCTGTCACACATGTATACTAACACCAAGTCTTGGGTCTCAGTGGAAAAACATCAAAACAGATGGCTGTAAGCTATTGTAAACAGACAGCTTTTGGTGGAAGTTTACAAGCTTGAGTACTCATAGACCTTGTAAATAGGTAGCCTGGGCAGACAATACCAACTTAGATAAGGACAAGCGAGTCATAGGCAGAGTCATAGTGACTTGTCCCCTGAACCTTCACCCAGCCGATACCCAGTTCTGATGATATCTGTATTCGTCCTGATCACCCACACTCCAGTGTCATTCCCTTCCCCACATCCTGGCTTTCTGTGTTTATAACCCCTGTGTGAATGAATTACGATTTGAGAAAAAATAAATTATATAAAAAAATAAAATAAAATAAAATTGAAAAAAAAAAGAATGAGGACAACCTGAGTTTTACAGGCAAATGGATGGAACTGGAAAATACTATCTTGAGTGAGGTAACACAAACCCAAAAGTACAAGCTTGTACTCACTAATAAGTAGATATTATCCAAAAAAGTACAGAATACCCAGGATATAGTCTGTAGAATTCAAGAAGGTTTACAAGCCAAAAGGCCCAAGTGAGGATGCCTCCATCTCACTTCAGAGGGAGAAGAAATCAATCACCAGGGACAAGTTTGTAGGAAGGACCTGGGTGAGAGAGGGAACAGGGAAGGGAAATGGGAAACATGATTAGGTATTGGACCGGGGGAACAGGAGTAAAGCCCTGAGGGCAAGCAGAAAAATCGGAAACAGGCAACCTTGGGAGGTAAGAGGTGGGTGGAGGATGGGCTCTAGAATGTACCATAGACCTGGGAGGTGAGAATCACCCAAGATTCAAAGGGAGGGACCTTAGACAAAATGCCCAACAGTGGGGAGAGGTAACTTGTAGAGTCTATTTCCAGTAGAAAGACAGGGCATCAAGTAGAGGGATGGGAATGCCATTCCATAGTCAAATAATATGACCCAGAATTGTTCCTGTCTAAAAGAACTGCGCGGACAAAAAATAGAGAGGAGACTGAGGTAATGGTGTTTCAGTTACTGGACTAAATTGGGATTCAGGTCAAGGAGAGGCTTCAAGGCCTGACACTATTACTGAAACTATGGTGTGCTTACAGACAAGAGCCTAGCATGGTGGCCCTCCTAGAGGCCTAGGAAGCAGCTGAAAGTATCAGATGCAGATACTTACACCAAATAAATGGACAGAAACCAGGGAACCTTGTGGTTGAATTAGGGAAAGGCTGGAAGAATCTGAGGAGCAGGGCAAACCCGTAGGAAGACCAGCCATCTCAGCTATTGTGGATGCCAAGATATCTCAGACATTTAGCCACCAGCCAGGGAGAATAAGCTAGCTGTTATGAGGCCCCTGACACTTATATAGTAGAGAACTACCTGGTCTAGCCTGAGTGAGAAAAGAGACACCTAACCTTCGAGAAACTTGAGGTCCCACGAAGTGGGAAGGTTTGGAGAGGTGGGGGTTGAGGGTGGTCACATTCTCTTGTTGACACGTGAGGAAGAATGGGATGAGAAACAGTCGAAGGGTAGTCTGGGAGAGGGATAACAAGTGGAGTGTAAATGATCAAAGAACAGTAATAATTAAAAGAAAAAAAAGAAAACACTCAGTGTGTATTATTCAGTTTAATAGAATGGAAGAATCCAACTTCAAATACCTGTAAAATGGTAACAACAGTACGAGTGGTATATGTAACTTAATTACTCTAGACCTCTCAAGCAGTAATTTTTCCAGCTCTAGCTGAGGCCTTCTTGGTTTCGGATTTGTAGGTTGATTTACAATTTTATTTACTGATGTGATATTTATACTAATTTTGCAGGTTATTTTCTCCCTTTACTTTTCCTCCAGTGAGGAAAGATTAGGGAGTAAAAGTGTTGAATCTTAAACAACAAGCTTAGTTATAAAACTAGAACTATCCAGTCTACAACCCCATCAGAGAATTGAGAAGGAATAAATATAACTTGAGTGTGCAGGAATTGCAGCCAAGCTGCTTCTATAACTATAGTTATGACAGAATTGGTTGGCTGCCTGTAGTGTCACCTAGAATTTCTTTGAGTCATCAGGGTATCATCTTTGACCTTCTGGCCCAGAATATGACAAACTTTTCTGTGAAACAGGAATTATGAAGGACTGCTTACTTTTTCTTGGCAAAGCTTCGCAGTCAATTTCCCTGTGTCTCATTTGTCTAATATAGATAGTATATTGTCATCCATAAAGAAGATATTCATATGTTTAGAAATGCGTGTTGTGATAGAAAATGATTTAGAAACAGAACTTTGAACTCACCAATATAGGATAGACTGTAGAGTACTTTCTCCAAGATGACTCATATGGCCTGGATATTGTGAATGTAATTTTTACCTGATCACTTTCATAAATCGTTTTGTTTTATGTAGTTTACTGATGTTAGATAAAGAGCTATTTATTGGATTAAAAGTGGGAAATGTAGAGATAATCTCTCGTGCATTGTGTGCAACTCTCACCTATTAATAATAAGATGATGTTTTATTAGTTGAGACAGAAAAGAGAAGGTGAGACATCATACAGAGAGAAACAGAGACAGAGACACAGAGAGACAGAGACAGAGACGGAGGGGAGGGGGAAGGGGAGAGGGAGGGGAGGAGGAAGGGAGGGAAGGGAGAGGGAGAGGGAGAGGGAGAGGGAGAGGGAGATAGATTGATTCTGGGAATGAGTCAAGACCAGGGGATTTGCCCTAAAATTGGAGGCATGAAACAGACATAGACTAGAATAAATGCATTTTATAATATATGAACTTGTCAGGGAATGAGCCAAAGTTTATAGCCTATGCATTTATTCATAAATGCTTAAGTTGCAAAGTCATTATTCTGGAAATAAAGAGGCCAGGTGGTGTTCTTTTTGGCTACATGTAGTATTCTCTTTAAAATAGTCTCTCGTGTTCTGTAATTATGATAGGTTTGGAGCTCAGTTATAAGGTAATTCTGAGCAAGAAGTGGTAAGGTGTAGTCTACCATGGTCAAGGTGGTGAGGAATGGATAGAAAGTGATGTGTTTTCATAGTGAATCTACTGCAATGAACTTTGGGATCCATTGTATATAACATGGGAAAAAAAGAAAAATCTATTTATAAAGTATCATTACTTTTCTATGCATACTTAAAATGCATTCATTGTTCTCTATAGTGGGTTTTGCTATGACATTTTCATATAAAGTACTTTGATAAGATTTGCCCCCTAATAATTCTCTTTTAATTTTATGATTTTGATTTGATTGCTTACATGAAATGAATCATGTGAATCTTGTTTTTTAGTTAAACAAAAAAGAAAGAAAAATTGATCATCTGTCATTTAAATCACTTGTACTATTACATTTGATTGTCTATGAAAATTCTGCATACAACCTAAAGGATAACCGTGAATTTTTATATCAGAAAGAAAACTTGGAAATGAAATACAAATGAAAATATTTTATTTAAAAGTTACCCATTCTTTGCCATACATACAAATATCTAAGTTCATAACACTGAAGTCTACTATAGCAGTCACAAATGCAAAGGAACAGAGAAAGAGCATGATTATTTCTCAAACTGAAAACAAGGATATAATAATGTTATGACTTTCAACTCTCATTTGCAGTTCTCTCTCAAAGCATCATCACATATCATGAGTTTCCATTCTGCAATAGTAATAATGCAGTTTCAGATATAATGGTATTCATTGAAAGCAATGAATTTCTATCTGATAGCAATGTCACTATTTCACTTATAGTCATATTGTTCTTATTAGCTCAGCATTGCTGTATGTAAGGTTCAATCTCTGATGAGATAATTGACAGCACCTCTACCCCCTCAATCATTTCCATAAAATATTTTGGCACTGTGATAATTACATAACAGACAGAATCATCCATGGTCAATTTCAGAGTAGGTCCTTTATATCCTACAGCCAGTGATGTGTGATAGCTGCATCACATTGTATGGTGGGCAATGAAGGATAATGCCAAGAGGCTGAATTGTTTTTCAGACTTCTGGGTCTTTCTTGGCCAATAACTCTTGGAGAAATATGCAATGTCTTGCATTTGATTTAACTACCAACATCTTCTGGGAATAGTATTGCTTGTTCATGCAAGATGATTGCATTTAAATTTATTTTTTAATTATATTCCCAAATTACCTTACTAATTATGTTTTCATAAAAATTCTTTATAATTCTTAGTTTTGGTTAATTAACCAACTGCCCACTCTGTACATTATTATCTCTTTCCCCACATAATGACTTAATCCTTGGTATATGACTTTAAGATATGAACTTGTTTTATAGATATGATAATCACATAAACTAATATAATTCATAAGATGCATAAAGTTGGTATAAGAATTTATTTTAATAAGTCATTCAAATGAATAAATTTATTAAGTTTTTAATTCATTTAAAGTTATAACAAAAATCTTTAAATAAATGAAACATAAAAATAAGACTTCTCCAATGATGTTATATGTTTTAATTTTTATACATTATTTTAACAATAATAATAAACAATTCCAATCCACAACTTAGCAAAAAGCCCCTGTTCAACTAGAGCATGTCAGTATCAGAAACCTTAGGGAAGACCATTCCCCATCCCTGTCAACATTCCTTAGAGTGGACTAATCTACACAAAGAGTATTCTTTCTCCTTAACTCCATATCCTATCCCTTAATTCCAGCAGACATAACATGCTCTACAAGAGAACAACTTGCTACCAGCAACCTTAGAGTCCATTCCAGTATCTAGGATCCCAGAGGACAAAACAGTACCCAGAATCCCAGAAGTCTCCTATTCTAGCAGAGGCCATGCTAGTTCCCAGGACCCCAGAACTACCTGGCAACCCTGGCACCCAATAATCCCAGGGTTTATGAAGACCACACAAAGTACAAAAGAGAAATCCTAGCTGGCCTGAGGGTTCACCAGTCACCACAAACACAGAACCCACAAGCCAGAAGACCAGAAAGGAAACAGTGACTAAAAAAATATCATCCATCCAACAAATATAAACTCTGAAATCAGAAATTAAAGCTATAAATACCACAAAACTAGATGCCTTAGGGCTAGCTTAAGAACAAAATTACCAACAGGCAGAGCATGTGGCACCACCTCAGCCCAGTTATACTATTACAATGAACCTTGGATATTCCACGACCAGTGAAGCAAAAGAAAATGACTTTAAACCCAATTTTATGTTGCTGACAGAAGCCCTTAAAGAGGAAATGAATGAATCACTTAAAGAAATCGATAATGACAAAAGTACAATTTGGGGAAATAAAAATAAAATCCCTTAAAGCAATCCAGGACAACACAATCAAGCATTGGGAAGAAATGAATTAATCTGTTTAAGCAAAAGAAAAAAACAATCAGGAAATGAGTAGAAAATTTAAAGATCTCAAAATAAAAATAGAGGCAATAAAGAGAATGCAAATTGAGAGACTCATGGAGATGAAAATTCTAGCTAAGTAAACAGTATCTACATATGTAAAGATCACTAGCAGCATGCAAGAGATGGAAGAGAGAATCTCCAGCAGAAAAAAAATTCAAATAAATTGATACATTGGTTAAAAAAAAAAAGGTTGAATCTAAAAATTTCCTGAAACAGGAGTTAGGAAATCCTAAGACAATATGAAAAGAGCAAATCTAAAATTGATAGGGATACAAGATGGTGAAGAATATCAAATTGTTTTTACAAAACCATAAAAGAAAATAAGAATGTCATGCCTATAAAAGTACAAGATGCTTACAGAACACCAAATAGGAAAAAAGTCTTCTGTCACATGGTAATCAAATGACTAGATATACAAAACAAGCAATGAATGTTGTATTAAAAGCTGCAAGGGCAAAAGACTAAGAAATATATAAAGGCAGACTTAATAGAATTACATCTGACTTATGAATGGAGACTCTAAAAAATAGAAAGTCCTAGACAGATATCTTTCAGACTCAAAGAAACCATGGATGCTAGCTTATTGCTATTATATCCCCAAAACACTTTCTATCAGTATACAAGGAAAAAACAAGATATTCCATGACAAATAAATAAGATCCATGTACATCTACAAATCTAGCCTTTCAGAGTGAAAAATTCGATTATAAAGAGGTTAACTATATCCGTGAATACACAAGATGTCAAACCAATAAAAGCAAAAGAAGGGGAACATACATAGATACACAAACACACACACACACACACACACACACACACACACACACACACACGGAGCTGTGGTGTCTGCACGGAGTGGCTCCCGTTGGGCTGAGTTGTGCATCCAACATGTCTGCCACAGCTCAGGGAGGCAGAATTTAACTGAGTTTATTCCACACAGAGATGGGCAGATGCTGGACTATGAGAAGCCACTGAGCTCTACTTAGGGCATGAGGAGATCTCAGTCTGAGGTCCTGTGGGGGCAGAGCTTTTGGGTAGAATGTCTCCCAGATGCGGTGGCTGGCGGGAGTCAAGTGGTCTCAGCCCTTGGGCTCTCAGACACTTCTGGAAGACCACAGAAAGACTGAGATGGGGAGGGGGTATACGGGCTGGACCAGCATGCAGCCCAAAGGGACAGGGGAGAGAAGCTCAGGTGGCATCCTGCAGGGTAGAGACTCTTGGTTGGGATGACTCGCTTGGCTGAGTCATGGCTAGCTTGGCTAGTTTGATTGAGTTGGCAGGCCCCTGTGGCTGGAACACAGATAAATCCCACACAGGAGATTAGGCTGCAACTCATTAATTGAAGGGCCCCTCTACAGTTCTCTACATACAAGAGAAAGTCTATGGTTTTAAAAGGTTTATTGTAAAGGTGGAAAGTGGATCAAGCTGAACTCCGTGCCCTCAGGGCAGTCCTGAGGTTAAAAACCTTTTGCAAGGAGGACGGTCTGGGAAGGAATGCTTAATTGGCTATGCCCTCTGGCCTTTAGGTATGTCATTAATATGGAGATCTCTTGAGGATCTGTGGCCTGTAGTCATGCCCTCTATCTGTGCTACCTGTGCTATGTGGCCTAAGGCCACTAACCTTTTTTTTGGGAGGGGCTATGGATAAGTGAAAGGAATCAGGGCCCAGGAGCAAGGTCAAACATCTACCATCCCATTAGGGCATTATCTGGAGTTTGAGGCCTGTGCTTGACCAGGTACCCTGCTGCCTCTCACAGCCCACTCCCGCCCCCCCCCCCACACGCATACTAACACTACTGCTAAAAAAAAAAAACCAAAATAACAGGAATTAATAATAATCAGTCATTAATTTATTTCAATATCAATATATTTAATTAATGTGTATCAAAAAAGGATCCATTCTGTTTTCATGCTTACAAGAAACATATCTCAACATCAAAGATACATATTACCTCAGAATAAAGGGCTAGAAAAAAAATTTCTAGGCAAATAGACCCAAGAAGCAAGCAGGGGCAGGCATTCTAATATTTAGTAAAATAGACTTCAAAACAAAATTAATTAAAAAGATGAGGGAGGACACTTTATGCTCATCAAACTAAAACTCCAAACTTTTAACAAACTAAAACTTTTAACATCTATGACCCAAATGCAGGGGCACCGGCATTTGTGAAAGAAGCATTAGTAAACCTTAAATCATACATCTAACCCTTTATATTAATAATGTGAGACTTCAGTACCCAACTCATACAAATGGGCATGCCATCCAGACAAAAGCTAAGCAAAGAAAAAATGGAGCTAACAGACATTATAAGCCAAAAGACATAAAAGGTATCTACTGAACAGTTCCCCCAGACACAGAAGATATACATTCTGTTCAGTACCTCACAGAACTTTCTCTAAAATTGAATATATGCTTCATCACAAACCAAGTCTAAACATTTTCAAGAAAATTAAAATAACCCCTTGCATTCAGTCAGATCTCCAGGTATTAAAGATGGATTTCAACAATGACAGAAACAAGAGAAATTCTACAAATTCTGAAAACTAAACAATTATTTACTGAATGACTACTGTGTCCGTAAAGAAATAAAGACAAAATTTAAAACCTCTTGGAATTCAACAAAAATAAGAGCATAGCACAGCCACACTTATTAGACACAAAGGAAGCAGTGCTAGGAGGAGAGTTCATAGCAACAAGTGTTTTCACATAGAACACGTTTTCATATAGAAATTAGAGAGAACTCATACTAGCTACTTATTAGCACACATTAAAGCTCTAGAACAAAAAGAAATAAGCATACTCAAGATGAGCAGATGGGAGGAAAAATCAAAATGAGTGCTAAAATTTATAAAATAGCAACAAAGATAACAATACAAAAAATCAGTGAAACAACAATTTAGTTACTTCAAAAAAGATTCACAATATAGAAAAATATTTACCCAAAATAAATAAGAGGCAGAGACCAAATATCCAAATAATGTAATCAGAAATAAAAAGGGGATACAACAACAACAACCAAGAAAATCCAAAGAATCATTAGGACATACTTAAAAACTCTGTACTCAGCAAACCTGTACAATCTAGAGGAATAGAACAATTTTCTTGTTAGAAACCACTTGCCAAAGTTAAATTCAAATAACATAAGTAATATAAATAGATCTATAAATCCTAAGAAAATACAAACAGTTATTAAAAGTCTCCTACCTCCACCTGAAAATGGAAGAGAATGGTAAGGCAGTTTTAGGGCAATATTCTACCAAACTTTCAAAGAAGATCACATACTAATACTCCTCAAATTTCCACACAATAGAATCATTGCAAATTCATTTTATGGTTCCACAGTTACCATAATACCCAAATAAAACAATGATTCAAAACAGAAAGAGAATTACAAACCAATTTTTCTTATAAACATTGATCTAAAAAAAATAATACAATACTTGCAAACCAAATACAATAACACACTAGAAAAATCATCCCCCATTATCAAGCTAGGCTTCTTCTCAGAGATGCAGGGATGGTCCTACACTTGAAAATCTGTCAAATTTATCCATCATATAAACAAAATAGAAGAAACGAATTACTTTAGATGCTGAGAAATACTTTGAAAGAATTCAATACTCATGAATGATAAAAGTCTCGGACATAGCAGGAATACAAAGAATGTCACAAATCATAATAAAGGGAATTAACAGCTAGGTGGTTGCTGACCTCACCTTAAATGGGAAGAAATTCAAAACATTCTTACTAAAATCAGTAACAAGAAAATGTTGTCCACTCTCTGAATATCTGTTTAATGTATGTGTGTAGTTCTGCTAGAATATAATTTAATCAAAGGAGATTAAGAACATAGAAATTGGAAAGGAAAAAGTTAAAGTATCCTTATTTGCATATGATATGATAGTATATATAAGCAATGCCAAAAATTCTACCAGGGAACTCATAACATCTGAAAAAAACTTTCAGCTTTCAGCTAGATATATGAACAAAAAATAAAAACACACACAAAAAAACCCAAACTCCAGAAACCAAAGACCAAAAACCAAAAAACAAAAAACAAAAAAACAAAGCCAAAAAACAAATAAATAAAAAATCTAAATGAAAGTCAAACAATAACTTAGGCCCAGTAATTTTCCAATATGCAAATTACAAACAGTGTAAGAAAGAAAACAGGCTATTAACAACAGCCATGAATAATGATATAAATATATTGTGGTTACTCTAAACAAAAAAAGTAAAAGACCTGTGTGACAGGAACCTCAAGTCTTTGAAGAAAGTAATTAAAGAAGATACTGAAAGATGGAAAGATCTTTGATCCTCATGGATCAGTAGGATTAACATAGTAAAAAAAATTGGCTTCCTTACTGAAAGAAATCTACAGATTCAACACAATTTATATAAAAATCACAAACAATTTTTTTACATACCTTAAAAGAACAAACTCAACTCCACATGGAAAAAGAAAATTCCAGGATAACTAAAATAATCTGATACAATAAAGAACTTCTGAAGATATCATCATCCCAGATATCAAGCTCTACTACTGAGCTATAGTAATAAAAACTGAATGCTATTGGCATAAAACTTTCAGGTTGATCAGTGGAATCTAAATGAAGACCCAAAAGTAAAACCACCCAACTCTGAACACCTGATTTTTTTTTAAGTAAAGAAGCCAGAGTTATATAATGCCCTGGCGATTCCCTTCTCTCTGTCCTACCTTTCTGGGAATCCTCAAAGTCCCATCTCTATCTCCCTGTTCAGCCATTGGCCGCTGGCTCTTTATTGACCATTAAAAAAAACAGGGACCAGCAGTGGATGTATGAATTCCCATGTAAACACAAAACAGATCCCCAACATGAACTCACTTTTAAGTAGATATTAGCTGTAGAAAAAATGGATAATTATACTACAATCTATAGAAACAGAGAGGCTAAATAAAAAGGAGGGCTCAAGGGGGCATGCATGAATCTCTCTGAGAAGTAGATATAGAATATATCTACTTTGGAGTGGGGGCATATGTGAAAGGGGACAGGAATGACCAGGCTGGGAAGGATGGAGAGGGGAATACTGGGTGGGACAAGTGAAATTGTAAGAAATTTCAGGGGGCCAGTAGAAATCTAGTGCAATGGAAACTCCCAGAAATCTATGGGAGTGACCTTAATAAGGACTCCTGTGAATGGAGAATATGGAGCCTCAACTGGCCATCTTTTGTAACCAGGCAAGATTTCCTAGGAGGCCAGTCCATCCATGAAAACTTCAATCTAAACTGTCCTTCAACTTTGGACCGAAACTTTGTCTTTCCTGCAAGATGTGCTGGGGGTAAAGTTGGCGCAGAAATAGGGGGATATATCAAGCAAAGACTGTTTCAGCTTGACACCCATACTCTGAAAGAGAGCCCCCAATCCTGGCACTTTCTGCAGTGCCAGAAACTAGAGGTAGGATAACCCAGAGAACTAGGATAGAAGAAACGTGACAAGGGGGTGGAAAATCAGTAAAATGATTCTTAATGATATTTTGCTATACTCATAGCCACAGTGATAATCAGAAAGAGCTCATCCAACAACTGGTAGAAACAGATGCAGAGACTTACAGCTAAACAGTAAGAAGAACTTGGTGGAATCTTGCAGAAGAGAGGGAAGGATTGTAGGTCACATGGGTTCAAAGGACACCTCAAGAAATCCCACAGAATCAACTAACTAGGGCACATATAACTTAACAGAGACTGAACTGACAATTAGGAAGCCTGTATGGGTCTGACATAGAATTTCTTCTTAGCTATTATGGTTGTGTAGCTTGGTGTTCTTATAGGACAACTATCAGTGGGAACTGGGGCTATCTCTGACCATTTTGTCTGATTTTTGGACTCATTACACCGTACTGGGTTGGCTCATTCAGCCTTAATATTAGGGAGGTGCCGAGTATTATTGTAATTTGATATCCCATGTCCAGTTACTGTACCTTTAAGAATTGCACTTTTCTGGAGAGAAAGGAAAAGGAATGGATAGTGAAAATGGCAGGGAGGAGGGACTAGGAGGATAGAAAGAAGTGTATACTGTAGTCAGGGTGTAATAAGTGAAACAAAAAATATGAAATACATTTTCCAAATATAAAAGTATCTTAAACATGTGCAAACCAGATTAGGCAATTTGAATAGAATTTATTCAGTTTACAAGAATTTGAATTTAGGAATTGAGATGATGTTATTTTCACAAAAATGGTATGCCAATTTTATCCATGGACAATTATGTATTTTATTTCCATGGCTTAAAAATGTAGTCTTCTGAAAATGAGAGTCATATTATGATTTGATTTTACTAACCTTTAGTAAGTAAAGGTAGAATAGTAGTAGCAAATATATATAAAGGAATGGTGTCTACTAAATGAGGAAAGCCCATCGGATTTGTATAAGTCAATAGCTAAATATAGTTCACTTTGGTAGAAATCTCTCTTTTTGCATTCACCTTCATCTTGGCAAGTAAATGCAAGTCTCCCACCATTTCCTTGATGATTTATTTCAGTATCTGCAAACCATAATATTGGTAATCCTCTAGTTCTCCAAGTTCAGTCAGTGTATGACTTGTAAGATACTCAAAATGGAAAACAAAATGGAAAATCCACATTTTAAGTAAATATATATATATATATATATATATATATATATATATATATATATATCATGCATTCAGAGACATCTGCTGGAATATAATAAACAAAATCAAATGGCTCCAGTTATAGGATTATGGGATAATGTGACAGTCTTTAATATGATTTGTGGTGTTATGATACCTTGAAGAAAGAAATGGAAAAAAGCATAGAACAAAAGATAGATAGGAGAAGACACTCATAATAAATCATGCTTCTTATCTGGTTATGAAGCTTGTGCTATAAACAATTTTGGCATACTAAAAGTCACAGTGTAAGATAGAGAATTTTTCATTCTGGTGTTAACTTATCAGTCTTTTTAACTGTATACTTTTCTACATTATAAAAATATTAAAAATATTTTCTTCCATTAAAACCCAAGCAGATTTATTACCTCTCTCTTCTCTCTCTCTCTCTCTCTCTCTCTCTCTCTCTCTCTCTCTCTCTCT
>NW_021621185.1:11218513-11297158 GCF_004785775.1 Grammomys surdaster
TCTCTCTCTCTCTCTCTCTCTCTCTCTCTCTCTCTCTCTCTCTCTCTCTCTCTCTGTGTGTGTGTGTGTGAGCATGTATGTGTTTGTGTGTTTGTGTCTGTGTGTGTGACACTGAAGGTCAAGTCCCTATTCTCCCACATCCTACTAGAGCACTAAACCACAAAGCTGTAAACCAAGACACATAGAATGTTTCAAATTTTGTCACTAGTGTAAAATTGCTACAGTGACTTATGGAGGTAATCATTGTAGGATAACTTCAAATGACCCACTTTTCTTTATTGGTTCAAAATTTCATTTCTGAGCACAGAATAGGCCATATCTGATTCAAGTAGATATGAAGTAGTTATTCTGTGAACATGACAGTGATATTGAACTTTTACAGTGATGGTCTATTTAAATTGTTAAGGAAAACAAAGTTTGCCAACTCTCACCTCTATGACTGGTTTATTATTTGTGGGAAAATATGATGACTGATGCAAAAAATTTCCAGGTACAGATTAGAAATCTTCTATAAACAGTATTTTTAAATAGATTAAATACTGTTTTCTTTTAAGCTGAAAGGAATTATTCTCAAGTATATATACTTTAGAGCCAAAAAATACTGAATTTTTATACATTGCTTCCTCAGATATTTTATTAACTATATGTTATTAACTCAATAATTTATGTAGCTAAGGATACAGCTAAGTAATTGAATTTTTGACTAGTAAGCATGAGACCCTGGATTCAAGTCTTATCACTACAAATGTATGTGTATGTGTATTATATGCATTTATGTATATATGCATATATAATACATATATAATCTTTATATATCTCACATTCAAATTATGTAAGAAAATTCTCCACTTCAACTTCATAATATTTGGAGGCCACAGATTTATGTTCAAGGTCAAAAAATTTATAGTATTTTCTTTCAGTATATATTACATATTGCTTATCAACTAGAGTTAATTGATTTTCTCCTGTAAGCAAAATACTTTCCTATATCATCTTAATACCCTATTCAGTGCAATTATTTTATATAATAAAATATAATTTTATAATCTTCACTTTTGTATGAATACATAACTATTAATTTTTTTAGGATCATTCATAATTTATACAAGTATCTTCAAGTTATCAGAGGTTTTCATCTTCACTCTTCTTCCATGTGCCCCTTAAGCTCAGTTTAGGAGTGGTAGATTTTTCCAATGAGGTTTTTTTGCTATGTCCCAATTCATTGACAGCAAATTATAAATCAACATAGACTCAAAGCTATGACTAACTTAACCCCCAATGCATAAATGTATGTACTGATAATCATTATAGAAGAATTTCCCCAGAACACTGTTTTAAGAAATGACCAGAATGGAACAATAATACTGAAAGTGCACAAGGTTGGATGGTGTACACAAGTCATACACAACCATCTACTAGCAGGGTTTGAGTTTTGTTCTCCTCAAATTGTTGTAGACAAACATAGCCAAGGATTCTTTTGAAAAAGATACTGCTAGGATAGAAAAATAGCAGACATGGGTCTATGACCTTGAAAACATTTTCTTGCATCCTTGTTTTGAGAATATATTATAATTACATTTCTTACTTCCCTTTCCTACCTCCAAGTACTTCTAAATATAACTTATTCAGTCCATTTAGTGTTACATGTTTTTATGTTTTCAGGGCTGATCATTTGGCACAGAATGACCACTTGAAGTGTTCGTCCCTAGAGAAGAAGAACTTCCCTCTCTCAACTTTCCATGGTTGCCTGTAGTAATTTATTTAGGATTGAGGCCTCAAGGGCTTTCCTTTCCTGATTTTGACATATATATTGGTGTCATCATTGTTCAGCTAACATTCAGTAGTCATGTTGATGTGATTATATGGGGATGTCTTCTTACATTACTGGAATATACAATCACATAGGAAACTGTCTACTCCTGTGGCTTTTATAATATTTCCACATGCTCTTAAATAATGTTTCCTAACCTTTATGTGTGGAAATGTGTTATCCATTAGAACAGGACTCCAGAAATATACATTTTTTTACTGGTTGTTATTTTCTGTAGTGGTCTCTATTTGTTGAAAAGATAAGATTGATAAGGGGTGAAGTCTACATTTAAGTATGGGAATAAGGACAAAGGTTTATAGTTTGTTTTTAGTTTGGCTTAGTAGATTTGTGATTGTAGATTCTAGAGAAAATGCAACAACTTCAAAAATGGTGCTGGAAAAATGGAAGTTCACATTCAGCAGAATAAAATTAAACACATATCTATCATCTTGCACATAAACTAATTCCAAGTGGATCAAAGACTGTGGCTGTTTGAATAAAATTGGCCCTTGTAGATACATAGGGAGTTGCTTTGTTAGGAGGAATGACCTTATTGGTGTAGATGTGGCTTTTTTGGAGAACATGCATCACAGGTCAGTTGGTTTGAGGTCACAGAAGCTTAAGCAAGGCCTAGTGACTATGAAATTGTAAGTCAGTGTCGGGAGCACCACTGCTTATACACTGAAGGCCTAAAATCAGCCATATACCTAAAATCAGCAATAGGCCTGACATACATGCCTGCTAGCATCAAGTCTTGGGTCTCTGTGGAAAAACACTGAAACAGATAGCTGGGAGTTATTGTAAACAGCAGCTTTGGTGGAAGGCTGGCAAGCCTGGCTACTCATAGGCCTTGTAAGATAGGTAACCTTGGTGGATAGTACCAACTTACATAAAGACAAGTGAATCATAGGCAGAGTCATAGTAGTCTGTCCCCTGAATCTTCACCTAGCTGACACTCTGTTCTGGAAGATAGCTGTACTCCCCCTGAACAATCTGTATTCCCCCTGAACACCCACATTCCTACGTAATCCCTTTCCCCATATCCTGCCTTTTTGTGTATATAACCTGTGTGTGCAAAAGTAAAGATGGCGATCTGATCAGACTATAGACAGATCGTCCTTCCTTGTGTTGGCCTGTTCCCCACTTTCTCTTTCAGGTGATCTCCCTGGACCCCTGTAATGTCCTGCTGGACAGGACATTTTGGCGCCCAACATTGTGAGACTTGAAAACCAGACGTTCCACCCCACAGCGTTCAGGGGCTTGAAGAGGTCATAGACGAGGAAGAGCCGATTCTTACAGAGGAAGGTAAGCTTACCAGGTTTTCAGGAGCATTGAGAGTGGCTGCCCGGAGTGCACGAAGGCACTTCAAATCTCAGAGCACATTTTAGAGTGACTCCCAGAGGCTTGGCTCTGGAATTTCTCAGGAGCATCCAAGAGGACAAGCCCGGAGGTCTTCCTGAGAGCGGCCTCGTCTCAGAAGGACACCACGGTCCACCCAACTGTGAGACAATCCTGGGGAGGATCAGAGCGGCAAGGCCCCGAGGTAGAGGGTATTGGGACAGGTATTTTAGCAGTCACTATTCGTGACAGGACTCAAGGAGTGAGTCAACTCAGGATGCAAGAAATTAGTGTTAAAGACAAAGCATGGGACAAACATTTTCTAAGCAGTCACTCTTTGTGACACGGCTCCAGGAGCCTATATTCAGAACACGGGGAACTAGAGTTAAGAAAAACGGATCTTTAAAAATTTTTTGCTTTCATTAGTGTTTTTTCTCCCAAGAGAGGACTATTGATAAAAAATGTTATACCACCTAAGGAGGAAATAAGAAGTTGAACATTGAAAATGAGAAAGAGAGGAAGGGCGAAAGGGAAAGAAGTTGCCTGCTCTCTAGCGTGTTAACAAAAGAAAAACAAAAAGCTTATTACAGAGCCCTCCTGGGAAGCAAGAGATGATTGGGGGATAACCTAATCTCTCTGGCTCTCTCCAGGAGGGATTCTTAGTTCTGCTTTCTCTGTCTATTGTCTGTCATTGGCGCACAATATTGTCCATGTGTGTCAATTGTATATCTTTGTCTTGTTGACTGAGTGATTGTTGTGTTCTATGTCTCTCGTTCAGAAGAAAAAACTGGTTAAAACTGCTTGCTCGATTTAGTTTGAAACTTGCTTGGGAAGCAATCTCAATTTACACAGCAAAAGCTGGTAATTTACCCTGCTCTGTGGCTGGGAGAGGGGCACTGGCAGAAAGAACCTTGGGAAGAGTTAACTGTTTTCATAAGTGGCTCTTGGGAGGAGGCCGACAGTGGTTTATCCCAGTTTGATAAGTGAAAGGGTGCTTTTCTCTTATAATTACAGCTAAAAAGGTAAGAAAAATTTGTTTAGATGTACATTTATTTTTATTCTTGATTGGTATTAAAAGTATAAATATGCTCTATATATCCTAGTTATATATTTTTGGATATGATTACAAATTTATAATTTTGGTAATAAAAAACTAGATTAAGACTGGTAATTCAGAGTTAGAGTCATTCAAAAACCAGATATATAAAAGAGACCTCAGTAAGAGTTTTATCTGGGATTAAACAAGGCCCTGATGAACATCTTCCTTTTGTTACACAATTGGCTTTTTAGTTGATCCCTCTAAAGGAGTTTTAATACAAACCTGTGCTATCATACAACGAGCTTTAACATTTTAGAGAGTGCTTGCTGCTCCGAAAACATTCAAAGACCATATTTTTTCAGTATTTGAGACATCAGTTATATTTCTAAATAAATTATGACACAAAAAATTCGAATAAGAAAAGATAGTTTACTTATTTTAAATTATTATCAAAAGTTTCTAGGAGATGCTAGTTGGCTAAGACCTTAATTTAAACTCTCCACAAAAGAATTTAAGACTCTGTTTAATGTACTCAAGAGAGATACAAACTCTAATTTCTTTCTACAATTTGCTGATAAAAGAAAAATAATCTTACACAAAATAGAAAAAGCTGTTATTAATAGATATAATATATAGGTTAATTAGTTGTTGGCTGTTTTATAAGTCTTTTGATAAAAAATTATTAATATGGATTTATATTTCTTTATTTCCAAAAGAGTGTTAACATCCTGTTTTGAAGCTGTTGCTATGTTAATATAAAATTATAGGTTAAGATCACAAAGGTATTTTAAGGAAGAACTTAATGAAATATTCCTTTTTCCAAACAATAATATAATTGTTTATTAAAGAATACTGATATTTGGCCTAATACATAATCAATTTACTACTTTTTTCCCCATATATACCTTTATATTCCTTATGAATTTATATATATATATATATGTATACATATATATATATATATATCCAAAAAGGGTGTGTTTACTGTATTAATAGACAGCTCATTTAATGAAAAAACAATATATATAGTTAGATTACATGTTTACTCTCTTGAGTTCCCCTGCTTCAGTACAAATAATTGAACTGTGTGCTGTAGTCACTATTTAAAATACAAAAATTAAGCTTTTTATTGGTATACTCATAGCCAGTATATAGCTTATGGTTTATAATTGCTTAAAATTGTTCCCTTTTAGATATTGCTAATTTTCAGATTTTACAAATACAGTTCAATTTAAAAACCATGTATCATTTAAGAGCTCATAGTAGATTGCCTGGACCCCAGGAAAATGCCATAACAAATTTGTATATCAAATAGATTACAGACCTTTCAAAAACAATTGGACATACAATTTTATTCTTTACATTGGGGTTACTATATAATAAAAGTTTGTCTATCCAGATTGCTGTGCCACTGTAGCTGATCTGCCTTTTGTGATTCCTTAGACTGAAAGCTGCAGTTTTTTTGCACTTATCACCTCATTCTAAAAACAACCAAAATTAAGTAAACAGCTTTTGTTTTTGTCTCGGAAAAAAACAGCTGGGCTTTGACTTATGTCTACAAGTTTGAGGCCACTTAAATAAGTTATTGAAGAGTTTATTATTAAGTGTAAAAATGTTTCCTATGAAAGCTATCTAAGAAAAAAGTACAAAGAAAACTTCTATTTTATTTGAGAAAAGGAAAGAAAGGTTCTATTTTATATGCTATCCTAATTAGGAAAAGACATATTGTTCTGTTTTATCTTTCCATTACATTTGCCGTCTTATCCTTTTGTCCTCAATATTCACATATTTTTTTGAAATATGTGATCACACGTTACAAAGTTCGCTACAAGTTTATACCAAAAATTAAATTGAAATAAAAGTTTATAACAAAGAATGTTTATATACATATTTGTTGGAAGTGATTGTGTGGCTAAACATCCAATACCTGTGTGGCTCCACAGGTTCACTGAGGGCTTAGAACTATAACTGAGTTATCAGTAAAGGTTTGTGTAGATGAGCCCAGACAGTATTTTGTTTTCTGTCCTAACACCTATGGTAAATTGTTGGTTCCCTTCTTATTGATCTTTAGCAAATTGTTTTATAACCTCCTAGAGTGTACTTTAAAGTGGAAAAAGGTCTAGCTATTATCTAAGAACAATTAACATATTTGAAAGACTAACAAAATACTTATTACAGTTTTGACTTTCAGAAAAAGACTTAGTAACAGTCTCATTATAAAAGAACTTAATAATCATAGGTATAATTTTAAAATTTTTCTATAAGATCATCATTAAGATTTAAAAAGTCATCTATTATATAACATCACCACAAGATAGTGCATCTTTGTGGATCTATAGAGATCTGCTCCAAAGTGGTGTGCTGTTGCTTAGTGATTATTACATATGTTTAATAATAATAGCTTGAGACAACAATTTGATGTTTTTAGAGAGTGTACAAGCCAAATTATAAAAATTTGTTTTTGTAATAATGGTGTTAATACTTGCGGACTTACATTTAATCAATTATGGTAAGTAGATATTTCTCATTTTTTATTTTAAATATAATTTAAATATGTATATGTGATTTAACATCTTTTTAAAGATTTTTAGTTACAATTACTTTAACAGGAGAAACAATCAAAAGTACAATTAGTTATTGCCTATATTATCTTTTTATACTTGGTGTTCCATATCATATTAAAATAAATAAAACTGAAAATTACAGTCCGACATTTGAGATGTTTTCTTGACTTATGGTATTACCCATGTTACTGAAATTCCTTATAATCCTCAAGGAGAAGGTGTTGTAAAACATATATTGTGGAACTTTAAAATAGTGTCTTCATGACTCTCTGAGTGTGCGAGAAGCGGCTGCTGGCACTTCTGCCCTAGTTTTACTAAGAACTCTAATAAATTGGCTTTTAAAAACAAAAGAGGTGGAGCTACACCCCCAGAAGGAGTCTCCCAGAAATACTCTCTATCATGCCTTGTTTGTTCACAATTTTCTAAATCTGAATGCTCATGGCAAACCTGCTGCTGACTGCCTCTGGCATGCTGAGACCAATAAAAACTATGCCACAGTTATGTAGAAGTACCTTCTTACTTTTAAATGGAATGGCCTGGACCCAGTTCTCATATGGGGCCAAGGATTGATATGCCTGTTTGATACCAAAGAAGGCACAGCTAAATGGCTGCCAAAAAGATCAATGAAATAAATAGATGCACCCACAAAGCCAGGTCCAATTATAAATAAGATGTATAACAATTGACATCCAGGGAAGAGAAATCTCCCTGAGATTTCCCTTCTTTTTCCATTCCAGGTAAAAATGAATCACCTGTGGTGTTTGCTGTTGGAAGTTCTAATCCTGGTGCTGGCCTCCAGACTTATACTACTCAGACCTTTGATGGGCCGTTGACAAGGCATCAACAGCTAGAGATTGACATCACTAATCTCAAGAAGTCCCTCGTTTTGTTGTCTGAAGTGATATTCAAAAATTGCAAAGGACTTTATTGAACTTGATTTACCCTTTTACAATAGAAAAGACTGTTTATAGCTCTAGACTGTGTGCAGCCCTTAAAGAAGAATGTTGCTTTTATATAGACAAGACAGGGATGGTTAAAGAGAGCATGAAAAAGATCAAGAAGGCCTTGAGAAAGACAGACAGAGAGAGAGACAGAGAGAAAGATGAGAGCTGGTGCAAGAATTGGTTTTCAACCTCTCCTTGGTTGTCAACCCTATTTCCTTCCATTTTGAGACTATTAATTGGGTTACTTCTGCTTATTTCTTTTGGTCCCTGGGCCTTAAATAGGCTTACAAATTTTGAGAAACAACAGATAGATGATTTGATAGCAAAACCTATTCAGATACATTATGATAAGTTAGCTATGGTGGACCAAGAGACTCAAGATGAGGTTGTTACTCTATCCAGGGTGTTCCCAAAACCCATCTCCTCTCAACCTAAAAGAGGGGACTCCCGCCCCTAGACCAATCAGAGAGACACCACCCAGAACCCACTCTGACTGGAGATCTAAATTCTTGCTTAGGCTGTGAGGCTAAGCACTGCAAGGGAATATAAATAAAAATTAAAATATCTTTCTGGGTTCCCTGAGGGACAAGTCTGTCTGCATAGGGATTGATGTCAAAAATATCCCCTCTCCAGGAAAAAGACATCGGGATGGGAATGGCTCTCATGCCTCACTGAACAACAACAGGAGGACTAGAGCCATTACAAAGTCCCCTTCAATTACTGGAGGTCAGGCCTCTATCCCCGCCTTTGTAATATTGGAATCGCCACAGTCCTTCTATATTTGGAGAGAAGGGGAAGTCAATCTCAATTAAATGTTATTTCTTTATAAGATTTACCATGATCATAATATCTCTTCACAGCAGTAGAAATCCAAACTAAGACAAAGACATAAACATAAAATATGAAGTACTGGAATTTCCAGAAGAAAATTATATAATTTTCAGCACATTATATAATGTAATCATAGTAATAAACTTCTAGGATAGGGCTATATTTGTTCAATAATGAAAATCAACAGTTGACAACTGATACTTCATAAAACTGTATAGCTTAAAAAATCAAGTAGATGAAGAATCACAAAGAATGGTGAAGATACAATACAAAATCAGACATCACTTATATTCTTGACAGAAAAGTATTATATAGAATATACAAAAGCATCTTTAAAAACAATGAGCTGAAAAACAATTTTATCATTTAATAAGTGAGCATGGAACCTCAACAGAGAGTTCACCAAAGAAGAAAAGAAGTGGCTAAATAAAATCTCAAAAGATATCTATCATCCAGAGTAACTGAGAAAATGTAAATTAAAACAACTTTCAGATTTTTATATTACCAAAGTCAGAATGCAAAGATCAAGCAGCAACAGACAACACAGAATAAAAGAGGACTCTCATAATTTGGCAGATTTATCTAGGTAATCTTAACTCTTCCTCCTATCCTCCAATTTTATTCTTTAAGGTTGTATTCTCAGCTCTGTGACAAACTACCTGATGTTGTCTCCCCCTCCTCTCTGCCCCTCCTTTCAGCTAACCATACAGATATTCTCCTAAAGACTTCCTCCAACAACCTAACTCTTTTACTTAGCCTCTAACTCTAGTAAACACCAACAACTATGCTTGCCAGAGAATCAAGTAGACAATAATTTCAACTCCCAAGCTTTAGCCCTAGTTTTATACCAGACCAGCTGCTGGGGATTCTTCATCCTTCTTTGCTTCTTGCTTTCCCAGGGCTCTATACAGATGCTGGTATCACAGAACATTTCACTTTCCTTTACCCATCACCAGTTAGTTTTTAGCTTCAGTTCCCACTACCTAGAAACATATTCTGCCCATAACTCCCCATATTCATATCTGGTAGGGATACAATAGGGCTCTCTAGGAGGCAACTCAGACCATGACACTCTACTAAGGGCAAAAGAAGCCAAATAATGTAAAACACCCAAATATAAGACAAGGTAACATATCAGAACTTAGATATATGAGCATCAAAACCAAAATGCCTAGACACCATCATCAGCAATCATATCTCCTCTCTTCTGTAGAATTCCCTGGACTCTGCCTAATGTTTGAAAACCTCTCTGGTGATCAGTGGGCTAGACAACAATATATGAATATAGAAGAATAACATTTGGAGTCATTTCATTGATTTTCTTTGTGTTTGTTTTTCTTGGGGGGGTATTATATTTTTTTTTACCTCATGTGTTTGCTTCTACCTTACTTCTCTGAGTCATCCTGTTCCTGGTTCCTGACTATCCAAGCAGTGTTAGACATCTGCTTCTTCTTGTGGCATTGACCACAATTTAGAACATTCATTGGTTGGTAACTCCCAAAAGCTCTGAGTCACCACTGCTCAGTGCATCTTGAAAATAGGACAGATTTAATTTCAATAAACCAAAAATAGGAAAAAATAATTGAGAAATGTTAATTAGACCTCGTCTCTAAAAAGGAAAGTTTTTAAAACGAAATTAAGTAGTCTTTTATTTATATTTGCCATTTGAGGAATGTTTTATTCTATTTGGGAAAAAAAAGGTTCTTTATTGATGACTGCATTATGACATTTTCATTGGCCAGTCTCAAATATATGCAAAAACTATATATAATTATTCAAAAATGAGAGAAACTAGAGCTGGTTTCATACAAATAAAAGTGATAGCTTCATGTCTTTGAAAAATCTCCCCATCTCTCTGTGTTTGTGGAAGAGATAACTATCTACTTCTTTCATTTTTTAAAATTGCCATCACTTTAAAAAACATTTTCCAGTGGGGGAGGGGTCATGCTAGACTAGCCAACAGAGTCCTCAGAACAAGTTACATATATTCTAAAAAAAAATGAGGGGTGATTACAATAGTGAAACTAATATGATACTTGTTGGGTTAGTTAGAGTTTTCTTTTTCTCCTCAAGTCACCTGGAGCTTTTAACATATTAAATTTCTTATGAAACACCAACGGGTATAGAAATCATATTGTGGGGCAACTGTCAATGTTAACTACCTACCTACTGCATTGTTTTCTTTTGCCTTTGTTGGAGTAAAAATGTTGGTATACTTGAGCCTGAGGAAAAATGAAGCACAAAGTACAGGATGAAGGTCCTCAAGCTGGAGTATTCTTAGTTTCAGTTCTGGAGTCAATTGTCATAGAGATTAGCATGCTCTTTGAGTACAAGTGTCAAGATGAGTCACACTGAAGCTGGTAACATTGGAAAAATTAGGGGACCAGAGAAGGGGAAAGAGTCCCTTATCTGGGCATCTGCTCAAACTCTTTTGCCAGATGGGAGAATAATTCCAGAGCAATTAATAAAATTTACTCTAAAGGTTGCCAACTTAAAGATTATTTCCTTTACATAGAGAAAATAGGAAGATGAATCTTAAAATACTAACAATCCTTTCTTAAAACGAAAGAATGTATGAACAATTCTAGTGCAACCGTTCCCCTTCACACTTTTAACTTTCTAAGAAACTTGCTGGGAAAGCATTTACAGTAAAAGATCTAACGAAGGCTCTTATGGAATTCTTATAGTTCAAGGTTTTATCTTATAAAGTGTAATCTTATCCAAGGCACCTTCAGAACTACCCTATGATCTCATTTAGCTTTGGAAAGAGAGGGGGCAAAGGAAGAGCAAGGAAGAGAATGGGTCTTATATGCTCTGAGATATCTAAATGTAACTTTCTTTGAGACAACCACACACAACTTCGTCTTATGGGTTTTCCTTCTCTGAACATTTTTTTGTTGTTAGTTCCTGTGTATTGATTTATTGAAATCCCGTCTAAATAAACTAACATAAAAACAAAAACAAAAAAATTAGACAAACAAATGAAAATCAGTGTAGAAAACATCTCAAAAAGCTAAAAATAAATCTATAGTAGGACAAAGATATAACATGTCTGGGTATATATCAAAGGATTATTGTTACCCATGCTTGCTTCCCTGAGACGGAAAGTAGGTCACACTTGCTAAAGCCATTATGCACTTAAGAAATAGAGACCATAGATATCCTGAGCTTGAACTGACATGAGTGTCTCCTCCTTGAGGACTAGACTTTACAATACCAGAAAACATAAAGCAAATATTCAAAGAGCAAGACAAATAAAACTCCTACACCTATGAACCATGGCCATACACTAAGGGTACAGTAATAGCATCCCCATGTAGGCAGTAAGCAGCTCTCTAATTGGATAGAAGATCTACTCAACAAGAAGTTAATCATATCTGGCTTCGGAAACAAAGCTAGCTATTCAATTTTATGAAAATAAGGCTAATTGACAAGGAGTCTACTTCCTTTGAAAATGTACTTATACCTACCTGGTCTGAATGAGTCCACTTTAATACATAATTCTTTCATTTGATACTAGAGTTAATGTCCATGCTTAACATTATGGAACAGTGATCGTGTAACATTCAGCTATTGATAGGAAGTTTTAATGTTCTGTAACTGACCCTTGTTTAAGCACTCATAATCTATTAAAGTCGAGTAACAATCTAAGACCTGATTCACAAAAAGGATAATCAATATTTACAGAATGTCAGACTTTAAAAAGTGTCTGAGCTGCCGTTCAGATGACTCTATCATCTTTCCTGTCATTGACATTTCAAGCACCATTGAGTTTGCTGTATTATCTGACCCAAGCATACTGTCCAGAGCACGTTGCTAAGAATCCTATACTTGTCTGCATTCTAACCAATTAATAGGTCAACTAAAATAATGGGCCAATGTAACGTATATAAATGACAAATATGCAATTTCTAGATCCAAAGGGCCAACAGGCAATGTGCTACTTCTCTTTACTATACTAGCACTACTTCACTTTAGAAGGAATATCTGCATATTCCTAAAATGTTCATATAATTCTATGAAATAGAATGTTCTCATTCCTTGGATAAATTTGGTGCTATTTTATACATTGCCACCATTTGAATACACTAATATATTTTAAGTGTCTACTTTTGTTATTCGGCATATTTTTCCTGCCACTCAACTCACATATTGACAGAGATAGAGAAGACGCACAGATTTACGATTTTATTATTTGTGTCAAAGAATTGTAAAAGAACCAAGTGTCTTATAAAATGTAAGAGAAATCCCAAATATTCTGTGTGTAAGACTAAAATAACAGTCTAGACATATTTCTTCATAAAAGTGCTCAATTTCTGGTTTTCTGAAGTGAGAACTTGGGAAGTCAGAAAATAATATCTTTACAGAATTGTGGTTGAATATTAAACATAAAAATGTACATGAATTATTTTCAAATTAAAAGAATGTTATTCAAAACTGGTTTATCCCCTTATTATTTTCTGTTCACCATTAATTTAGCTAATAACCAAAACTCAATATTTATGTGATAGTTAATTTAAACCTGATTACCACTTTTGTTGTTTTGGAACCATAACAATGTATTCATAAAGAACCATTGCCTAACATAATTTGATTTTGGAAGAAAAGAAAAACATTGAAACATTCTCAGTAATTCATGGAAAATGAGGCCAGGACTATATTCCTTTTACTGAGAATTAAGCTAGAGTTGATGACTAAAGTTATTTCAGCCATCATAAATGCAGAATCTTTCATTTCTTAATCTCTAAATTAGAAAATGGATATCTGAAAGAAATATATAACATGTTACATGGTTTATTTTCTATAATATAATTTTTTAATTAATTAATACTTTTGGAAATTTTATAACATTTAATTGATTAGGAAATTAATGGTAAAAGTAATATTGTAAATATTTCACTTTATTCACATAGCTCACGGCCTTTACTCCTAGAAACACATGTACTATCTAGGAATTATTAAATGTTTATATATATATATACATATATATATATATATATATATATATATATATATGTATATATATATATATGTATTCTATGTATGTATACATGTATGCATATGAGTACAACCATGTGTGCATAGAAGCATTCATTGCATATAATACTAATTTAATGTATGATATCAAAATAATAATGGTTTATTGATTGAATACTAAGCTAAAATATGGCAAACTTGCCCAAGTGAATTCCAAAATGAGAGCAAGAATAAAAATCAAGTGAAATTAATTATTACATATAAAATTGCAGATAGAATTATATGGATAAACTATAGAAAACAAAAAACTAATATAATAATTTAAAGACTGTGGTCAGCTATATATAAATCCATAAGCAGATATTAATTTTCTATCAATTTAGGCCTTTGAAAGAGAAAAAAAACAAAACAAAAAAGATACATGCTGTTATGGAGTCAAAACTGCTTGAAAATGGCTGTTTAGTCCAAGGCTGACCTTAACCTCAAGATATTTTTCTTTCAGCTTTTCTGTTTTGATAACTACACATGGCATATATAGGGATCCTTACAGATTCTGAAATAGAGAACTCACTTGTCATGTAAAAGGGGTGTAAAAAACTTTGAAGGATATCAGAATTTCTGGAATCATCACTCAATAGAGATATCTCTTAAATTTATGGAAATTTGTTATGTATTGAACACTGAAGTCCATAAATTAGTGAAAGGTTGTTGAGCATAAATAATGAAAAATATGCAGTGAAAAAAACCTGAATTAACATTCTAAAGTAATTTTATTGAAAATAAACTTTTTTCTCATATACTGTATCAATTACAAGCCTGACTTCTCCATGCTCAATGAGTTGTACAAATGTTGTTTTCAGCAATATGGTCTTACAATCAATTTATGTAGAGTAATATTTAGTCTTAGCAACAGGATGGGTTGTCTTAGGATTCCCACGGGACCCCTTTAACCAAAACTTCGACTAGATATAGCTCATTGCCAGTACTAAAAGTGGTATTTAGTTACAGGTAATGTCCAGTTGGGAACTGTCTCCCCTATTATTTAGCAATTTATTTTAGATCACATACATACAACCAGACACACACACATATGCACATGCACACACACACACACACACACACACACATACACTTTGTGTATACATATACATACATATACATATACATATATATATATTTATATATTCATGTTACAACCCTGTGTGTATATAAGTATTTTATATAATACTAAGTAGTATACAATACACGTGAATGAATGTATTTATGTTTGCATGTATGTATTTTAGGAAAACTTTATTGTAATATGTTTCCATACTATTCCTCAAATGGCCCTAAGTTTTTGCTGACTCTCTGATTATTCCCTCACTTGCATCCCTCTTGCTTCCCCTTCTTCATATGAGGCGTCTGTTCCAGACATCTTCGTCTAACTATAGTCATTATTTTATTCTATTGCCATTTTCTTTCTTTTTTTTTTTTTCATTTCTCAAGACAGAATTTCTCTATGTATCTCTGGCTGACCTGGAACTCACTCTGTAGATCAGGCTAGCCTCAAACTCAGAACTCCACCTGCCTCTGCTTCCCAAGTGCTGGGAATAAAGGCATGTGCCACCACTGCCCAGCTCTTGCCATTTTCTAGACAAGATGTTGCCAGAGTATTTTTTTATACCTAACTAGTGTGATTTTATGAGTTGTAGAGGGTGGTCATTGACTTAACAGGTAATAATTACATATAAGTGAATAAATGTCATATTTATATCAGTTATTGACTGAAAAACTTATTTGGATAATGATTTTTTTCTAGTTCCATCCATTTACAAATGAGTTTCATAATTTTATTTTTTTAACAGCTAAGTAATTTTCCCTTGCATAAGTGTATCACAATTTCTTTATCTATTCCTCTGGTGAGGAACAACTTGGATTTTTCCAGTTCCTATGTGTTATAAATAAAACAGCAATAATTTTACTATTTAGGACTTTTTTATTAAATCTGCTTATTTTTTCTTTCTTTCTAATTTGGTTTGTGTTGTTGCACTTCCTTATGAAGCAGAAAATTGTCCTTTCAAGATCTGTGAAAAACTGTGCTGGAATTTTGATGGGGATTGCAATGAATCCGTAGATTATTTTTGGTAGAATTGCCATTTTACCATAGTATAAATAACATTAATTTTTATATATATATATATATATACAGATAGACAGATATAAGTAGATAGATGATAGGTAGATAGATAGATAGATAGATAGATAGAGAGATGATTGATAGATAGATAGATAGATAGATAGATATAGTTAATACTAATGTAAATGAGACATCTTTCTATTATCTTCTTTAATTACTTTGCTCAGTGTCTTAAAGTTTATATCATGCAAGATGTTCACTTATTTGGCTAGGTTCCCCAAGATATTATATATTGTTTGATGTTATTATGAAAGGTTTTGTTTCTCTGATTCCGGTCTCAGTCCATTCTTCTCTAGTGTATAGGAGGTCTACTGATATTGTCAGTCAATTTTATATCTGGCTACTTTTGTGAATGTATTGATAAAAAGGTGTAAGAATTTCCCTAGAGAATTTCTAAAGTCACTCATTTATACATACTATCCTATCATCAGCAAATACAAATAATTTGACTTCTTCTTTTTCAATATGTATCCCCTTGATCTCCTTCAGCTGTTTTATTGCTCTTGCAAAGACTCAAAGTATTATTTTGAATATGAATGAAGAGTGGGTATAACCTTGTCTTGATCTTTATTTTATTAGAATTCTTTTAATTTTCTTGACATTTACATTAATGTTTACTATGGATTTGCTATAAACTGCCTTTATTTTGTTAAATATGAACCTTGTATCTATAATCTAGCCAACACTTTTATTATGGTAGATTTTGTTATGAAAGACCTTTTTTCCATCTAATAGATACATGGTTTTACTTCTAAGATTTTTTATGGTGAATTTTATTTATATATTTTTATCGGTTGAATCATCTTTGTGTGTCTGGAATGAAGCCTACTTGATGATTCCGGGTGATCTTTCTGATGTGTTCTTGGATTCTATTTATAAGTATTTTTAAGAATCTTTGAATCTATGTTCTATAGGAAAATTGGTCTCTATCTCTCTTTGTTGTATCCTTAGGTGGAATGGGTATTTTGGTAATGATAGCCACACCATTCTGTTGCTGTTTTGTGGAATAATGTGAGCATCATGGTTAACTTCATGAAAGTCTGGTAAAATTCTGCACTAAGCCCTTCTGATCTTCAGCTTTTATATGGTAGACCTTTAGTTACTGCTTTTACTGTAGTAAGTTTGATAGGTCTGTTTATATTACTTAGATAAAATTGATTTAACGTGGATAATGGGTAAATACTGAGAAAAGTATCCATTTCTTTTTTATTTTTTCCAATTCAGTAGAGTACAGGTTTGTAAAGAATGACCTTAAGGTTTTCTGGATTTCCTAAGGGTCTGTTGCTATGGCTACCATTTTTCTGTGCTTATGTTAATTTAGATACTATTTCTCTGACTTTAGTTAACTAAGATGAGGGCTGTCAATAGTATTGATTTTCAAAAAGAAGAACTCTGTTTCAATGATTGTTTGTATTCTTATTTTCTTGTTTGATTTAACTTTATTGATTTCATCCCTGAGATTGATTATTACATGCTGTCTATTCTTGTATGTGATTATTTTTCATTTTGTTCTAGCACATTCAGACATGCTGTTAATAATATAAGGTCTCTCCATATTTTAATTTTTTAAAGTTTTATTTACTTATTTTTATATGAGTGCACTGTAGTTATCCACAGACACACCAGAAGAGAGCAATGGATCCCATTCAGATGGTTGTGAGACACCAAGTGACTGCTGGGAAGTGAACCCAGGATGTTTGGAAGAGCAGTCATTGCTCTTAACCACTGAGCCATCTCTCCAGTCCCTATTTTAAAATTTTTATGTAGGCATTTAATGATGTGAGCTTGCCTCTCAAAAGTGGTTTCATGTGTCCCAGAATCTTGAGTAATTTGCATATTCAATTTTGTTCAAATCCAGAAATCTTAATTTTTTTTATTTTGGTTTTGCTCAGTTTTCATTCACTGGTAAGTAGTTCAGTTCCAAGGAGTTTTTTCTTTTGTTGTTGATATTCACTTTAAACATAATGCAGTATATTATTTCAATTTTCTTGTATCTGTTCAATTGTTCAATTTTCAGAAGAATGTATATTCTTTTGTGTTTCAGTCAACTGTTCTGTAAATAGTTGTTAAGTTTATAATATTATTTAGTGACAGTGTTTCTGTTTTTAGGGTTTTGTTTGTTTGTTTTGTTTTGAACAACCTTTCTATTGGTAAAAGTTGGGTATGGAAGTCTCCCTCTATCAATGTGTAATGGTTAATACGTGATTTATGTTATAATAGAGATAAAGCTTGAAGTCATAATTTTGATACTGCTCTTTCTATTGATTCAATTATCAGTGCAAAACATTCAGGACCATGCTATGAAGAGATTACTTAAAGAATACAATCAACAACACAATCTTTACTGTACCCTCATAAATTTCACACCCAGTTTCTGTGTTCTATAATGTGGTGGTGAGGAGTCATTACAACTTGGCTGAAACTGAAACTTGTTGAAAGATCTCTCCAATTCACCAATGCCTTTGTTCACACACAATAATTTTGTAAATGTAGATAAAAATTCTATTTATTATTAGTAATTCCAGGGCACACGTCTATTGGCAACACATTAGATAATTTTTAAAGTGTCATTACATATTGAAGTATGATTTGGGAGTAGCTGATGAGAAGGCTCAGCAATTATGAGCATTTGCTTCTCTTTTAGAGGACTGAGTTTCAATTTGTAACACTTTTAACTCATAACTAACTGCAACTTCTGCTATGTAGGATCTAGTACACTCTTCTTGATTCTGAGAGTACCAAGAATGCCTTGATTAATGTATATAATGCACATAGCCAAATATGGAATAAATTATATTTTAAAACACTAAAAACAAAAAGTAGACCCAATTGCACACTGATCTTTAGAATATGATACATTTATATCATATGGATTTCTTTACACTGAATTATATTTCCTATAGAATCCTAGGTTTAGTAATATTAAAGAACATGTACTGTTCAAAAGGAAAATTTAGAGGAAAGAAAAAGAAGCATAGAAACATATCTTCATTCCTGAAGGGCAAAGGATGTACTTCTCTTTGACCTTGAGCAAATGTAACAGACAAAAACATGCTAGGTTAACTTTAACTGTCAACTTGCAGAATCTTCAAGCATATGAGATAGGAGTCTCAAAGGAAGATTTTCTAAATTGGGTTGGCTATGAGGTTGTAGTGAATTTTCTTGTTTAAGTTAAAATATTTTGGAAGACTCAGCCCACTGTGAACAGTATCAAATCCTAGTTTGGGGTCTAACAGTGAAGAAAGTGAAGTGAATTGTTAACATACATTTGTTTATTGTCTCTCTACTCTTGACTACAAATATGGATAGAAGCTTTAATTTCCTGCCTTGACTTTGTACACTGATGGACTATAACTTGGAATTACTAGCAAAATAAATTTCATTACCCTAGGTTGGTTCTTGCCTCTTTTAGGGTGTTTTATCACAATTTTTTAAAATTTAGAACATAAATTGTCAAACTCAAAGGAGCTTCTGTTGTGCTAAATCTTTGCAACACAAATGCTACTTGAACAATTTTATTACTTGAATGTGGATTGGCTTGGAACTTTGTGCAGGCAAAACCATTGAGTGCTGTGGGCAGAGAACTATGAGTTATTCTCATAAGCCTGGAAAAAAAATATGCTAAGAGAGATGCAGAAAGTAAACACATAGGTAATGTTTCAGAAGTGAATATGGTTAGAGGACATTTTCATATATTTGCCTAGACTGAGTGTGTAATTTTAAATAGTCTCTATGCATACTATTAACTTGGTTATAAGCTTTAGGAAAAATACTCATTTATGAAAGGCAAGCTGACAAGAGGCACTTTGAGGAAATCTTTATGCAAATTAGCTTAAAATTTATCAATTTTGAGAACATTTAGCCATGTTCTCATGACATGGGCAGATACAGCTGATTTCTAGGCAAGGTTAGAAGTTAATTGTAGAGATGAATTAGTTAAACCCCTTTGGATCCTGGAGGGCCATGCTCATGCTACACCTGCCCAAGAGCTCTCTGGATTCGTGAATGAAAGACACGCATGTTAGCTAATTTTGATATGCCTTGACTAGCTCAATGGCTAGGCACTTTTAAACCTTCCATGGCTAGCAAACACTCTTCTCCAGTATTACTGAGTTAAGATCTTTCAAAATCTACATTTCATCTTTCCTACTCCAGACCCAATAAGAGAAGTGGCCCCTAGGCCAGCTGGCATTTAAGTTTCATCTTTCTGTTTCCCCATCGTGGCCATTCTCTGCCTCTCCCATCTTCCTCAGTCCCTTGCCCCTGCAATCTAAAGGCCCCATTGAATCTCCCTGTCCAGCCATTGGCTATAAGGTAATTGTTTATTTTTAATTGAAGCCAGCTGTGCGAAGGTACCCTCAGGTCTGGAAGTGTGGATTTAGAGAGCCGAAATTAAGACAAAGCATTACAACCAATTTCGTACATTTCACCCTTTGTGTTCAAATATTAAAAATGTTCTTCTCTTAGACATATATTGAGCTTAATCATAACAATGATGCAAATTACAAAGTAGTATACATAATTAACATCCAGTCCATCATATTTGTCAACTAGATAAAGTATTCTATTATGTATCTTGACTTAAAGAGTTTACAATTCTATATTTGAATTATGTTCTGACTTTAATTTTATTATCATCTGAAAACCCTCTTTTCTATATCATCTTCCTCAATGTTAAAAAACTTGAGTTTGATTATGAGACTATGATTAGTCTTAAACGCTGTCAGAAATCGGAGAATGAATTGAATAGTACCTGAAGATACAGGAACCAGAAGACATTGCTTCCAAAACTTAACCAATTTTTAGAGACAGGTGACTATTTGGACAGTCCCTCATTTCACAAAATGTTTGAGCATCTGTCTTTTTTGAGTTAATTTGATCAATAACCAAATGTGATAAATCTTCATTCATGCCATATTATTTGCCATAACAAGATTTATTGTCTAATTTTAGCTGAATTTTTTGGCTGGAGACATTTTCATGTCTAAGCCAGTTACTGGGCTATACCCATGTTGAGGAATCAGCAGATCAAGTTACCTGTCCTGTTCGATTTTCTTAAACTTTTCTTTTCTGTAGCCAAGATCTTCAAGGGGTCTTCCCCTGTCAAATCTTATTCATATCACCCTGGAAGGGTTCCAAGCCCTTTCCCTCTCCCCCTAACACAAATACAGATCCTCTCTCAGAAAATAGCATGCCCTTGGTCCAGTAACCAGAAATCATTAAAAGTAAAATATGAATTAAATGAATAGTTAACCCTCTCTCCCATAGGATTTTTAATATCATAAACACCAAACTTGTGATCATCTTTTTTTTGAAAATTTAAACAATTCAAAGCAATTAAAACAATAAAAACAAATGCTATTTGTTGAGATACTGCTCCTCTACTACCTTTTGTTTTTTTCTAACACAGTTAAATTTTAATAGTAAGATCAAGGTCTAAGTTTGTACTGTCTAAAATAGGTTTAGGCTACCTATCCCTGGTTTATGACCTCCTATTTAAGATCAAAAGCTTCAAATTATTTATTCATTTATGTATTTAATTTTAACTAAATTCCTTTCTACTTACTGTTTAACCCTATTTCCAAGCTCTAGTTTTTGTCATATTAAGCTGATTTGATAATATAATATATGCATAAGTTGGGAGGAATATGGCATGATCATTTTACATAGAATGATTATTCGATTTTCTTCTTTCAGTAAGGAAATAGGATTATTTCATTTAATGGTGAAAATGTGTCTTACTTTACTAGCATGCATTTTCTAGAAATCATTTAAAGAAACTTTACCCTGTACCATTGAAGCCAGTTGAAATCTGAACTCACACTTAACAATGATTCAGTACATTTAATGTGTTTTACAGAATAAAGATCCTTTTTTTGTAACCAACCCAGCATTATTTTCAGACTAAGACCATGAACTTTATTGATGCCTATAAAAAAGTAATTTCAACATTCAAAATCTGTTTTCTTCAAACTTCTGTTATTTGGTTATAGGCTGCCACCCCATATATGGATTCCTCTGGTATTGTTAGTTCTTATCTTCTTCTCACTTTACTATTGTACAAAATACTCTACTTGTTGAATCAACATCTATAAAAGGTCCACTCAAACCAAGTACTTCACATTTCGAATTGTAGCTAAGAGTTCATATCTCCTACTTCAAGGCCTATCATATTCAGTGTTTCTCAAATGCTTATCTTTCTCTTTATTGTGTACTCAAAATGATAAGATATACACCATTCCTCTGACCTTCAACAAAACTGTTCTGTCTTTTAAAATAAATTTCAACATAGAGTACCAATCAATTTTATGTAAAAATTATTAGAGGTATGAAATAACCTTCCTTTACAATATGATGATACTATTTTTTGGAAATCAGAAGAAAAATGTAACATATTCTGAATTGATTTTTCTCAATTTATAGATGCAAAACAGTGCTAAAGTAAGTAAGTTCTGATCCTGACCTAAGAAATCTCAAAAAAAATTGAAATTTTTATTGAGCATTCTGAATATTTAAGATTGGGGTTATTTACAATGGCTTCTTACTGTAGACGTGTACAGGGAGAGATTATTTAGCTTCTCCTGTAATACAAAATGTACATAATTGATTATTTTGACACTAGAGTAGAGCTTTTTCTTTATTTTGAAAGTTTACCTATGTCAATCATAATGAATAATTTAAATAATATTTATTTTCAATAATACATAATACATTCAAAGTTTCTGAAACTGGGAAAATAATTAGCATATTCCTCTTCCATTTGAACTTGTGTGTTACAACCTTCTCAGTTGACATATAGTAAATCTTCATTATAAATGGAATTGGGAAAGAGGGGAATCAAGAAATAAAAAGCCTTTTTTTTTCTTCCTTTCATTAAGTCTTACCTTATATCTGAATTTTAATAGTTGTCACAAATTTTCGATAAAATTTCTTGTGTATTTTATTTCTCAAGGAATAAATAATACATCACCTATAGAATTTCAGATGATCTTCCCTATAGATTTACTATTGCCAAAATGACAATTCACTTTGCAAAGGCCATTCACACTCCATAGCTGTTGTAGTTGGATTCTCTGGAGCAACAGAATCACTTTATATTGTAAGAGGATGTATGAGATTGTCTTGCATGATATTATTCTGGTAGACTGACAATGGCACACTGATAGAAGTGTAAGTTATTATTACTCAGTTTTCAAGGATGGGTGCCTATGTTGTACCAATATGGCCCTGAAGGCCAACATGATTCCTGGAGAGCCTTTGATCTTCAGGTACTGACGGAATGATAAGCATTCTTGGTTTTGATATCAACAAAGGGTGGGAAAATCAGCAACAGGGTAGACAAACTTGTAAGTACAGTAGGTCAACTTTCCAATGAGATGTAAAGGCAAACAAGCAAAAGCAAAAGCTTTCTTCTAGGACTTCCTTATGTCTCAGAGGCCAACATATTTTTCATTCTTTAATCTCTTTTTACAGTCCAGAATTTATCCCCCTCTTGTTCCACTGTTCCACATCTCACACCTCCTCCCCCTCCCATCCCGACTCCAAGAGGATGTCTGTACCACACTCAACACACCCCACAATGTCTTCCTACTCCCTAGGGTCCCAAGTCTCTGGAGGATTAGGTGCATCTTCTCTGACTGAATCCAGATCCGTCGGTCCTCTGCTGTACATGTGTTGGAGGCCTCATATCAGCTGGTGTATGTTGCCTGGTTGGTGGCTCAGTGTCTGAGAAATCCTGGGGCTCCTGGTTAGTTGAGGTCTTCCTATAGGGTGTCCCTACTCCTCAGCTTCTTCCAACTTTTCTTTCATTCAGCCACAGGGGTCACCAGATTCTGTTTACTGATTGGGTGTAATATGACATTATTTTTCTTTCTAGCATCTGTATTCCTTTGATAACTGTGGCATGTTCTTCTGTCATGAGACATAGCCTTTATTAAAATTGATATTTGAAAATGTATTTTGTTATAATCAAAGGAAACCCTCACAGGTTTCTTTGGGGGTTATAAGGTCATTTTATATTATTTTAGCTTCATTTACAAGTGCAAAAACTTACATGTGTAAATTTTCACTCATACTTTCAAAAATAAAAAGTGACAAACATGAATGAAACAAGTTGATATAATTTTTTAAAGAAAAATTATAGAGAGATAATATGCCAGGCATATAATAATAGTACTGAAAATAATTTATCTGAATACCAGATCTACCTAGCCCCAGAATTCCTTTCTATTTAGTGAAATGTAAACCATAGCGCTTCTACAAGCATAGTTTGCATGGCAATTTTGAATTCTGAGACATAAGGCATTCAGAAGAATAAATTGAGTTCATCAAGAGTTAACACATGGTTTTCTTGCTAGTTAATGTATACTTGTCGGCAAAGCTAAACTTGGCCACGTAACCATATATAATTATTCAGGTAATTTAACAAGCAATATCTAAGAAAAACATTTCAAAAATCACCCAAAGGGGTTACAACAGCTATATTTTGAAGATTTGGGAAACTCTGCAAATGAGGCAAAATGACATCAAGAATTAAGGCATGCCTTTAGTTATTAAGTGGTATAAGATCCTCAACCACTGCTCTTTCTTGAAGAACAAAGAAATGTTCAGAGTCCTAAGTCATTAGGGAAATATAAATCTAAATGACAGAGACTCCACTTTAAATCAATAAGAATGGCTAAGGTTAAAAGCTAAAGTAACTACACATGCTAGAAAGGATATGCAGAAAGAGGAAGTCTCCTCCATAGATTGTAGGGTCATAAAATGATCAACCAGTCTAGATATCAATCTGGTAGTTCCTCAGAAAAATGAAAATTATTCTATCTGAAGAACCAGGAATACTACTCCCACCTCCTTACCCTCGAATTCCCCCCCACAGGACCATCCAGCATCCACAGGACCAAGGACCTCCTCTCCCATCTGTGCCTGACAAGGCCATCCTCCCCTATATATATAGCTGGAGCCATGTGTCCCTCTCTGTGTGTTCCCAGGATGGTGATTTAGACTCTGGGAACTCTGGTTGGTTGCTCTGGCATGGGGCCACAAACCCTTTCAGCTCCTTCAATCCTCTCTCTTACTCCTCAATTGGGAACTCCATGATCAGTTCAATGTTTAGCTGTCAGTATTCACCTCTGAATACGTCAGACTCTGGCAGGCCTCTAAGGAGACAGCTGTATCAGGCTCCTGTCAGCATGCACTTCCTGGCATCCATATCAGTGTCTACCTTTGGTGACTGTACATTGGATGGATGCCCAGGTGGAACAGTCTCCAGATGCCCCCACCTTCAGTTTCTCTCCCACACTTTGGCTCAATATTTGCTTCCATGAGTGTTTTGTTACTTCTTCTAAGAAGGACTGAAGCACCCAAACTTTGGTCTTCCTTCATGAAATTCATGTGGTCTGTGAGTTGTAACTTTGGTAATGAAGCTTTTGAGCTAATATCCAATTATCAGTGAGTGCATACTATGTAGGTCCTTTTGTGATTGTGTTACCTTACTCAGGATGATATTTTCTACGTCCATCCATTTGTTTAACAATTGCATGAATTCATTGTTTTTAATAGCTTAGTAATACTCCATTGTGTAATTGTACCACATTTTCTGTATCTACTCCTCTGTTGAAGCACATCTGTATTCTTTCCAGCTTCTGGCTAATATAAATAAGGCTGCTGTGAACATAGTAGAGCATATGTCTGTATTATATGTTGGAGCATATTCTGGTATATGTCTAGGAGTGGTATAGCAGGGTCCTCAGGTAATGCTAGGTAAAATTTTCTGAGGAACCACCAGATTGATTTCCAGAGTGGTTTTACCAGCTTGTAATCCCACCAACAATGGAGGAGTGTTCCTCTTTTCCACATCCTTGCCAGCATCTGCTATCACCTGAATTTTTGATCTTAGCCATCCTGACTGGTGTGAGATGCAAAACAGTATTGTTTTGATTTGCATTTCCCTGACGACTAAAGATGTTGAAAATTTCTTTAGATGCTCCTCGATCATTTGAGTTGCCTCAATTGAGAATTCTTTATTTAGCTCTGTAGCCCATTTTAAATAGGGTTATTTGGTTCTCTGGAGTCTAATTTCTTGAGTTCTTTGTATATATTGGATATTAGTCCTCTATCAGATCTATAATTGATAAATATCTTTTCCCAATCTGTTGTTTGCTGTTTTTTCCTATTGACAATGTTCTTTGCTTTACAGAAGCTTTGCAATTTTATGAGGTCTCATTTGTCAATTCTTGATTTTAGAGCATGAGCCAATGTTCTGTTTAGAAACTTTGCTCCTGTGCCCAGGTATTTAAAGTTCTTTCCTACCTTGTCTTCTATTAGATTCAGTGTATCTGGTTTTATGTCCTTTATCCATGTGGACTTGAGTTTAACATAAGGAGATAAGAATGGATCAATTTGCATTCTTCTATATGCTGACCTCCAGTTGAGCCAGTGTCATTTGTTGAAAGTCCTATCCTTTTTCCTCTGGACAGTTTTAGTTACTTTGACAAAGATGAAGTGACCATAGATATGTAGGTTCATTTCTAGGTCTTCAATTCTATTCCATTGATCTTCCTGCCTATCTCTGGACCAAAACCATGCAGTTTTTATCACTATTGCTCTATAGTACAGCTTGATGTCAGGGATGGTGATTCCCCTAGAAGTTCTTTTATTATTGAGAATAATTCGCCATCCTGGGTTTTTTGTTATTCCAAATGAATTTGCAAATTTCTCTTTCTATCTCTAGGAAGAATTGAGTTGGAAGTTTGATGGGGATTGCATTGAATTTGTAGATTGCTTTTGGCGAGCTGGCCATTTTTACTATATTAATCATGCCAATCCATGAGCATGGGAGATCTTTCCATTTTCTGAGATCTTCTTCAATTTTGTTCTAGAGGGACTTGACGTTCTTGTCATACAGATCTTTTACTTGCTTGGTTAGAGTAACACAAAAGTATTTCATATTATTTGTGACTATGTGAAGGATATTATATTCTTAAGTTCTTTCTCAGACAATTTATCATTTGAGTATATGAAGGTTATTGATTTGAGTTAATTTTATATGTACATGGCTACTGGTTTGCAGTATATTGCTTTTACTATGTTTAGGTGTGTGGATTGAATTAATGTTTTACCAAGATTTTTAACATGAAGGAATGTTGAGTTTTGTCAAATGCTGTTTCAGCATCAATGAGATGATCATGAGGATTTTTGTTTTCCTTTGAGTTTGATTATAGTGGATTATGATGATGAATTTCCTTAAATTGAACCATTGCTGAATCCCTGAAATGAAGCCTACTTGATTTTAGTGAATGATTGTTTTGATGTGAGCTTGGATATGGTTTCCAAGAATTCTGTTGAGTATTTTAGCATCAATACTCATAAGGGAAATTGGTCTGAAGTTCTAATTCTTTCTTGTGTCTTTATCTTGTTTAGGTATCAGTGTAACTGTGGCTTCATAGAACAAATTAGATAGTGTTCCTTCTTTTCCTATTTTGTGGAATAGTTTGAAGAGTATTGCTATTAGGTCTTCTTTGAAAGTATGATAGAATTCTGTACTTAAACCATCTGGTTCTTGTTTTTTTTTTGTGTGTGTGGTTGGGAAACTTTTATTGAATGCTTGGCTTCTTTAGGGGTATGTGAGAGTTTAAAAGATTTATCTGATCCTGATTTAACTTTGATATCTTGTATCTGTCTAGAAAATTATCCATTTCAGCCAGATTTTTCAGTTTTGTTAAATATAGACTTTTGTAGTAGGAGCTGATAATTTTTTGAGTTTCTTTGATTTCTGTTATTATGTCTCCCTTTTCATTTTTGATTTTGTTAATTTGGATTCTGTCTCTTTGCCCTCTGGTTAGTCTGGTCAAGGGTTTATCTATCTTATTGATTTTCTTAAAGAACTACCCCCTGGTTTTTGTTGATTCTTTGTATATTTCTTTTTGTTTCTATTTTGGTAATTTTAGCCCTGAGTTTGATTATTTCCTGCTGACTACTCGTCTTGGGAGTATTTGCTTCTTTTTTTTCTAGAGGTTTCAGATGTGTTGTTAAACTGCTAGTGTATGCCCTCTCTAATTTCTTTATAGAGGCATTCAGAGCTATGAATTTTTCTTTTAGCATGACCTTAATTGCGTCCCATGAGTTTGGGTCTGTTGTGTCTTCATTTTTATTAAATTCTAAAACGTCTTTCATTTTTCTTTATTTCTTCCTTGACTGAGTTAACATTGAGTACAGCGTTGCTAATCTTTCATGCGTATGTGGTCTTTCTATTGTTTTTGTTGCTATTAAAGACCAGTATTAATCCATGGTGATCTGATAGGATACATGGGATTATTTCAATCTTCTAGTACCTCATGAGCCTTGTTTTGTGTCTGATTATATGGTTAATTTTGGAGAAGGTACCATGAGGTGCTGACAAGAAGGTATGTTCTCTTGTTTTAGGATGACATGTTCTATAGATATCTATTGATATAGATATTGTTCTATAGATATTATTGATTAATAATTTCTGATATTTTTATTGTGTCTCTGTTTAGTTTCTGTTTCCATCACCTGTACAATGGTAAGAGTGGAGTGTTAAAGTCTCCCACTATTGTTGTCTGAGTTTCAATCTGCATTTTGAGCTTTAGAAAAGTTTCTTTTATGAATGTGAGTTCCCTAGCAAGTAAGGCATTGCTGTACAGAATTGAAAGTTCATCTTGGAGGATTTTTCCTTTGATGAGTAGAAAATGTCCTTTTTCATTTTTATTAGTAACTTTTGATTGAAAGTTGATTTCATTCAATATTAAAATGGCAACTAAAACTTGTTTCCTGTGACCATTTGCTTGGAAATTTTTTCCCACCCTTTTCCATTTAGATAGCGTTTGTCTTTGTCACTAAGATGTGTATCCAGCAAAATGCTCAGTCCTATTTACGTTTACAGTCTGTTAGTTTACTTTTTTTATTGTGGAATTGAGTACATTGATGTTAAAAGATATTAAGGATCAGTGACTGTTGCTGCCAGAGCTTCAACTGAGAGCCTGGGACATTCAGGACGCATCACCCACCCAACCCCCGCTCTGGAATGCCACTTCCTTTCCACCCCTCACTTGGTCCTTTTGGCTGGGATAGACATGTAGCTGATCCACTCCCATGAAGACACCATATCCTGAGCCATCCTAGAGGAACCACTACACTCAGAGCAACAAGATTTCAAAATCCCAGAGGCAGCCTGAGTTCCAGGAACTCTTCTGCCCAGGAGCTCAGTATCACAGGATCACAGAGACATCTGGAATCTGATGAGATCTGACACAAGCAAGATAACTGGAAAGACAGACTACAATCAGAGACAGTTGAATGCAGGTAGCACTAGAGATAACCAGATGGTGAAAGGCAAATGCAAGAACACAAGTAACAGAAACAAAAGTTACCTGACAGCATCAGAACCCAGTTCTCCCACCATAGTAAGGCCTGGACACCCCCATCACACTGGAAAAGCAAGATTCAGAATTAAAATCACTTCACAGAATGATGATAGAGAACTTTAAGAAGGACATAAATAAGTCCCTTAAAGAAGTACAGGAGAACACAGATAAACACGTAGAAGTCCTTAAAAAGGAAACACAAAAGTCCCTTAAGGAATTGAAAGAAAACATAACCAAACAGGTCAAGGAATTATACAAAACCATCCAGGATCTAAAAAATGAAGTAGAAACAATAAAGAAGCCTCAAAAGGAGAATATTCTGGAGATAGGAAACCTAGGAAACGGTTTAGGAATCATAGACACAAGCATCACCAACAGAATACAAGAGATAGAAGAAAGAATCTTATATGCAGAAGATACCATGGAAAACATTGACACAACTTTCAAAGAAAATGCAAAATGCAAAAAGCTCCTAATCCAAAACATCCAGGAAATCCAGGACACAATGAGTAGACCAAACCTAAGGATAATAGGTATAGATAAGAGTGAAGAGTCCCAACGGAAAGGGCCAGTAAATATCTTCAGCAAAATTATAGAGGAAAACTTTCCTAACCTAAAGAAAGAGATGCCAATGAACAAACAAGAAGCCTATAGAACTCCAAATAGACTAGACCAGAAAAGAAATTTCTCCTGTTGCATAATAATCAAAACATCAAATGCACAAAGCAAAGAAAAAATACTAAAAGGAGTAAGGGAAAAAGTCAAGTAACATATAAATGCAGACCTATAAGAATTGCATCAGATTTTTCATCAGAAACTATAAAAGCCAGAAGATCCTGGAATGGTATCATATAGATCCTAAGACAACACAAACGTCAGCCCAGACTACTGTACCCAGCAAAACTCTCAATCACCATAGATGGAGAAACCAAGATAGTCCATGACAAAACCAAATTTACACAATATGTGGCAACAAATCCAGCACTACAAAGGATAATAGATGGAAATCTCCAAGACAAGGAAGGAAACTACAATCTAGAAAAATCAAGAAAGTAATCTTCTAACAAAACCAAAAGAAGATAGCTACATAAACATAATTCTAACTCTAATAACAAAAATAACAGGAAGGAACAATCATTTTACATTAATATCTCTTAACATCAATGGACTCAATTACCCAATAAATAGATGTAGACTAACAGACTGGTATATAAACAGGACCCAGAATTTTTCTGTATGCAGGAAATGAACTTTATCGACAAAGACAGACACTATCTCAGAGTAAAAGTATGGAAAACAATTTCCCAGCAAATGGTCCCAAGAAGCAAGTTGGAGTAGCCATTCTAATATCAAATAAAATTGACTTTTAACCATAAGTTATCAAAAATGATAAGGAAGGGCACTTCATGCTCATCAAAGGAAAAAATAAACAAGAAGAACTTTCAATTCTGAACATCTATGCTTGAAATGCAATGGCAACCACATTCATAAAATAAACTTCACTAAAGATCCAAGCACACATTGCACCTCACACAATAATAGTGGGGGATTTCAACACTGCACTTTCAGCAATGGACAGATAATGGAAACAGAAACTAAACAGAGACACAGTGAAATTAACAGAAGTTATCAAACAAATAGATTTAACAGATATATATATAGAATATTTTATCCTTAAAAAAATAATATGCCTTTTACACAGCACCTCATGGTACCTTCTCCAAAATAGACAATATAATTGGTCACAAAACAGGCCTCAATAGATACAAAAAGATTGAAATAATCCCTTGTATCCTATCAGATCACCACAAATTAAGCCTAGTCTTTAATAATTACAAAAACAATGAAAAGCTCACATACACATGGAAACTGAACAATGCTCTACTCAATAATGACTTGGTCAAGGAAGAACTAAAGAAATAAATTAAAGACTTTTTAGAATTTAATGAAAATGAAGGCTCATCATACCAAACTTATGGGACACAATGAAAGCAGTGCTAAGAGGAAAACTAATAGCTCTAAGTGCCTACAAAAAGAAACTGGAGAAAGCATACACTAGCAACTTGACAGCACACATGAAAGCTCTAGAACAAAAAGAAGCAAAAATACCCAAGAAGAATAGACAGTAGGAAATAATCAAATTCAGGGTTGAAATCCACCTAGTACAAACAAAAAGAACGATACAATGGATCAACAAAACCAGGAGCTGGTTCTTTGAAAAAAAAAATAAAAAAGATTGATAAACCCTTAGCCAGACTAAACAGAGGGCACAGAGACAGTATCAAAATTAATAAAATCAGAACTGAAAAGGGATACATAACAATAGAAACTGAGGAAATTAAAAGAGTCATCAGGTCCTACTATAAAAGCCTATAAACAACAAAACTGGAAAATCTGGATGAAGTGGACAATTCTCTAGACAGGTACCAGGTACCAAAGTTAAATCAGGAGCAGATAAAAACAGTCCCATATCTCATAGAAGTAGCAGCACTCATTAAAAGTCTCCCCACCAGAAAAAAAGCCCAGGACCAGATGGTTTTAGTACAGAATTCTATTAGATGTTCAAGGAAGTCCTAATACCAATTCTCTTCAAACTATTTCACAAAATAGAAACAGAAGGAAGACTACCCAATTCTTTCTATGAAGCCAAAATCATGCTCGTACTTAAACCACACAAAGACAAAACAAAGAAAGTAAACTTCAAACCAATCTCCCTTATGAATATTGATGCAAAAATACTCAATAAAATTCTCTCAAACCAAATCCAAGAACACATCAAAACAATCACCCATTATGATTAAGCAGGCTTTATCCAAGGAATGGGGGGATGTTTCAATATTCAGAAACCCATCAATGTAATCCACTATATAAACAAACTCAAAGAAAAAAAATTAGTGATAATCTCACTAGATTCTGAGAAAGCATTTGACAAAATTCAAACAACCTTTCATGGTAAAAGTCTTGGAACGATCAGGATTTCAAGGCCCATACTCAAACATAGTAAAAGTAATATACAGCAAGCCAGTAGCCAACATCAATCTAAATGGAGAGAACCTTGAAACAATCCCAATAAAATCAGGGACTAGACAAGCCTGCCCACTCTCTCCCTACCTATTTAATATAGTACTCGATGTCCTAGCTAGAGCAATTAGACAACAAAAGGAAGTCAAAGGGATACAAATAGGAAAAGTAGAAGTCAAAATATCAGTAATGGCAGAAGATATGGTAATATAATTAAGTGACTAGAAAACCTCCACCAGAGAACTCTTAAACCTGATAAATAGCTTCAGCAAAATAGCTGGATATAAAGTCAACTCAAACAAATCAGCAGACTTCCTCTACTTGAAGGATAAACAGGCAGAGAAAGAAATTAGGGAAATGACACCCTTCACAATAGTCACAAATAATATAAAATACCTTGGTGTAAATCTAACCAAGGAAGTGAAAGATCTGTATGACAAGAACTCCAAGTCTCTGAAGAAAGAAATAAAAGAAGATATCAGAAGATGGAAAGATCTCCCAAGCTCTGGAGGAGCTGAGGGGGATTACAAACCCATAGGAAGAAAAACATCAGAGGGGAGGCCCTTGATCCTGTGGAACTCTGATGTCCCTGTGGATGTGGATGTTGGACAGGATGTGAGAATGGGTGTGTGGGTGGGGGGACAACCTCATAGAGGTAAAGGGGATGGAGAAGAGGAAGGATGTGAGATGGGGGACTTGTGGAGTGGTAACCAAGACATGGGATATCATTTGAGATGTAAATAAATGGAATGATTAAACAAACAAACAAACAAAAAAAATCAGTAGCATTCCTCTACTCAAAGGTAAAATGGACTGAGAAAAAAATTAGGAAAACAATACCCTTCACAATAATCATAAATAATATAAAATATCTTGGTGTGACTTTAACCAAGCATGTGAAAGATTTGTATGACAAGAACTTCAAATATCTGAAGAAAAGAATTGAAGAAGACTTCAGAAAATGGAAAGATCTCCCATGCTCATAGATAGACAGGATTAACATAGTAAAAATGTTCATATAACCAAATGCAATCTAGAGAGTCAATGAGTCCCTATAAAAATTCCAATTCAATTCTTCAGAGATAGAAAAGCAATTCTTGAATTCATTTGAAACAACAAAAACCGAGGATAGCAAAAATTATTCTCAACAATAAGAACTTCTTGAGGAGGTTCACCTCAAGAACTACTACAGAGCAATAGGATAAAAACAACATGGTATTGATACAGAGACTGGCAGGTAGATCAATGGAATAGAATTGAAGTCCTCAGAAATGAAACCATACACCTATGGTTACTTGATCTTTGACGAAGAAGCTAAAATCATCCTGTGGATTAAAGACAGCATTCTCAACAAATGGTGCTGGTTTAAGTGGTGGTAGCCATGTAGAAGAATGCAATTTGGCCCATTCTCATCTGCTTGTACAAAGCTCAAGTCCAAGTGAATCAAAGACTTCTACATAAAACCAGATACACTGAATATATTAGAAAAAAAAATGGTAAAGAGCCTAGAGCACATCGGCACAGGGGAAAATTTCCTGAACAAAACACCAATGGCCCAGGCTCTACTGTCAACTGTAAACAAATGGGATCTCATAAAATCGGAAAGCTTCTTTAAGTCAAAGGACTGTCACCAGGACAAAACAACAGGTACAGATTGGGAACAGATCTTTATCAATCCTAAATCCAATAGAAGGCTATTATCCAATATATACAAAGAACTCAAGAAGTTAGACTCCAGAGAACCAAATAACCCTATTTAAAAATTGAGTACAGGTAAACAAAGAATTCTCAACTGACGAATCTCAAATGGCCAAAAAGCACCTAAAGAACTGTTCAACATCCTTAGTCATCTAGGAAATGAAAATCTAAACAACCCCTGAGATTCCATCTCACACCAGTCAGAATGGCTAAGTTAAAAAGCTCAAGTGACAACAAATACTGGCAAGGATGTGGAGAAAGAGAAACACTCCTCCATTACTCATGGGATCGCAAGCTGCTACAACCACTCTGAAAATCAGTCTGACAGTTCCTCAGAAAATTAAACATAGCACTACGAGAGAACACAGCCATACCACTCCTGGGTATAAACCAAAAAAATTGTTTCAACATATAACAAAAACACACGTTCCACTATGTTCGTAGGGGCCTTATTTATAGTAGCCAGAAGCTGGTACGAACCCAAATGTCCCTCAACAAAGAATGAGGACAGAAAATGTGGTACATTTACACAATTGAATACTGCACAGTTATAAAAACAATGACTGTATGATATTCACAGACAAATGGATAGAACTAGAAAAAATCATCCTGTGTAAGGTAACCCAGTCACAAAATAACACACATGGTATGTACTCACTGACATGTGGCTATTAGGATAAAAGCTCATACCCACGATACAACTCACATACCATATGAAGCTCAAGAAGAAGGAAGGTCAAAGTGTGGATGCTTCAGTCCTACTTAGAATTGAGAACAGAATAATCAAAGGAAGTAGAGGGTAGAAGGAACTTGGGATGAAGTGAGGAGTGGGAGAAGGGAAAAAAAGGAGGGCAGGTTCAGGTGTGAGAGGAGACAGGCGAGATGTACAAAGAGTCAAGAAATTGAATAGACACGTGTAGCAAGGGGGGATGAGAAATGGGGCCAGCCACCAGAAAGTCCCAGATGCCAGGAAAGCAATAGTTTTCCATGACCCAACAAGGATGACATTAGCTGATATACCCAACAAAGGGGAGAGAGAACTTTTACAGACCATATGTAGAGGTTAGGTACAGCCTCTAGTTGAGGGATCGGGCCACCCACCCTTCACAAAAGTATTAACCCAGAATCGCTCCTGTCTGAGGAAATACAGAGACAAAGAGTGGAGCACAGACTGAAGGAAAGGTCATTCAGAGACTACACTCCTGGGGATTCATCCTATATGCAGCCACCAAATCCAGTCACTACTACTGATGCCACAGATTACTTGCGCACAGGATCTTGATATAGTTGTTTCCTGAGAGGCTCTGCCAGAGCCTTACAAATAAAGATGCATATGCTTGCAGCCAACCACCAATCTAATCACAAGAATCGCAATGGGGGAGTTATGGGAAGGACTGAAGGAGTTGAAGGAATTTGCAGTCCCAAAGGAAGAACAACAATATCAACCAACCAGACTTCCCTGAGCTCCCAGGGACTAAAATACCAACCAAAGAATACACATGGAGGGACCCATGGCTCCAGCTGCTTTTGTAGCAGAGGAAGGCTTTATCCGACACCAGTGAGAGGATAGGTTCTTGGTCTTGTGAAGGCTTAATGCCCCATCATAGGGAAGTTCTGGAACAGTGAGACAGGAGTAGGTGGGTGGGTAGGTGAGGGAGTACACTCATAGAAAAAGGGGAGAGGGGAGGTGGGATAGGGGATTTATGGAGGGGAAACCAGGAAGGGGGATAATATTTGAAATGTAAATAAAATAACCAATAAAAAAAAAGAAAATATCCTCCCCTCCCCCCCAAAAAACAACAGAAAAATCTATTCAAATTTAATATGTAGGCTCTTTAGTTTAATTATTGTATAATATTTGATAGAGTAATTGAACATGCCTGTCTCAGTTTTTTTTTTTTTACCCTTAAACAGGAATTCATAAATCTCCTTTACAGGTTATGACCTAGATTATGTGACTTTCACTAGTATCTACAGTCTATCAGCCTGGATTGTTTCATATGGCTACATATTACACATTGCCAAGTCTAGGCAATGTGCTTATACTCTGAGTCATACATGAACTATCAAAAATCAGAGATACTGGAGACTCCTGCCAGAGTAATTGATCTCTTTATTGAAAAATTTTAGCTAGGTCCATCTAAGGACTAGCAAATATCATTCTGACTTACCATTATAATCTCCTAATGTTTGAAATAAAATACTCTTGGGAAAAGTGTGTGTATATGTGTGTGTGTGTGTGTATGTGTGTGTGTGAGTGTGTTGAATGTTATGTTTTATAATGTATTGTTTTCTTGTATGAAGTTATTAACCATTTTAAATTAATAATAAACACCAAAATTTTCATTATAGAAAACTCTATATATTTATAATTTCAGATTAAATTACTTTTTCTTAGAAATTCACTATGAGGTAAGTCTGAAATTAAGAATATAAATCTTTGTTAAATTAGTAATCAGCTCAGCTTACTAAATTTAGTAATGTCACTGAGAAACAAGTAAAGCTCTGATATAGTTGTTAAAATTTCTCTCCTTCATATTAATGTTTAGAAAGAAGTGAAATTGTGAAGCTCTGTAAGAATTTCTCTCAGTATGTAATGATGTGAATAGCTTCTTTGGTATCCAAATATAACAAGTTTTGAATCATAAAAATCTTTTTTGTAGATTTTATGCTATTCAGAGTGTCGTAGTTACTACAATATAAGCTGAAGTTATATTTAAATGATTAATTTTTTTTTCATAAATCTATTTATAGTATTCATGAAAAAGAGACCAGAAAATAAAAACAAAAAACCAATCATGAATATGTAATATTAGATAATTTCTACATTGCAAATAATTCAAATATAGTCATACCAGCAACATGATTATCTGAGGGAAGACAGGATGGGCAAGTGGAGTATTCCACCATCACCATGTGTGGTTACAAAACTGAAGTAACTGACTACAGACAGGACTTCATATAATAGAAAAGTGTAGTGACATAATCAGGAGCGGATACACATTCAATATTTCTTCAAATTCAGTATATTATATAATATATATACTATATAATACACATAAATTACATATAGAATATGGATATTTGCTCTGCTGTGACCAGTCTTTATTAGTAGAACAATTTAATACATGTATACTTACTTTACTGTATGACAAACATAGGACAATCCATATACTTGGGATAAGCAACACATACAGCACTAGAATTTTTCTGTTAATGACAGTCAGTGGACATAGATTAATAGATAATTCATCTTTTACTTGCACGTGCATTTCTAGTATGACATTAATTTATTGCCATCAGATTCAAACCCTTTTATACACTTACCATGGACAATTCCATCATTTTAATCTCATTGTAGACTGAAGATTCCACTGTTTGTCAAAGCTAGGCTAAAGCATTTCAAGGCAGAAAAACAGGACTAATGTTATAGAATGCAAAGTGTACAGTTTCAAAAAATATTGGTTTTATCCTTGCATTAAACTTGATCATTAGAGTGAGTCAACATCTGTTCTTCCATAGTTACAATTTCACATTGTAACATTTGGTCTTTTGTTGCTTAAAAGAGAAAGTCTTACCACATCTTCTCTATCTACCTGTATTCATCACACTGGATATAATTTTCATTGTTGTGGGTCCATGAAAGACATAAAGTAAATTGAACTGAAGGATTCCTTTCAGTAAGCCAGTAAGATGACTGAGATCATAGAAGAGTATGATAAGCTGAGTTTAATCACTAGATCCCAGAAGGTGGCAGGAGAATAATCTCTCTTGAATAATTTCATATAGTGTGACTTATATACACACACACATAAACATGAACACACATACACACATACATACACATATGCACACACATATAAACACATATACATACAACCATGTACATGAGTATACACACACATGGACACACACATACATGTACACACATATAGATACAAGCATATGCACACATGTATACATACAGACACACAAACCAAAACCTCAACACACACATACACATGCAAACATTAAAATAAAATATATAAAAAAATAAGAGTAATATCTCTTAGGATTGAGATGAAAATATAGACACAGATCCTCAATAAGTTGATGGTGCCAAAAGGATCTACCTTAAAATATGTCAGCCACCAAATTTTACCATGATCTTGATGATCACTTTATTCTTTTTGTTAGCAAATAGATAGTGAGATTTATTGTTAGTAAGAAATAAGTGGCCAAAATGTTTGAATCTGTTTCTTAAAACAAGATTATCTTTTAGAGATCCGCAGAAGTGGATTCTGTCCTCTTTGAAGATATTTCACAAACTTACTTTATTGTCCTATAAGTCTTACAAATTACAAAAGAAACTCCCCCTTTGTTTTAGCCTTTAGCAGACTCACACAATTTTTCACACTTCTGCCTCATAAACTCCTGTAGATTAGGTTATAAATACTAAACTAGTGGGATTTGTTAAGAAATAACTGTGTGTCTGCCTATTGGAGTCTCTCTGTTCTTCCCAAAGATCTTTAACCTTCTCCTGTTTCATTACTCTCATGATTGTGGGCCCATCTTTTGGAGGGAAAATCTTACTTTCTTAATATTTTCCTCAACAGGAATATCAATTATCAGTGAAATGAAAATATCTAATAGAAAAATCAAAAGTATAAAAGTATAAGGTTTTATAACAAGATTCTAAATTTGTATAAAGTACAGTTATTAGAATCATAAAATACTTTGCTGATAATATTGGTCAAGGTAATTTTAACTCATATGTAATGATCAAACATTTTGTACCTGTGGATGTGCACACACACACACACAAACTGTGTTCAATGATATTTTTGGCATATGGAAATATTATTATATTTAAAGCAGTACTTTTAATATTTTTTCTTCTAGCTTTGTGAAAAAATTTATCTCTTAGTTGTTACCCTGACCTATAGCAATATGCTACATTTTTTCTTAATTAAATCTACCAGTAGATTACATATTACTTTCCTGCTATGGAATAACCACCATTTTGTTCTTCACTTGTTTTTGAAAATTAATCATTCAAATTTGAAGGTCTGTGGTTAGAAACTGGAGACAGGAGAGAACTAAGTCAGATCAGATGATTGAAATTATTAGCTCTAGCCTTCTGAGAAAATAAAGCATTCAAGTTTTGTTATCATTTGAAACTTGAGGGCTATGACAAAATCATAAATATCTTTTATCTTATTAGTGCATTATTTAACCTAATTTATGAGTAGTTATTTTTTGTATATTTTTTGACTTTGACAATTTTGTATAATATCTTTCTATAATGAATGTAAAATGTCATGTTTAGGTAAAACAGTCTCTTGTAGACAAAAAGAAGGCAGTCCATCCAGTCTTAGTGAATATTGTGTAGTGATCAAGCATGATGCTACCTTATGCTACAAGGCAGGAATAACATTACCAAAACAATTCCTTGATTCTCTGACTCATTACAATTCTTCTTTATATCTAAAACTTTACATTTAAAAGCAACAGATTACACAAATAGGCTTCTATGGGTCTATTTTTTTTAATTTACTTTATATTCTGATCAGTCCTCCCCATAGAGAAGAGGATCCCTCCTTGGATACTACCCGACTCTGGGACATCCAGTCCTATCAGAATTAGGATTATTCTTTCCCATTGAGGCCCAACCAGGCAGTCCAGGTAGATGGAAGGGGAATCCAATGGCAGGCAACAGAGACAAAGACAGCTCTCACTCTACATGCTAGGGAACTCACATGAAGATCAAGCTGCACATTTGCTATAAATAAGTAGGGGGTCTACGTCCAGCTCCTGCATGCTCCCTGGTTGGTGACCCAGGCTCTGTGAGCTGAGCGGCATGGTCCCAAGTTGCTCAACTAGGCTTTTCATAACAACAGTTATCTATTTCTTACTCAAGTGTAAAACCTGAGTATCAGAAACACTTACAACAGAAGTTATATAAGGCTCTGAATTTAACATACTCAAACCTAATCAGTTTATATTCTGCAAGTTCAAAATGCCTTAAGGCATTCTGCCTGAAGAGTAGGAAGAACACTAGTAATGCAGGCCTCCATGGGAAATGGGCCTCAGTGAATTTTATGGTGAAACTTTAAAAAGATATAAGATGGTACTTACAACTGATCTAAAAAGCCAAAAAAAAACAACATATAAATGAATAAAAACAACAACAAAAATAAACAAAATAAGAACTAAAAACATACTGAGATGATCTCAAAATGCAAAAAGAACATTGAATAGAAATATAGGACCTAAGTTTAGGACCTTGCATTATAATGTTCTAATAGCGGCAACTTAGTATCACCTATGAAAATTTCATGCAGCTTATGAACTTTCTTTTTACAGTCCCTGCTTTATCTTTCAGGAGTATATATTCTTTGAGTTACAGGAGAAAGCTTTAATGTCAAATAAGTATCAGCAGAATTTTTAACTAATAAAATAAAATCTATTTATTTCAAATATCAGTGTACTCTAATGATAGTTATTGCTAGACCAACATAGTTATTTTCAACTAATCCTGTATTAAATGATGTTTAAAAAATCATAATACTATGTTTACACATATGTGTGGTTGTGTATCATTTCATGAAATCCCTAAAAGATGAATCAATTATTAAACTAGATGAAAAATACTTTCCTGAAATAAAACAACATGTATATTTTAGAATACATTTCTATTAGTATATTTGATGAATTTTTGCTCACCAACATTCTATTATTTACTCTGTACTGGGGATCAATCTACTATTTTAGAAACAGTGGGGAAATAGACACATAAGAATTGTCTCTGTATGAGGTCTTTCTTAGTTTTGTGTTAGAAGCAGGCAGTAAATAATTTATCACACAATTCATATGAAATATGAACAAAATGTAAGCTTATACTGAAAGCAGAAAAGAGCACATTTAATGAAAAATTAGGTCAGCGGGAAGTGATATTTATCTGTTCAGAAATATGTGTTTAGACATTTTGGCATTTTAAATAGTCAAGTTGTTTTCTTGCTATTGCTTAAAGTTCTTATATTCTTTGTGTATGAATCCTATACTATATAGATTCAGACAATGTTTTACAACTATATATAGGTATGGCTTTTTATTTAGTCTTTACTCTGGAAGATCTTTTTTAGTTTCATGTAATTTCATTTACTTAGTGTTTGTTTTCTTAGTCATATATAAAAAGTCATTTTCTAGATAAACATTATTGGAACTTTCTACCTATAACTAACAAGTCCATCAAAAATTTCTCAGCATCATTAATCTTCAGAATAATGAAATTCAAAACCAGAATACACTCCACTTTGTTACAGTTGCAACTATAAAAAAACAAGAAACATGTTTTCAAGAGCAGAGTTTTTCAAGAGTATGAAGGGCTGAATTCAATGGCTTTGTTATTGGGAGTGTAAATGAAAGAAACATTAATAATTAAAAGAAGAACAAAATAATCACAGGAGGAAGATGGACAAAGGAATTTGAGTAGGAGACAGGAGCAGGAAAGTGAGGGGAAAGGGCATATGATCAGGTATGGAGAAAGACAGGAGAGAAGCCTAGAGGGTAAGAAAAATGAATGGAAATATGTAGCTACTAGTGGTGTGGGTGGGGGCAATCTCTAGAAAGTTCCAAAGATCTGGGATTGTGAAAGTTCCCAGGTGTCAACATGGCTGATCTTAGCTGAAATGCCTAACAGCACGATATAAAACCACTCTATTAGTTAAAAATGGCCCCAGTGGAGAAATGGGGATACCAACCTACCTTTACGTTTTTGACACAAAATTGTTCCTATCTAAAAGAAATGCTGGTACAAAACTGGAGCAGAGACTAAAGGAATGGCCAAAAAAAAGTGACAAGCTGAATTTGGGATCAATCCTGTGGGTCACCAGTAAACCCTGATATACTTACTGATCCTATGCTGTGCTTGCAGACAGGGACTTAGCATGTCTGTCTTCTGAGAGGCATTACCACCTGCTGACTGAGACAGATGGTCTCATCTGTCTAGCATTAGGCCAAGGTCAGAGGACACTATGGAAGAATTAGGGGAAAGTTTCAAGAAACAGAAGAGGATAGCAACCCCATAAGAAGGTCAGCAGTGTCAACTAACCTAGACCCCTGAGAGCTTTCAGAGACTGAGCCACCAACTGTACAGCATACACAGAATTCACTGGGGCTCTCTGCACATATAGAGCAAAGGATTATCTTTTCTGGCCTCAGTAGGAGAGGATGTGCCTAATCCTATAGAAAGACTTGATGCCCCTGGGAGTGGGATACAAACAGGAAGTGACTCACTCTCTCAGAGGGGAAGGGGAGAAAGGATAGAGGAAGAACTCTGCAAGGTGAGAATGAGCAGGGGTATTAAACTTGGAATGTAAATAAATAAAATAATTAATCAACAATAAATAAATAATGATGAATTAAGAGCTCAAAGAATTGTCTATTGTGTTTATTCCAGAATTAAGCATACTATTTAAGTATAGAACAACATTTCCTGTGATTTATTGTTGTTCTCAATTCTCTTTTGTTTGCTTTTTCTGTTTACCTGCTTGCTTTCTAATATCAGAAGGAACGAAGTCATGGTGTTGTGTGGGTAGAAGGTAGAGGTGATATGGTAGGTATTAAGAAACAGAAAATAAACAATTTCTATCTTTGTGTGCATGTGTCTATGTGTGTGTGTCTGAATGTGTATATGTGTTTGTGTATGATATATATCAACCAAAGTGTATATAGGTGGTGAATATATAAGCACAATGAAATATTACTCAGCCTCAGTAAAAAGACAAATCCTAACTTTTTTGATAACATGAAGAAAATCCAATAAAGTGAAAAAAACAGACATACAAAGATATTATGTGAGCCTTTGTACATTGTAGTTATACTGAGTAGCAAAACATCAAGCACTTAAAATGGCCAAATAAATTAAATGAGGAAATTAACGTGTGAATTTTATTAAAATACCACTGCTACAATGTATGTTTCAAATTGATATTATATAATACATTCCAATATTTAAAGATACATGAGTACAGGTTAAAATGTTACTAACTTTTTAATCTTAGTGGTGACATGTGATTAAAATTCTTAATAAAATAATAAAAACTAAATTTTCTTTAGAAAACAGGAAGCATACAAGAGATGTAACTATGTAACTATGTCCTGTTATCTAAAAGTGTTACCTAAAGCATCACTTTACTTGGTTATATTATACATATGAATTTTGAGTTTGTAAAGTGTTTTTTGTGATCTATGTTTTCTCCTCACATTGGTCTGAACACAATAAAGCAAATGAACCTAATAGAACATGCATAAACTCATGACCCAAGACAAGGATGTTATGATTATCTAGGAAAATAAATTGAGACATAGTGGCTAGGCTTTTTAATAACTATTTTAGTCAGATTTTATAAATATATTTAATAGTTTTACTTAGGCAGGGCAGAATAGTCTTAGGATTAATGATGTTCCTGATAGTCCCTGATGTTTCTTATTCATTGAATTAATGAGATGGAAAAAACAGCTATAGTCAGCAACAAAAATAAATATTGTACATCAATTGGACTAGAATTCAACAAGTTTTCTACAAAGGAGTCTTGTAATGTTACTGTAAATATTTTTTCCTTTTTGTTTTATTATTTCTCTCTCTCTCTCTTTCTCTCTCTCTCTCTCTCTCTATATATATATATATACATATATATATGTGTGTGTGTGTGTGTGCGTATATATATACATATATATATATTCATGTTTGGTTCTATGTGTATATAAATATGCACAGGTGTTCACATGTATATGAAGACCAAGTTGACATATGGACAGTGGTTTGGGATTCTTCTGGTCTGTGCTGGTGCCTGAGCAGTGCTAGGGTGCCAATCCTCAAACCCCCGAAAAAACTGGACTCCAAGGATCTCTAAGAAGCCCAGGAACATAGGATAATAGGATCTCATGAGCTTGGTCACACCAGGATTTCAGGATGCCAGAAGCAGCCTGACTATCAGGAGATCTTACAATCCAGAATCTCAGGATCACAGAGTCACAGAGACAGCTGGACTCTGAAGATCACTGACACAACCAAGATAACAGGACAGATAGGCTCTAGTAAGAGACAGTGAGTGGAGGTAGCAATAGAAATAACAAGTTGGTGAAAGGAAAGCACAAAAACATAAGAAACAGAAACAAGGGCTACTTGTCATCATCAGAACCTAGTTCTTTCAGCACAGCAAGTCCTGAATACCCCAGGACACCAGAAAAGCAAGATTCAAATTTAAAATCAGTTTTCAGGTTAAGGAGAGAGGACTTTAAGAAGGACATCAATAACTCCCTAAAAGAAATACAGGAGAACACAGGTAAACAGGTAGAAGAGCTAAAAAAGGAAACACAAAAATCCCTTTAAGAATGACAAGAAAACACAACCAAAAGGTGAAGGAATTGAACAAAACCCTACAGGACATAAAGATGGAAGTAGAAACAATAAAGAAATCACAAAGAGAGACTACCCTGGAGAAAGAAAGCTGAGGAAAGAGATCAGGAGTCATGGATGCAAGCATCACCAACAGAATACAAGAAATAGAAGAGGCCTCCTGGATATGAACCTTCCACATAGCCAAGAGGGGAAAAGGAGCTGGAAGGGCCAGGCATGTCTCCTTGGGCCCCGGGAAATGGGGGTGTGTTCGCGTCCAAGAAGGCGTGGCCCCCGTCTGCTGCAGGGGCAGCTGCCCAGCCCTGTGCCCAGCCCAGCACTTGCAGCCCAGCACTTGCAGCCTATTTCGTCCCAAACCGCAGCCACTTCAGAAGCCCTGGACCCGATCCAGGACACAGAGGAGGATGCACTAGTGAAATCCTAGACACAGGCTTCGAGAAGCCAGCCTACTTGATCCTCAGCAGCTTCAGTCAGTGACCTACACGGCCTGTGTCCTGTGGGCAGGATCGGATCAGAACCCTCAAAAGCTTCAGCATAGGGGTGTAGGTCTTTGCCCATGCAGGCTCTAACTCGACTGAAGTTTTTGTGCTGGTTTTCGAGCTCTGTTTTGTTTCGGCATGTTTTCTTTTGTGGAGTCCGGGGTCTCACGCTGTAACCCAAGCTGGCCTGAAACTCACTATGTAGTCCAGGCTGGCCTCGAACACTTGTCAACTTTCCTGCTTCACTCTCTCAAGTGCTGAAATGACAGGTGGGAACTGCCACTCCCAGCCTGGTCTGTAATTTTTGTGTGAGTGGATCCTAGGAGTCAGCCCCCATGACCACCTGTAATTCTTGAGGCATGGCTTTGGATCAGGGGACACTATCCCCCCAACAACCTCATGGATCACATCGGGTGGCTATCACATCTGGCTGTTCTGATGGAAATAAAGACAAAAGTCCCCCCCCCAAAAAAAAAGAAAAGAAATAGAAGAAAGAATCTCAGGTGTAAAAGATATCATAGAAAACATTGACACTGCAGCTAAAGAAAATGCAAAATGCAAAACTCTTCTAACCCAAAACATCCAGGAAATCCAGGACACAATGAGAAGACCAAACCTAAGAATAATAGGTATAGAAGATAGTGAAGATTCTCAACTTAAAGGGCCAGTAAATATCTTCAGCAAAATTATAGAAGAAAACTTCCCTAAGGAAAGAGATGCCTATGAACATAAAAGAAGCCTACGAAACTCCAAATAGACTAGGTCATAAAAGAAATTCCTCTTGTCACATAGTAAACAAAACACTAAGTGCACAAAACAAAGAAAGAATATTAAAAGCAGTAGGGAAAAGGTAAAGTGACACATAAATATAAATGCAGACCTATCAAAATTATACTAGACTTCTCACCAGAGACTATAAAAGACAGAAAATCCTGGAGTGATGTCATACAGACCCTAAGAGAACACAAATGCCAGCAAAACTCTCAATTACCATAGATGGAGAAAGAAAGATATTCCATGAAAAAAAACAAAATTTGCACAATATCTTTCCACAAACCCAGCCCTACAAAGAATAATGAAGGGAAAACTCCAACACAAACAATGAAATTATACCCTAGAAAAAGCAAGAAAGTAATTTTCTTCCAACAAACCAAAAAGAAGATAGCCACACAAACATAACTCAACCTCTAATAACAACGATTACAGGAAACAACAATCAGTTTTCCTTAATATCTTTTAACGATAATGGACTCAATTCCTCAATAAAAAGACATAGACTATCAGACTGGATACGTAAACAGGACCCAACATTTTGCTGTATACAGAAAATGTACCTCAGTGACAAAAACAGACACTACTTCAGAGTCAAAGGCAAGAAAACAATTTTCCAAGCATATGGTCCCAAGAAACAAGCTGAAATAACCATTTTAATATCAAATAAAATCGACTTTCAACCAAAACCTATCAAAAAAGATAAGGAAGGACACTTCATACTTGTCAAAGGAAAAAATAACCAAGATGAACTCTCAGTTCTGAACATCTCTGCTCCAAAGGCAAGGGACCCAATACATAAAAAAAAAAAAAAAAATTGTACTAAAGCTCAAAGCACATATGCACCTCACACAATAAAAGTGGGAGACTTTAACACCCCACTCACATCAATGGACAGATCATTGAAACAGAAACTAAAGAGATACACAGTGAAACTAAGAAAAGTTATGAATCAAATGGATTTATCAGAAAACTATAGAACATTTCTTCTAAAAAAAATATATTTCTTCTTCTCAGCATCTCATGGAAACTTTTCCAAAATTAATCATATAAGTGGTCACAAAACAGTCCTCAACAGATAAAAGAAAATTAAAATCCCATGCATCCTATCAGATCACCATGGACTAAAACTGGTCTTAAATAATGATAACATCAAAGGAAAGCCCATATACACATACACTTGGAAACTGAACAATGCCCTACTCAATGATACCTTAGTGAGGAAGGAAATAAAGAAAGAAATTAAAGACTTTTTAGAATTTAATGAAAATGAAGACACATCATACCAAAATTTGTGGGACACAATGAAAGGAGTGCTAAGAGGAAAACTCATAGCTCTAAGTGTGTCTAAAAAAAACTGGAGAGAACATACACTAATACCTTGACAGTACACCTGAATGCTCTAGATCAAAAAGAAGTAAATATACCTAAGAGGTATAGATGACAGGAAATAATTAAACTCAGGGCTGAAATCAACCAAGTAGAAATAAAAAGACTATACAAAAAAAAAAAAAAAACAAACAATCAAGAAATCCAGGAGCTGATTCTTTGAGAAAATCAACAAGACAGATAAACCTTTAGCCAGACTAACCAGGGGCCACAGAGACAGTATCCAAATTACTAAAATCAAAACTGAAATGGGAGATATAACAACAGAAACTGAGGAAATTCAAAGAATCATCAGATACTACTACAAAAGCCTATATTCAACCCAAATGGAAAATCTGGGTGAAATGGACAATGTTCTAGACAGACACCACATACCAAAGTTAAATCAGGAGAAGATAAACTATGTAAATAGTTGTGTAACTTCTAAAGAAATAGCAGCACTCATTAAAAGTCTCCCCAACAAAATAAGCCCAGGTCCAGATGGTTTTAGTGCAGAATTCTATCAGACCTTCCACGAAGACATAATACCAATTCTCTATAAACTATTCTAGAAAAGAAACAGAAGGAACACTACAGAATTCTTTCAATGAAGCCACAGTTACACTCATATGTAAAACACAAAGACCCAACAAAGAAAGAGAATTGCAGACAAGTCTCCCTTATGTAGATCAGTTCAAAAATACTCAATAAAATGCTTGCAAACCAAATCCACGAGCACATCAAAACAATCATCCATCATGATCAAGTAGGCTTTATCCAAGGAATGCAGGAATTTTTTTAATATTAGGAAATTTATCAACGTAATCCACTATATAAACAAACTCAAAGAAAAAAAAAACACATGATCATCTCACTAGATGCTGAGAAAGCATTTGACAAAATTCAACACCCTTTCATGGTAATAGTCTTGAAAAGAACATCAATTAAAGGCCCATAACTAAACATAGTAAAAGCAATATACAACAAGCCTGTAGCCCACATCAAACTAAATAGAGAAAAAATTAAAGCAATTCCACTAAAATCAGATACTAGACAAGACTGCCCACTCTCTCCCTACCAATTCAATGTAGTACTGGAACTTTTCCACAGAGCAATTACACAACAAAAGGACCTCAAAGAGATACAAATTGGAAAGGAAGAAGTCAAAATATCACTACTTGCAGATGATATTATAGTATACATAAGTGACCCCAAATCTTCCACCAGGGAGCTCCTGAACCTGATTAAAAAAAAATCTTCAGCAAAGTGGCTGGATATAAAATTAACTCAAACAAATCAGTAGCCTTCATCTTCTTAAAGGATAAGCAGGCTGAGAAAGTAATTAGGAAAATAACTCCCTTACAATAATCACAAATAATTTAAAATCCTTTGGTGTGAATCTAACCAAGCAAGTGACATATCTGTACAGTAAGAATTTCAAGTCCTTAAATAAATAAATCAAAGATCTCAGAAGCTGGAAAGATGTCCCATGCTCATGGATTGGCAGAATTAATGTAGTAAAAATGGCTATCTTGCTGAGAGCAATCTACAGATTCAATGTAATCCACATCAAAATTACACCTCAATTCTTCATAGAGATAGAAAGAGCAATTCTCAACTTCATTTGAAATAAGGAAAAAAAAACCAGAATACGGGAAACTATTCTCAATAGAAGATCTTCTAGGGGAATCACCACCCCTGACATCAAGTTGTACTCCAGAGAAATAGTGACACAAACTGCATAGTATTGATACAGAGATAGGTAAGAAGATCAATGTAATAGAATAGAAGACCCAGAAATAAACCAACATACCTATGCTCACTTGATCTTTTAGAAAGGAACTAAAACCATTCAGTGGAAAAAAAAAAAAGACAGCATTTTCAGCAAATGGTGCTGGTTGCAGTGGAGGTCATCATGTATAAGAATGCAAATCGATCCTTTCTTGCCTGCTTGTAGACAACTCAAGTCCAAGTGGATCAAGGACCTCCACATAAAACCAGATACACTGAAACTAATAGAAAAGAAAGCAGGGAGGATCCTTAAACACATGGGCACAGGGAATAAATTCCTGAATAAGACACCAATGGCTTATGGTCTAAGATCAAGAACTGACAAATGGGAACTCAAAATTGCAAAGCTTCTGTAAAGCAAAGGATACTGTCAATAAAACAAAATTGCTACCAATAGATTAGGGAAAGATCTTTACAAATATTACATCTAATAGAGGGCTAATAAAAAATATACAAAAAAATCTCAAAAAAATTAGACTACAGATAATCAAATAACCCTATCAAAAACCAAGATACAGAACACAACAAAAGATTTTCAACTGAGGAATATCGAATCCCCAAGAAGCACCTAAAGAAATGTTCAACATCTTTATTCATCAGGGAAATGCAAATCAAAACAATACTGAGATTCCAACTCACACCAGTCAGAATGGCTAAGATCAAAACTCAGGTGATAGCAGATGCTGGCAAGGATGTGGAGACAGAGGAATACTCCTCCATTGTTGGTAGTATTGCCAGCTGGTACAACCACTGTCGAAATCAGTCTAGCAGTTCCTCAGAACATTGAACATTGTATTATCTGAGGATCCAGATATACCAGTCCTGGGCAAATACCAAAAAGATGCTCCAACATATAATAAGGACACATGCTCCACTATGTTCATAGCAGCCTTATTTATAATAGCCAGAAGCTGGAAAGAACCCAGATGTCCTTCAACAGAGGAATAGATACAGAAAATGTGGTACATTTACACAGTGGAGTAAGACTTAGCTATTAAAAACAATGAGTTCATGAAATTCTTAGGCAAAGGGATGGAACTAGAAAACATCATTCTTAGTGAACTAACACAATCACAAAAGAACACACATGTTATGTACTCACTGATAAGTCGATATTAACTGAAAAGCTCACAATACACAAGATATAACTCTCAGACTTCATGAAGCTAAGGAGGATAGACCAAAGTTTGAGTGCTTTTTGAAGCAACAAAATACTCTCAGGAGCCAATATGGGGACAATGTGTAGAGCAGAGGCTAGAGGAGTGACTATCTGGAGAATGTCCAACATGGGGATCCATCTCAGGTGTAACCAAATGCAAACACTGTTGGCAATGTCATGAAGTTGATGCTGACAGGAGCCTGATATACCTGTCACCTGGGAGGTACTGCCAGAACCTGACATATATAGAGGCTGATGCTTGAAACTAACAATTGAACTGATAACAGGGTTCTCAATGAAGGAGTTTGAGAGAAGACTGAAGGAGTTGAAGGGGCTTACTGTCCAATGGGGAGAATAAGAATACCAGCCAGCCTGCTCTCCCAGGGTCTAAACTGCTAGCCTGGGAACACACATGGAGGGACACATGACTCCAGCTATATATGTAGTGGAGCATGGCTTTGTTGAGCATCAGTGGGATAAGAGGGACTTGGTCCTGTGAAAGCTGGATGCCACATTATATGGTAATTTGAGGGCAGAGAGGTGGGAATGGGTGAATGGGTGTGGGCACACCCTCTTGAAGTTGGAGGACAGGGGATGGGATAAGGAGTTTCTGTGGGGATGAATGAGAAAAAGGGATAGCATCTGAAATGTAGATGAATCAATTATCCAATTTAAAAAAACAGATAATGGAACTGGATATTGCAGTAGAGAATTTGAGATTTTTTGTCAGTAATTTAATATTACCTATATTACTGGAATTTCTTATAATTCTCAAGGAAAAGCGACTGTGGAAGGGACCCATGGAACTTTCAAACAATATCTTCATAAAATAAAAAATGGGGAGGTATATCCCCATATACCCCAAATTTATTTAAATCATGTTCTCTTTATTTTAAATATTTTAAAGAAATTTGAATGCCAAAGAACTTTCTGCTGAGTCTCTATGGTACTCTACAACTAGGCATACTTATGCATAGTTGAAAGGGAAGGATCCACTTACTAGCATATGGCATGATCCTGATCAGGTATTTAATATAGGGAAGAGGGCAGGTTTGTGTTTTTCTGAAGGATCCTAAAGGAGCATGGTGGCCACCAGAGTGATAGGTGAGACATGCTGATGCAGGAACAAAGAACGATGCTGGCCTGTGAGCCTGCTGAGTGTCCTGGCAATGGTGCCTAGGAAGCTGTATCGGACATATGTTCCTGACCTGACTTTGCTTACCTATACCCCAGATGGGACCAGTTGCCTCAAGTTTTTAGACCTAGAGAGAGAATCAAAAAGAGAAGTTATAGTGACACTTGTATTGTTCTTAAATGTGATCAGTTATTCAGACTCAATCATGGACTGGTCTAGAAATCAATCCAATATTGGAAATAACAGTCTTCATTCAGAAGACTGGTACTGGATATTTTCAGAGACGTACTTGGAAGTTAGCTGCAGTTTTCTATGATGTTATGTCAGCAAGAGATAAAGTTGGGACAGAATCTAGATTTCAAACAAGTGTTAGCCCATGTGTTAAGGTTCTTTTAATTGTCAAGTTAAAATTTTTTTCTACAATATTTAAAGTAAGTTGCATTGATTGTACACTTTCTAATTGCATTAGTGTGTTTAAACCCAGTACATCTGTTATGGAGGTCTATCAACCAGCTTTTGTATTATTGCCCTGAATATTGCAGAATCTTGACATTCTGAAAAAAAGCTTGCAAGTACTGGAAAAAGTGAGTCAAGCTCTAAGCAGAAGCAATAGGGTAGTGGGTTTGATTATTGCTCGTATAATAGTTTTAATTACATTAATTGCTGGTACCACTACTTCTGCAATTGATTTGACACAAGAAGTTAAGACAGCTATTTTTGTTAATCATTTAGCAAAAAATGTTACTAATGTGTTGACTATACAAGAGGATTTAGACAGACATTTGAAGCAATGGATTGATGCTCTTTATCCTATTCAAATTACTGGAAGTAGGTTCAGAGTTAAGAGTAAGGAGCTATCTCAAGTGTCATGCCAAATACCATTCAATACATGTTAGTTCTAAAATTTACAATGGTAGTCATCATAATTAGAAAAAAGTTTAAAGATACTTGCAGTGTATTTGGCATAATTCTAACACCTCTCTGGATGTTTTAACTTTGCATAGTGAGTTGATGAATTAAATGAATGCAGCCCTACTGAGCATTGATGTGTTAGATATTGCTGATAAAATGTCCCATTGCCTGAGATCAGTATTTCTATTTTGGTTAAACTTCAAGAATGGCATGTATAGCTTGATCAAGCTAGCCCTTGTCCTGGGAATACTTTTATTCCTGCCCATTGTGTTACAGCTTGTCTTTGACAACATTAATATGTTGGCAGCCCTAGTACATTGCTTGAAACTGAAAATGGACCCTCACACAGAGTTATTAAATTAACAGGCTGGCAAATCAAGGATTCTGCACAGAGTCTTACCAACCTAAGACAGAACTGCATTGATTTTGATAATGCATATTCCAGGTTGGATAAGGAAGGCATTCTTGGCAGAACCACCTAAGTTAGGCTCAGTCTTGTTTATGAAATAAAAAAGGGGTTGAGGCAGAGATCTTTTAGGCCTGCTTAGCAAGAATATGAAATGGGTGAAGGACAAGGAATTGGGCTGCTTGGCAGGAATATAACATTGGCTAAGGACAAGAAAATGGGCTTTAGGCAGGAATCTGACATTACGCTAGAGCAAGGGAATAATTTCAGGTGAGAATCTAAATATTTTTTTGTTGTTTTTTTGCAAAAAACACCCAAAGAGATTATGTTTCTTTTTTGTTTTTGTTTTTTGTTTTTTTGTTTTTGTTTTTTTGGTTTTTTTTTGTTTTGTTTTTTGAGACAGGGTTTCTCTGAGTAGCCCTGGCTGTCCTGGAACTCACTCTGTAGACCAGGCTGGCCTCGAACTCAGAAATCCACCTGCCTCTGCCTCCCAAGTGCTGGAATTAAAGGCGTGGGCCACCACTGCCTGGCGAGATTATATTTCATTATTAAAAAAATTGTTTTGTATTTTAGCTTAAGTATTGTATATGTGTTATTTTATGCTTAGACACTACCAAAATTTGTACAGGATTATTAAATTTTTGACTCTGGGTGTAATTAAAAGCTCAGGAGATTGTGGATGAATGTAGTAAGTATTCAAGTATTTCAGTTGTTAGCAACTTAAAGACATGTATTTCGTTCTTGCACATTTATTTTTGTTTTTTTATTTCATTTTTTATTGGATATTTTATTTATATTTCAGATGTTATCCCCTTACTCTATTTCCCTCCCCCTCCTGCCCAGGAACCCCCTATCCTATCCTCCCTGCTCCTGCTTCTACGAGGATGTACTTTTACCTAACCCCCAACTCTCACCTCCCCACCCTCTTATTCCCCCACACACGATGTCCAGACTTCTTGGGACCAAGGATTTCCTCTCTGACCTATACTTGACAGGATCATCCTCCCTTACATATACAGCTGGAGCCATGGGTCCCTCCCTAAGTGCTCCCAGGCTGGTGGTATAGACCCCTGGGGTCTCTGTTTGGTTAGTATTGTTGCTTTCCTAATGGGGTTGTAAACCCTTTGAACTCCTTCAGTCTTCACTCTAACTCCTCCATTGGGAACCCCATGATCAGTTCAATGGTTAGCTGTGAGCATCTGCCTCTGAATATGTCAGACTCTTGCAGACCTCTAAGGAGACAGTTATATCAGGCTTGTGTCAGCATGCATTTCCTGATATTCACATCAGCATCTACCTTTGGTGACTGCACATGGGATGGATACCCAGGTGGAATGGTCTCCAGACGGCCCCTTCTTCAGTTTCTGTCCCACACTTTGTCTGCATATTTGCTCACTTGAATATTTTTTTGCTTCTTCTAAGAAGGACCGAAGTACCTCCACTTGGTCTTCATTTTTCATCCATGTGGTCTATGAGTTGATTCTTGGGTATTTCAAGCTTCTGGGCTAAAATCCAATAATCAGTGAGTGAATACCATGTGTGTTCTTTTGTGATTGGGCTACCTCACTCAGGATGATATGTTCTAGTTCCATCGATTTGTTTAATAATTGCATGAATTCATTGTTTTTAATAGCTGAGTAATATTCCATTGTGTAAATGTATCACATTTTTTGTATCCATTCCTCTGTTGAAGGACATCAGGGTTCTTTCCAGCAGTATTTTAAGTGCTATTTTTACTGTTTGATAACTAAAATATAACATAGCTATACTACAGTTTATATTTTAGCATTCATGAACACATTCTGTTTTCTTTATATAGATTATTTTCCAAACCAATTTTGTTTCATTTAGAGCTGTACTTCCTAAGTATATGTAAGATTATCAATTATATTAAAAAGAGATTCGAGAATGATGCTTATCATCAATGAAATTTCAAATAGTACTCATGTAATTATAGCTTATTAATGATATCTTGTGCTCAGTGCAATAGTTCTTTGTGGCAGCATTTGATAAGGGTATACACATTGCAATATGAAAGCTATATTGAATATTTTTCCTACACATTGTTTCATAGTCAGTATTTGTTTTATAATAAGTTTTTATTAATAATGAGAAAAAAAAGAAATGAAGATCATAATACAAAATTTTTCAGCAAGCTACTCCATCCAGGTACCATCACATTGTGGGTGGCACTAATCCCTACTCACTAACCTATACTATATAAGTGGAGAAAAGGAGCTGATACAAGGATACATCATTGTTTTCTGATTCTTTATTGTATTTGATATGTGACCAGCTATGTCAAGTTCCTGCTGCTTGACACACCTGTCAAGATGAAGGGTGCTTTTACACTGTAAGCCAATAATAATTTTAATTCCCTTAAGATGTTTTTGTAAGAGCACTTTAATCTCAGCAGTAGTCAAAGAAACTTAATTAGTCTTCATTATTTTAAAAGAAGAGAAAATGAAATCTTTTTATGGAATAAAAAAGGCAACATTTGTCTCACTTGAAGAGGTGTTATGAAGACTTGAATTTTGACTTTTATAGCATTCTATACATTTTCTATGGCATGAGCTGGAGTTGTGGTTGGATATGAAGATGTATGCTTTAAAGGAAAAATAATTTCTAAACATAAATTTAAATAAATAAATAATTAAATTTGAAAAAAAAAAAGACAGTCATGGGTCCCAATTGGGTCACATCACATCACGGGCACTAGAAAATTGTAGACCTGATTAGGGCATAGAGATATTTTATAGAAGGATCATCATACCTACATGCCAACTTTTTAAAATTTGATCTGAATAGATTTAATGTGTGAAATCATTATTTATAAATATATTAAATAGAAAGACTCTGCCAGAGCCAGGCCAATACAGATATAGATGTACACAGCCAAACATTGGACTGAGCGTGGTGACCCCAATGGTGAAGTTAGGGCAAGGACTATCAGTTCTGAAGGGGATTGCAATCTGATAGGAAGAACAACAATATCAACAAACCAGATCCTTCAAAGCTCCCAGGGACTAAACCACCAACCAAAGAGTATACGAGGGTACCCATGGGTCCATCTGGATATGTACCAGAGGATGGTCTTATCTGGCCTCACTAGGAGGGGATCCCCTTGGTCCTGTGAAGGCTTGATGACCCAGGATAGGGGAATACTAGGCTACTGAGGCAGGAGTGGGTTGGCAGATTGGGGAGCACATTCATAGAGGCAAGGTGGAGAGAGGAGGAAATAAGAGGCTTTTGGATGGGAAACTGGCAAGTGGGGCGACATTTGAAATGTAAATAAGTAAAATAACCAATAAAAAATTATTAAAAGTAAATAAGAAAAACCACTTCCACTACAAATTGGCAAAATAAAATAGAAAAGGTTCTAACTATAAGCAAAAGTCTTTGTAAAGATAGGCACCTTTTCCTGACATTTTAACAGGTCACATTCAGAAAGTGCTTGGTTAAGTAATTATCTGTCTTATATGTCATTATATGATTTTTGCCATTTGCTTTCTGTGTCTTTAACAGCAATGACTTTTCCTATGAAGAGCTCAGGTCACCTCTAATGTTAGAATTACCTAATTGATTTCTTCCTGTATTCCCTCATGAAAACCTTCTATTTGCAGCCAGTGTCACTTTTGTTCCTTCGTTAATATTTGACTTTGATAATTTGAGGAAATACAAGCTTCATTGCAATCTTTAGATTAAAACAGTCATGTATCTTTTGAGATTTGCAGAGGCACCATAGTGAGTTATCACTGGTGACCTTCAAGTCTGAATTCCCAAGATCTTAAATTTGACAGTGTTCCAAATCAGGTTGTAAACTGTTCTCAACTCCAGATTTTAAAACAAAGTCCAGCATCTCATGCTTTAAATTAGATACAGAACATATGCAAAATTTTTTAAAATATATATGGCTAAGAGTTAAAAATTCAAAGATACAAGAATCCATGTATCCACTCAGCTTAAAAAACATACTATCACTACCAATGTTTAAGATATTTAGCACAATTGCATCAATTTCCTTGCTTCATATTTCAGTAAGCTTTGCCTTTGTCACCTTGTAGTTTTCCTTTTATTATTTCAGTTACTTTATTAGCTCATTTTAATCATTATCAGCATAAAAGTTTGAAAATCTGAACATGAAAGAATTTTAGCTTCTTATAAAATATGATTGTAAGTTTCTATACCTACAGCAGCAACTATGCATCCATATGACTTATCTCTATATACTCCACTATTAAATATACTACACAAATGTCAAAGTTATTAAAATACAAATGGACAATGTAATGAGTTTTGTATAATATGCACCAAAGACAGTCATACAAATCAGCAATTTTCTTTTCACATTATTTGCACATAATGTTTTTCTCCATATCCTGCAGAGTAATCACCATCTTCAATTTATTATGATGTCCTGATTTCCTAAGTTTTTACCTAAATACATAATTATAAATCATAGCCATAAATTGATGGAACCAGAAAAATGACTCAGCAGGTAATAATGCAGGCTGGGATAAAAATGTAACTTCAGATTTAAACACCATGTAACAAATCAGGCTTTCCACCAATATCGGTAAGTCAATCTGGAAGAGACCTGATGTCCTCTTTTTGGTCTGGTAAATGAACATGTATGTAAACCAAAACATATGAATATACATACTCACAGAGATATGTCTTCACACAAATTAAAAATTGTTAAATAGTGCAACTGATGAACATTGATGTAATAATTGTTGAGATTTTTAAAAATTGCATCTTTCAACTTTGTTTCCATTCATTAAAAAAGTGTGCCAAGATAATTAATCACCATGTTGAATTCACATCTAATTTTGTTTTCATTTTCATTCAATAATTTTATTTTACAGGAAAATGTTATTTATTCTGGTTTTGAACATGAGATTACTTCTGAAGGTTTGGACAATATTGCAAAAGAATCACACATATATTTTCAAGACAATATATGCACTCAAATGCAATGCTTTCTTCAGAGTATATACAAAATTTCAGATTTCTTAGCATTGTCAAATCTCCCAAATCAGTAGTATGTGTTTGCTTCTATACTCAATGTTCGGTAAATCCCACTTCTTAGACCACCAGGTGAAAACCATCTCATCTGTTTCTTTTTGTTTTCTGGACTATATAGTGAACTTTAACTGAAGTTTTAATTTAAATATACTTTTAAATTACAGTTGGCATTGGGTACTTTTATATAACTACAAGATATTAAGTATATTCTCTTTATATGTAACAAAAACTAGGTATCTTTTTAAAAATATTCAAATTGTTTTCATATTTTACATTATAGATCCATCAGATGGTTTTAGTGTGTTTTCATATATCTTTTACCTTTTTCCAGCTTATCTTTTATATACATCAGTGATAGTTTTGATGATAAATTCTAATTTTCAGAGTTACACACTCACACACACACACACACACACACACACACAATCTCTGTTTCCTTTTTAGTGCAAAACCATTGCTTGTACTTAAGAAATGTCTCCCTTTATCAATTAATCAAAATATTTAATGTCTTTACCATTAACAGATTTTATTACCGGTAGTCCATTATAGATGCCTATAATGAAAGAATGAAGGTCATATTGAAGTTCAGGTAGTCTGCATCACTTTTCAAGTGAAAATTTAGTTTTCCTGCATGTCCTAATAGAAATAACCAATGCTTGCTCATAATCTTGCTATCCTGCAATTGAGCTTTTATTACAAATCAGTTGTCATGCATGGTTAAATAAAGTTATCTGCCACCAGTTAATTTTGTTGTTTCCTGTGTAATAACCCTTAAATGTGTTTTCCAGAATGTTTTGATTTCTAGCACAAGGAAAATTACCATATGACATTTTTGAAAGTTCTTTGTTATTTATCCTTTCCCATATTCCCTCCTCTATGTTCGCTTTCATCATCTACCCCTATGTCATCCTTCATGTTTCATTATTTCTGTGTAATTCTTTATACCACTCCATCTAATTTCACCTCTTAAGAAAGTCCAAAACACTGTGATCACTTAATAATTTCCTGACATCTATGGTTATTCTAAATGAAAGACTCATATCTGAAAAGTCAAAGGTCATATCCACTATTCTGAGACAGCATACAACATTTGCATTTTGGGGCAAAATTATTTCATACAGAACAATTGTTTCTAAATCCATCCATTAAAGAATAAATTTAATCTTTTTTCGTAATAGCTTAATATCCCATTGTATAAATATACAATATTTTCTTTATATATGCATCCGTTGTGCTGATGATTTCTTCCTAGCCATGAAGTCATTAACTTCAGCATGGTAAACTGACTAGGAGGTACATTCTTAATGAAAACTGACTTTACTACTCCCAGAAACTATCAATTGTCAATAGATCCACAACTAAAATAATGTTACTGCCTAACCTTCCCCTTCTATTTGAGATTTGGTCTGCGTTGAACTTGCACTTGTTTTCTTGTATATATTGTCCCAACTACTAGGAGTTCCTGTGTGCCCCTGCCCTGTTGTTTCAATGTAGTCTTCTAACACTTCTAGCTATTTTTTTCCTCTACTTATACCATAATGAACCCTGAATCTTGGGACAAGTGGAAGTGCTATAGAAATATCTAAGATATTCCTATTTTATAGCTATTATAAATATAGCAGCAATGAACAGGAGTTAACAGGTATCTCTATAGTGGGCTATCAAGTCCTTTGGTTAAACACTCAAAATGGCATAGCTGCATCACATAGTAAATATACATTTAGCCTTTTGAGGAACCCTCACCACATCTTTTATATGGGTATCATGAACTTGCACTTTACCAGCAGTGAATAGATATTTTGTTTTTCCTATATTTATTCCTGCGTTTGGTTCAATTTGGTTTAACTTTCTGTTGTTTGTTTTATCTTAATTATTCTAACCATCATAAAATGAATAATTTTTTAAAATGTCTTTTAGTTGTCAGTCCATCTTTTGAGAACTTCCTGCTTAATTCCATGCCATATAATCACTTGGGTTGTTTCTTTTGTTGAGGAGTGACATTTTAAATTTTTGATGTATACTCTAGATATTAACTCTGTCTCTCAGATATCCACTTAGCAGAGATTTTCTGTGTTCTGTTTCTTTAGTCAAATGATGTGTCATTTTTAATGGAATCTTTTGGCTTCAAGAATCTCATTCATTAATTGTTGAACATAATGCCTACACTCTAGGAGTCCAGTTCAGAACATCTTTTCTATGGCATTAAGTTCAAATGTATTCCTTAAATAACATGCCATACATGGTAATGGAAGAGTAATCAATTTTTACAAAGCTATGAACTCTGAAAGTTGTAATAATCACTGGGCTGGAAAGATCTTTCCAGTGGTGAACAGTAGTTTGAATATATGATAGTAACCAATTAGTTACTGAGTAGATTTTAATCCTACTCCACAGATATCATGCACAATTCTCACCATTTTCTGGGCCAAAACCTGTGGGTAGGCAAATTATAGACCCTACTGGGCAGAGAACTGAAGTTGAAACTTAAGGGTTCTTCGAAGAGTCAGTTGTATTGAATGGTGTTTTGCTGGGGCAAACACATGGAGTGTTTTTCTGAAGTGGACACGGATGAAAGATTAAAACATACTCACAAAGGTATGTTTCACTGAAACAGACACTGGAGAGAGGATGTTCTACTAAAGCAAACACCTGAAAGGTCAGGTGATGAAGGACTTGCTAACAACAGGCAGCTGTTGGTCTGCCTTACATTAAGTAGTCAAGATAAGACTCCTGCTAAGGCTAGCCACAAGATGTTTGGAGGGTATAAATAGGACTCAACAAAGTGACAGTGAAAGAGCTTGGCTTGCTGGTACAGCTAGCTGTGCAATGTTTGTGATTTTTGTGTCTTCACTGATCTTCACTTCCCTAAGAGTAGCACAGCTAAGAACTTTTCCTTGCATTCCTGCTGGTTCATCCTGCTCACTTGAGCTCAGGCTGAGGCCTGGCTTGCTCTGTTAATTTGTGTCACCACTGTTGCTAACCTGACTACTGAACTGAACTGCTAGTGTATCCGTGAAGTGTTTGTGAATGGATCGAGCTGCAGCTGCCTGCTACCTGTGAACTGAACTGTCAACGTCCAGACAACACAGATGGGAGTTGTTGTAAAGAACCTTTCTATCAGATCCACTTCTCCTGTATCATTTCTTTTCCACTTCGCTGGTGGGATGTGGGCTACAAGGGAAGTTAAAACATTTAAGAACCAACATTACTTTAGCATACTCCAGTGAAAGGCCAAACATTCAAGAGTGTTTTACCAGCACAAATTGGACTTTTTTTAGGTGGAAAAGAAGAAAAAGAAAGGAGAAGGGGGAGAAAGTAAAAATTATTAAAAAAGAAGAAGGAAGATAGAGAGAAAGGAAGAGATAAAGAAAAAGGAAAAAGGGAGAGAGAAAGAATGAACAAAAGAAAAGGAAGAGGGAGAAAGAAAAAAGAAAGGAAGGAAGGGAGGGAGGGAGGGAGGGAGGGAGGGAGGGAGGGAGGGAGGAAAAATGAAAAAGAAAGAAAGAAAGAAAGAAAGAAAGAAAGAAAGAAAGAAAGAAAGAAAGAAAGAGAAAGGAAGTAAGGAAGGAAGGAAAGAAGGAAGAAAAGAAGGAAAAGAAAGAAAGATAATGAGATGCACGGGGAAAGGGTTGAATATTGGAAGAACTGGGTGTGGAAGTGATGAAACTGCATTGTAAGAAATTCTCAAAGAATTGAAAAGAAAACAATGAAGAAATATTTTACCTCCAATAGAGTTACAATTTTTTCACTTGAGCTTCTAAAGCACTATCTGGTTAACTGATGTGTGTGATTTAAAGATAATAATTAATAGTGAATTACCTCCTTAAAACATTTTAGAATATTAATTTGAAGCACATTGTATAACTATCTGATGATTCATCTGTTATTAGGTGATTGTGAGTTGTAATATTTGCAACTATAGTCACCTATATATGTCATTTGGTTTTGTTTATGATAGTCTTTCTAATTTTTTTATATAAAAGTCATAATTGACTGTTTTGTTTCAGTCAAAGATATCTGAACACTGTCAGGAGCCATAATGGGACAAGCTAATAACTAGCAGGTCATCATCCTGAGATGGCCTGCTTCAGATTATTATATAATATGAGACAGGTTCATTTTTATGAAGCAAGTCTGTAAGGGATTCATTTTAGAAAAGATTCCTGATATTAATATTCTTTTCCTGTTATTATTAAGCATATATCACAATCACTAAGTAATAGTATACCCTTTTGGCAGATCTCTGCAGATCCATGAAGATGTACTGTCTTGTAGTTATGCTATATAGAAAAATAAATGACTTAATTCTTAATGATGATCCTATAATAATTCCTAAAATTATGTCTGTGATTATTAAGCTATTTTATAGTAGGTTAGCTCTTTTTCTGACAGTCAAAACTGCAACGAGTACCCTGAAAGTTTCCTAAGTGTCACTAGTTAATTGTACTTATATAGTAACCAGTCTTTCTTTTACTCAGAGCACATTCCAAGAAGCTGTAAAACAATTAACCAAAGCCCATAAAAAGGGAACCAAGGATTTATTATAGGAAATAGGACAAAAGATAAAATATTGACTGAGTTTACCTATACAAAACTTGACTAATTGTTATGGTTTTAAACCTTCAGTGAACCTGTGGTGCTGAGCCAGGTGATAGATGTTTAGCCAGATAATTACTCCTAATGGATCTGCATGTAAACATTCTCTGTTGTAAACTTCTATTTCAATTTATAATTTGATTTTTGCTGTGAACTTGTGATGAACTTTGTAACATGTGATCATGTGTTCTGAAAGTTTTGTAAGTACTGAGAACAAAGAGATAGAGAAGTTAGAGAAGAATTTTTCCCTTACTAGAATTTCTTCCCCTTCCCAGCTTAGGATCTTTCTGCTTTTCCCCTTAGATAGCTTTCATTGGAATCTTTTTACAACTTAATAATAAATGCTATAATCACTTTTCTCTAATTTTCCTGTTTTCTTCCTGACACTTCCAACTAACAGTTTGAAAACAGGTTAAAAGTTAGAGCCACTCGGTTCCTGCTGTGATAGTACAAAGGCTATTTACATAATCCTTTGATGGTTTTAGGAAGAGGTGCTAAGTGGAAGAAATTACACTTTCTTACTTCAGAGGATCACAGAAGGCAGGTCAGCTACAGTAGCATAGTAACTTGGACTTAGACAAGTAAAATTATTATTATACAGCAACCCTAAATATCTTGTGTGACAAAGCCCCTGAATCTTGTGAGACCAAGTCTGAACCAACAAAAAAGATGATCCCCACACCAATACTGGTCCCCTGCAGAACGTATTTGTGCATTTTATATATTAAATTATCATTTTTTATATATGGTTTGACAGAGCAAGATAGATTGGGATGGGAGGTCAGCTTATTTCACCAATTTATGATGTAATTTTTCTTTTCATTAATATTCAAATGTCTCTCAGGTTTTTAGTTCAGTTGTGTGAGTTCTTTATTCTTCTAGCTAATCTTTGTTTAGTAATAAAAAGTTTCATGTTTAATAAAAGCTCTAAAAATTTCTTTCTTTCCACCTACTAAGACAAAATATTTTAAGGTTCTACGACAGAAAACTAAGTTTCTTGATATTGTTTCAGAAAAATTTTGTTTGACATTTCTCACAATTTGATTTATAGAATTTTCAACATTTTAAAAATTTTGTGTTACTGTTAAAGGAAGTCATATCTATTAGACAAGCAAGAATTTATTTAGTTTGTATTCTGTCAATGTAAAGTTACCTAATTAATTTTACTAAAATGTTGATATTATGTAAATGAGACAAATATAACTCATATATTATGCCACAACTTTCATATTATCTTTTATTATTAGTGTTAAGAAATTTTCTTTTCTAAAATTTTTATTTTAGTATTATGTTGGAATCTTTTCTAAATTTTTCTCTCACTTGCTTTCTTTTTTTCTGCATGTGCTGTGTGTATCTGTATATGTTAAATGATAAACATATATGCTTGTATATATTATGTTGAAGCTGAAGGGCAACCTTAGCTATTCTTTTTTAGGAGCCATTCATCTTATTTGAATTATTATTTATTTTTATTTTGAGATTATAATATTTATATAATTTTCCTCTTCCAGTTCATTAATTCAAATCTTCTCATATACTCCCTTGTTCTCTTTCAAATTCATGAACTCTTTTTCATTAAGTACTGTAACATGTGCATACATATTTATATTAGTAAGTATGTATTACATATTGTATATGTGCAACCTTCTCCATCTATTTTATGTTACCTTTATATTTGATTTTAGTGCTATTTGATAATAGATTTTTTTTGAGATAGTATTTCTTAGATGTCTGGAATTCACCAAGTAGGTGAGACAGGACAGCAACTGACATGGACCTAGTTCTTTCTGTCTAGCTAGCACTGAGATTAGGAACACATGTTAGTATACTGAACATTACACCTGGTCCTACATATTGAGTTTAGTTTCCCATAAGTTTGTAATAAGGGTAAGTAAGAACACTATCTATTGAGCTATCAATGTTTTCCTTATTTTATTAGTGTTAATTTTAAGAATTAATACAAACTTCCAGTTTGTAATTATGATTTTAAATGTTACTTTTCAAATTTTTGAAATAATTAAGACACAAAGACATGCTAAATTTTGGTCATTTCTATAAGCAGCACAAAAGAATTGCTTTTGTTACTGTATTTTTAAATGATGTTCACAGAATGTTGTATATGGAAATTAATTTGTAAAGGTGCTATATTAACATTGTGACATAATTTTTATTCATAACTATGAATTTTGTTTGATATCCTATTCCTTTCCTCCCTCCCACCATTTTCACCTTCACATTTTTCTTTTCTATCTATATACGTTTGTTTATAATTTTGTTAATATTCATTACTAATATTCATTATTTTTAATATTTGTTATTTTACTTTTTTCTTGCTGTAAAACTCTATATAAATATTTTCCTGAAGTCACCCATTTATATTGTTATTGTTCTATGTTTATATAGCAATTTAGTGTTCATTTTCCCCTAAGGCTGACTTTACTTTAGGTGTAGGTCATAGGTAGAATCTGTAGCATTTTCATTATCATTCAGCTGAAATTTTTTATAATCTCCGCTGTGACTTCTGTTTTTAAAACACATTTGCTATTTTGCAATAGATTTCTTCATCTTTCAACATATGGAGGCTCAGTTTTAGGTTGATTACAATGAATTTAAAGAACACATTCTGTATAAATCCAATCTTTCTTGCTGAAATATGCAGGCATCTGGTAATTTCTGTAAATAGCCCATATGTTTTTTTTTAAAAGAATGTGCATTTTGCTGTTGCTATGTGTATAGTTCTGTGTGTATGAATTGATTTGTGAGTGATACATTCCAAAGTGATCATTTTATTTTATATATTTTTTCTCTCCATCAGTAATTAAAGCCTTCCATTATAGACATTGATCCATTTTCACTTCAGCTCTGTCTAGAGCATTACTTTATATAGTGAATACCATAGTATGTAAGTATATTTTTAATGTTTCTTTGGATTTACTTGTTTAAGTACATACTATAATTTTGCTTGTTGTGATTTCATGCATGAATTATATTTTGGTAGAACATATTGCCATAAGATTTCATTTGATTAGTTATTTTATTGTTTCCCATTCTTCTACATTTTTTTGTGTTTTTAATTTACATTGAAGTGTATGGTTTGATTTTTGTTTTGCACATACATAACAATCTTTATATTTTTGTCAAATGTCCTTTAATTTTAATGCACTTATTCTGTATTTTATATCTTCATTATTATGCTCACTTTCTTGAAATCATAGGTTAATATTGCTGTAAAAAAAACTATAAAGGTTTTCTGGTAGGGTGAATCCCCTATTCATGAATTGAACATCTAAAAAGAATGTGGAAACATGACTGTATTTACAGAATGAAAAAAAATCAACAAGTTTTATAGAATCATTTAAGCAAGCCCTAATGATACTATATTGAGGGAATTAAGGTAGAATAAAATTACAAATGTGATCTCTAATCTAGTAGGACTATAGTTGCTACAAAAAAGGGTAATAAAAGTGCAGGTCAATAATATCCAATGTGAAATTATAGGAAGGTGGACATATCCAAGCAAAACCAATAAGAGAGAGCTCAGAAGAAATTATCCACTCAAAATTCTAGGAAAAAAAATCTGTTTCACTAGGTCTAAAATGTTTCACAAACATACTAAAGTAATCCTCTTTTACTATCTCTAAAATTAATATGCAAACTTTACTATCTTATATGTATATTGATTATGCATATACTTTACTGACTCCTTCTTCTATATCTATGTCACTATGAATAATACATATTATAATTCATTGTGAAATGTGTTTTTATTGGAATGTTCTCATGTATAAATTACATTTTCATTTGTATAGTTTTTTGAAAAAAAATTATATATATATATATATATATTTGTTTTCAGTTTCTTTCCTTCTGTAATTTCCATCATATTTTTCTCTTATTTAAAAGACCATAATTGTACTATCAATTTACTTTTACCACTTTGATCATGATAAGCAGTCATTCTGAAATCCTTCCTGAAATGACTAAACAATGTAGTGTTTCCAAGTGTTGGGAGCCAAATCTTAGCAGAAAGAGGCTATCATCTTTGCAGCCATCTCAGGCTATATACCGTGACAAAAGACTTATTTTTCAACAGCCCACAACAGCTAAGCACACTCTGATAAACATCTTGTTTTTCTCACATATCTTGTTTTGTTGTTTAGTGCCCCAACTGCAAGGCACATGTGGTAAAGTGTCTTCAGCTGCATTCCCCTGCTTGTGCTTATATATGCCCATGATTTCCTTTCAATAAATGGGACTTGATCAGACTTCTCTGTCTTGTCTCCATTTTTCATGTCTCTTGCCCCTCTATCCCCACTATCTCTCTTGCAGACCCTGTTGACTGACCTGTATGGGCTGGATCACCTGGTGCCCAAATATGGGGCAGCGAAGTTCCGGACATCTGGTGCTCAACACGTGGCAGCAAGAAGAAGAGACCCAGTGAGGGATGTTACTAGAAGAAGGTCGACGGAAAATTGGTAAGTGAAACAAAGGTGATCTTCCTGGGAACCTGCCGTGTCATAGTCAGTAAGTCATAGTAACAAAAATGGGGCAAGAAATAAGTCAGCAGGAACAGATGAGTAAATTGCAGGCTGCTCTGAGTCAAGGACGCCAAACAGATAACTAGATAAACAGAAGGTTGCTCTAGGCAGACAGCTGAACAGAAAGATAGTATTAATCAGTTGTATTAGATTGATTTAACTTTCAAAATGGGTATGATTCTGAGTTGTGTAGTCATATTTTTCCTCTGGATAAAATATCAATGTAAAGTCTTTTCTGGTTACTGGCTCAAGGATAGGCAGATATGGGAAAAAAAGGTTTTTCTATGCATTTTCTGAAGAGGTCATTAAGGTAGTAGTTGTATCTTCCAGAATTATATGGATCAGACATGACAGAGTTAGGCCTCCAGAAGACTAGATTCCAGAGAATAAAACAAAATAATTATCTTGATACTAAAATTTGTTTTGAGATTTGTATATTATAGAATACACAGCCTTGGTTAATGAATCTTCTTGCAACTACTGATATCCTGGACTTCCAGCTGGATGCAGTTAAGACACAGATATCAGAGGCTTATCAATTTACCATTCCCTCACACCTCTTCTAATATCTCAATGCCCATATTCAGCTTATAGAAGTTAATGAAGAACAAGCACCCCAATTCCTTGGACTTGGGGATTGAGGTGGTTAATATTAGGCTGTCCTTCAGGGAAAAGTAATGGTTTTATTGGAAGAGGGAGGAAGAGCTAAAATTCATTACACAGTCATAATCAATTAGTAGAAATCTGTATAATTAATACTAAGGTGAAGTTGTAATTTTTTAGAATGTACAAAATTTTGATGCAAATTCAAGGATTACTTTGGTATAATTTCTTCTATTAATTCAAAATTTGTGAGTACAAGGCTTAGACCTTTAACTTCTCCAAAATGGGCAATTGTGTGCTGCCATTAAAAAAGTGTTGCTTTTGCCCCTACCATTCAGGCATTGCTATGTCTCTCAAGTCCATGCTGTTCAACAAACTGATGGCTTTTGTATGACAACAGATAGACGTTATACAAAAGAAACCCATACCAGTCCATTATTATAGGCTGGAAGTAAAAATACCTTTGTCATCAAGACTGAGGAGGATTAACCCCTAACTTGTGTGTAAGCCAGATAGTCAATGATGGATAAAAGAACACCTCAAGACCCTTGCCCCTAACTAGGAAGCTTCACCATCCTAAGACAGGAGCTCAACCAAATGGCTGTTGAGTATCCAGAGACAGGAAAGGGAGGCTGGGGTCCTTTGTTCCAACTTAAGACAGGCACGTTTTCCATAAGTTTCCCCAGCCTTCCCTTTTGAAAAAATTTAGAAAGGGGGACCTGTTGGGAGCCAAGTCCTAGCAGAAAGCAGCTATCATCTTTGCACCCATCTTGGGGCAAATACCCTGACAAAAGACTTATTTTTCAACAGCCCACAACAGCTAAGCACACTCTGATAAACATCTTGTTTTTCTCACATATCTTGTTTTGTTGTTTAGTGCCCCAACTGCAAGGCACATGTGGTAAAGTGTCTTCAGCTGCATTCCCCTGCTTGTGCTTATATACACCCATGATTTCCTTTCAATAAATAAGACTTGACCATACTTCTCTGTCTTGTCTCCATTCTTGTGTCTCTTGCCCCTTTATCCCCACTCTCTCTCTTCCAGATCCTATTGACTGACCTGCACAGGCCTGGTCACCTGGCCCTCAATGTGGGGCAGTGCAGACCTGGTGATCCAAGTAAGTTGAATTGTAAATTATTTCTATTGTTTTATTTATGTTTGTTTACCTCTGAATGTGTTTGTGCATTTCAATTTGCAAGTTAACAGGTGTCTATATGCATGTTATGTCCTGGACAAAGATTGATGTACTGTGACTTCAACAAATTTAAATTGAGACAAGGCTTCTCATGAAACCAGAGTCTACTGATTTGATTACACTGAGTGGTTTCAAAGCCAAAGGAATTTTCATCCTTATTCTCCTTGTTAAAATTACAGGTTCATATCATTATGTTCATGTTTTCACATGCTAAGCATCTGAACTCACTTTGACATATTTGCCCTTTGTGATGACTGAGTTGTGTTGCCAACTTGGCACATGAGTAAAGAAGAAATGTTAATTGAAAAGTTGTCCTTGATGGAATGGCCTATGGCATGTCTATGGAATGTTTTCTTAATTGATAAATAATTTAGGAGTACTTTGCCCATTGTTGTGGTGTATCCTGTGATGGACAGATGAGCTTTGACTGTATGAGAAAAGTACCTGAACAAGCCACAGGAAGCAAGTCAATATGCATCAATTCTTCCATGGTCTGTGCTCCAGTTCTTACTTTGAAATTCCTCCCTTATCTTAAATAAATGATGGTATATAACCTGTAAGCTAAACTAAACCCTTAATCCAATATGATTTATCACAGCAAGAGAGAAGAAAACTAAGATAGACTTTATACCAGAGAGTAGAGCTTGTTCAGATGAACCAGATCATATAGATTTTATGCCTTGGACTGTTGTGAAGAAGGAAGTTAGAAGATTTGGGAGTTATGTGAAGGAGAAAAAATGAGTTCTCAGAAATTAATGAGATGTTGTAGGAACTTGAAAGATAATGCTAAGGGAAATGCAAACAATGGATGCCTGACTTTTTAGTTTCAAGGGTAAATTTGAGTGTCTCTCAGTGACTGTATCTGGGTTATTCATGTGATACTTTGAATTATAAGCTTAGTTTCTTATGAACTAGGGCTAAATAATCATTTTAATTAAGAAAATATCAGTACCAGTTGTGTAGGTGAAAGCCTTGCTTTACTGAAATATACAGTACTAATTATTTAGGACTCAAAAAAAAAAATAAAAAAAGCTTTGATGAACAAGTGACCAGCATCCTTAATGTGATATTTTCTTAAATTATTCAGTCATTGTAAGCACACTATGCTGTGTTCCCAAGAAAGCTAAGAATGAAGCTTAGTCTGGTAGCAAAATTGAAAATATGTAAGACTCTTCCATGTTGTGCCCATATTGAATGGAAAAAAAATGTGAGGCATGACAATAAGAACCGTCAGGCAGGAACATTGGTAAAATTGTACTCTCTGTAGCTGAGACTCAGGATACTTGAGATGGAAACACTTTGAGATAGCCATCATACACAATAATATGTGTGAAGAGAAGCTGGCCTGATCCTACTAGACACACTTTGTGTGTTTCTGAATGATGAACTGAAAAATGATATTTCCCAAACCTTTTAAAGCCCAAAAGATCTGAGTTTGTCTCAGAATTTGAACACTGTGTTAATACATTGTTGGATTTTTATTTAGTTTTGTTTCGTTTTTTTGTTTTACTTTGATCAGATTTAAACTTTGTCTAGTCCTTTACTCTTGGAAATACAAAAGTATTTAATTTATTCTGAAATTTAGAAAAACCCAAATAAATTTATTTCCATTTTAAAAGAACTTGTATTTTTAAATAATTGCTATTATGAAAAGACTGTATGAATTTTAAAAGTTGTGGTGCAATTTATATTGTAATATTAATAATTAATATTATCATGAGGTCTTTGGGTCAAAAGAGGTTATAGTTTAAAGGTGACTTAAAGTTTGTGAACCAAGTTGACAAGGGGTCAACCTGTGATGACTACTATTTCTCGGTTGTCAACTTATAATGAGAGAATCTTAATTGATAAATTGCTATCACCAGCTTGGCCTGGAGACATACCTGCTAGTGATTTAATGAACTGTTTACTGATAAAGACTACTATGTGCAGTGCTTTCCACTGGCATGTGGACTTGGCTATCTGTGTAAGAAGACACCTAATTAAGCCACAATATGCAATCAAGTAACCATAATTCCTTCATGTTCTGTGTTTCATGTCCTGCCATAAATTTTCTGCCTTGTGTTTCTGTCTTGGCTTCGCTCAATAAGAGCTTATAAGCTATATGCTAAAATAAATTCTTTCCTCATCCCAGTTGATTTCAGTCAGTGTTTCTCTACAGTAACAGATTAGCTAGTGGTTAACTCAACATATACTTCAGTGACTAACTCATATTATCAGACCAGCTTTTGCTTTTACATTTGTCTTTCACAAATGGTTGAGCTGTCTATAACAACACAAAAACAAAACAAACTCAAAAACAACAACCACTACATAAAATTAATATAAAAGTAGTTAAATATCATGTCTAATTGATAAAACCTCCAGACATAAGCCTGCTGGGCTGAATTCCCAGAGACAAGTATCACAGCTTTAATCAGGAAAATACTCTACCAGGAAACTAATTTTGTCACTGAAAAAAGTCCACATCAGACATGATCAAATGACTGGTAAAATGGTTAAATACTACAATTGCATTCTAACTACCACCTTTGAAACCAAATAAATGCTTATTATTATTTACATTCTGACATACAGTTAGGGAAGAACATTGATCCCTAAATATTTTAAAGCATAATTTCAAAAACCTGTTAATATATTTCCTAAAAAAAAAAAATCAAAGAGGCATTGTTGAGTGTTATTAAGGATTGTAACTTTCGCCCTTCCGCCCCTGCCTGGTACTTTGGGCTGGGGCAGACACAGAGTTGGTCTGCTCCTGTCCTGTGGAGATACTGAATCCTGATTCATCCTAGAGGAACCACTGCACTCAGAGCAGCCGGTAAGAACTCCATCTCACTCCCTAAGCCCCAGAGATACATCTGGGAGCCAGGGACATTCAGGACACAGCAGCTACCCAAACCCCACCTCTCTGGAATTCCACTTCCCTTCCACCCCTTCCTGGTCCTTTGGGCTGGGGCAGACACAGAGTTGATCTGCTCCAGTCCTGTGGAGATACTGAATACTGAGTCATCCTAGAGGAGCCACTGCACTCAGAGCAGCAGACAACAAGGTGGTTTGCACTTGGGAGACATTGTATCCTTAGCCATCCTAGAGGAACCACTGTATCCAGAGCAGAAGGATTTCCAGATCCAAGAGGTGGCCTGAGTCCCAGGAGTTCTTCCACACAGGAGATTCGGATCATAACACCACAGAGACATCTGCACTCTGAGGAGCTCTGCAACAAGCAAGATAACTGGAAATACAGACTCCAGTATTACACAGTGAGGGCAGGTAACACTAGAGTTAACCAGATGGCAAAAGGCAAGCACAAGAAAATAAGCAACAGAAACCAAAGTTTCTTGGCATCATCAGTACCCAGTTCTCCCAATATAGCAAGCTCTGAACACCCCATCACACCTGAAAAAGCAGGATTCAGAATTAAAATCACTTCTCATGATGGTGATAGAAGATTATAAGAAGGAATTAAGTAACTCCCTTAAAGAAATACAGGAGAGTACAAGTAAACAGGTAGAAGCCCTTAAAGAGGAATCACAGAAATCCCTTAAAGAAATGCAAGAAAACACAAAGAAGGAATTAAACAAAAACATTCAGGATCTGAAAATGGAAATAGAAACATAAAGAAAGCTCAAAGGGAGACAACCATGGAGATAGAAAACCTAAGAAAGAGATCAGGAGTCATAGATGCAAGCATCACCAACCAAATACAAGAGATAGAAGAGAGAATCTCAAATGCAGAAGACACGGTGGAAAATATTGACACAGTTGTCAAAGAAAATGAAAAATGCAAAAAACTCATAACTCAAAACATCCAGGAAATCCAGGAGAAAATGAGAAGACCAATCCTAAGGATAATAGGTATAGATGAGAATGAAGATTCCCAACTTAAAGGGCCAGTAAATATCTTCAACAAAATTATTGAGGAAAATTTCCCTAACCTAAAGAACAAGATGCTCATAAACATACAAGAAGCCTACAGAACACCAAATAGACTAGACCAGAAAAGAAATACCTCCCGTCACATAATAATCAAAACATCTGATGCACAAATCAAAGAAAAAATACTAAAAGCAGTAAGGGAAAAAGGACAAATAACATATAAAGGCAGACCTATAAGAATTACACCAGACTTCTCACCAGAGACTATAAAAGCCAGAAGAGCCTGGACTGGCATCATACAGACCCTAAGAGAACACAATTGCCAGCCCAGATAAGTATACCCAGCAAAACTCTCAATCACTATAGATGGTGAAACCAAGATATTCCATGACAAAACCAAATTTGCACAGTATTTTCTCACAAACCCAGCACTTCAAAGGATAATTGATGGAAAATGCCAACACAAGGAGGGAAACTACAACCTAGAAAAAGCAAGGAAGTAATCTTCCAATAACCCCAAAAGAAGATAACTATACAAACATAATTCTACCTCTAATAACAAAAATAACAGGAAGCCACAATCATTTTTTCTTAATATCTCTTAACATCAATGGTCTCAATTCCCCAATAAAAAGACGCAGACTATCAGACTGGATACACAAACAAGACTCAGAATTTTGCTGCACACAAGAAACGTACCTCAAAGTGCAAAGTGACAAAGACAGACACTACCTCAGAATAAAAGGGTGGAAAACAACTTTCCAAGCCAATGGTCCCAAGAAACAAGCTGGAGTAGCCATTCTAATATCAAATAAAATCGACTTTCATCCAAAATTAATCAAAAAAGATAAGGAAAGACACTTCATACACATCAAAGGAAAAATCGACCAAGGTGAACTCTCAATTCTGAACATCTATGCTCCAAATGCAAGGGCATCTACATACATAAAAGAAACTTTACTAAAGCTCAAAACACACATTACACCCCACACAATAATAGTGGGGGATTTCAACACCTCACTCTCAGCAATGGACAGATCATGGAAACATAATCTAAACCGAGATACTTTGACATTAACAGAAGTTATGAACCAAATGGACTTAACAGACATCTATAGAACATTTCATCCTAGAACAAAAGAATAAACCTTTTTCTCAGGACCTCATGGTACCTTCTCCAAAACAGACCATATAATTGGTCACAAAACAGGCCTCTACAGATACAAAAAGATTGAAATAATCCCTTGCATCTTATGAGATCACCATGGACAAAGACTGGTCTTTAATAATGACAAAACCAATGGAAAGCCCACATGCATTTGGAAACTGAACAACTCTCTACTCAATGATGACTTGGTCAAGGAAGAAATAAAGAAAGAAATTAAAGACTTTTTAGAATTCAATGAAAATGAGGACATATCACCCCAAAAGTTGTGGGACTCCATGAAGGCAGTGCTAAGAGAAAAACTCATAGCTCTAAGTGCCGACAAAAAGAAACTGGAAAGAGCACACACTAAAAACTTGACTGCACAACTAAAAGTTCCAGAACAAAAAGAAGCAAATACACCCAGGAGGAGTAGAAGGCAGGAAATAATCAAACTCAGGGCTGAAATCGACCAAATAGAAACAGAAAGAACAATACAAAATATCAATAAAACCAGGAGCTGGTTCTTTGAGAAAATCAACAAGATAGATAAACTGTTAGCTAGATTAACCAGAGGGCACAGAGACAGTATCCAAATTAATAAAATCAGAACTGAAAATGGAGACATAACAAGAGAAACTGAAGAAATTCAAAAAATTATCAGATCCTACTACAAAGGCCTATACTCAACAAAACTGGAAAACCAGGATAAAATGGACAATTTCCTAGACAGATACCAGGTACCAAAGTTAAACCAGGAGCAGATAAGCCATCTAAATAGTCCCATAACCCCTAAGAAAATAGCAGCAGTCATTAAAAGTCTCCCCACTAAAAAAAAAGCCGAGGACCAGATGGTTTTAGTGCTGAATTCTATCAGACCTTCATTGAAGACCTAATACCAATTCTCTTCAAACTATTCCACAAAATAGAAACAGAAGGAACACTACCCAATTCGTTCTATGAAGCTACAATTATACTCATACCCAAACCACACAAAGACCCGACAAAGAAAGAGAACCTCAGACCAATCTCCCTTATTGATGCAAAAATACTCAATAAAATTCTAGCCAACCGAATCCAAGACCACATCAAAACAATCATCCATCATGATCAAGTAGGTTTTATCCCAGGAAGGCAGGGATGGTTCAATATTCGGAAATCCATCAATGTAATTCACTATATAAACAAACTCAAAGAAAAAAACCACATGATCATCTCACTAGATGCTGAGAAAGCATTTGACAAAATTCAACATCCCTTCATGATAAAAGTCTTGGAAAGATCAGGAATTCAAGGCCCCTACCTAAACATAGTAAAAGCAATTTACAGCAAACCAGTAGCCAACATCAAACTAAATGGAGAGAAGCTTGAAGCAATCCCACTAAGATCAGGGACTAGACAAGGCTGCCCACTCTCCCACTACCTATTCAATATAGTACTGGAAGTCCTAGCCAGAGCAATTAGACAACAAAAAGAAGTCAAAGGGATACAAATAGGAAAGGAAGAATTCAAAATATCACTATTTGCAGATGATATGATAGTATACTTAAGTGACCCCCAAACTTCCACCAGAGAACTCCTAAACCTGATAAACAACTTCAGCAAAGTGGCTGGTTATAAAATCAACTCAAACAAATCAATAGCCTTCCTCTACATGAAAGATAAACAGACTGAATAAGAAATTATGGAAATGACACCCTTCACAATAGTTGCAAATAATATAAAATACCTTGGTGTGAATCTAACCAAGCAAGTGAAAGACCTGTATGACAACAACTTCAAGTCTCTGAAGAAAGAAATCGAAGAAGATCTCAGAAGATGGAAAGATCTCCCATGCTCATGGATTGGCATGATTAATATAATAAAAATGGCCATCTTGCCAAAAGCAATCTACAGATTCAATGCAATCCCCATTTAAAATTCCAACTCAATTCTTCACAGAGTTAGAAAAGGAAATTCTCAAATTCATATGGAATAACAAAAAACCCAGGATAGCGAAAACTATTCTCAACAGTAAAAGAACTTCTGGAGCACTTAGGGAGGGATCCAGGGCTTCAGCTGAATATGTAAGACTGGAAGGCCCTGCTGGGCATAGGTGGAAGAAGAGATCCTTGACCTCATGAAGGCTGGACACCCCAGGGGGTGGTAATTTTTAGGGTGGGGAGGTGGGAATGGGGGGGAAGGTAGGGGTTACATCCACAGAGATGAAGGAGGAGGGGTGAGGAGATAGGCGGTTCCTGGGAGGGTGGGGGATGGGGTAAGGGGACAACATATGTAATGTAAATAAAACATCCAATAAAAAAATTTTTAAAAAAAAGGATTTTAACTTTCAGGTGAGTTGATTATACAGGATTGTACAGTTTAGCCTAGTGTAATTACATTGGTTTCCAGAAGTGACGGTATTTTTCCTAAAGATATCAGTCTGAGATTCTCAATGTGCTAATGCTTTGATTTGTCAATAGTTGCTATAAAGACAGAGGGCTACAATGCTAGTCACAAAATCTAGAAGACACAAACTTCATTCCAACCTGCAGAATGGAATTTACACTTGCTGATATTTTAATTATGCTCAGAAAGGCCTGGCATAAATTTCCAATTGATAGTATAAAAGAAAACATTCAAAGTACATGAAAAGGCCTTTAACTCTTTAACTATTTTAGAAATTTATTTTATGGTTAAATATGGGTAATCATCTTACTATTTTAAGAATATCATCGATTTTCTTAACTACATTCACACTGCTGTGAAACAAACCTTTATCTTAAAAATAACAGTGTTTATTTTATTAATCAACATCTTAAATCAGTTCTTTATCCAGCCTATAGAAACCCCATTATATTTTCTCTCTCATATTATTTTCAAATCTCAGATGTCTCAATTAAAAAAGCAGAAAATATTTATCTTTCTTAATGATTATCTTACTTCAGCCAATACCAGGTCTTCAAGAGTCATTAATGTTTCAGCATATATCAGAAGTCTTTTCTTGTCTGTCTTTATTATGTTTACTATTACTATAATGAAACACCATGACCAAAAGCCAGATGGGAAGAAAGGGGTTTATTTGACTTACTTCTATGCCATGCCATTACTCATTGTCCAAAGATTTCAGGCCAGGAACTCAAACAGGGTAGAAACCTGTTGGCAGGAGCTGATGCAAAGGCCTTCATAGGGGCATTCCTTACTAGTTTACTTCACATGTTTTGCTCAGCCTGTGCAAAAAGCCAGGAACACTTGCCTTGGGGTAGTCCCACCTACAATAGGTCTGGCCTTCCCATATCAATCATTAAGAAAACAACTTACATGCCTGCCTATAGCTCAATTCTATTAAGGTATTTTTCTCAATTAAGGCTCTGTCTTCTCCAGTGACTCTAGATTTTGCCAAATTAACATAAAACTAGCAAGCACATCTTCAAAGAATAGGTAGATTACAGGTAACACAATAAATACATTTTAGGCCCTAGCTATCTTTATCCACAGAGATCTTCTGTACTGTATCCTACCTCTCAATGCAGCCAGGGTGTCCATTTCTTTCTTCAGTGTCTGGTTCTTTGAGACTCCCTGACTTGCTCAACTATACTTTCTCACCAAAATCTGTGTGTAGACAAGATCATGTATTTAATGTCCCTGTGTAGTCTACTCCACCCCTGTCTGTGAACATACCACAACTGTTCTCTAGGCTTCTGTAAGCATCATACTCACATAGACCTGAAATCACCTATAGCACTTCTAGCTAGCTATATTTAACACAACACTCCAGAAGGACCACACACAATGTGGACCAGAAGGAACATGCAATATTCCAATCTGTCTTTTCTGTCCACCTAACTTGATTCCATATTTATATCCTCTTATCTATCCCAACTTGCTCTATCTAATATAGACTTTGAATTAACAAAAGAAGTTTGGTCACATTTTTGGATCTCATTTTTAAAAATTCCATCATTATGAAAGATCAATACAATATATTTTATCTCAAACCAAGCAGTCCTGTAGAAATGTTTACCTGTGAGAATTATTCTACAAACCCCCTGTCATAGTATTTAAAAGAACACTCACAATTATTATCAAAGATTTCCAGGAGATTAAAGATAACACAAAGAAAGAACTCAATGGAATTGAGGGAAAAAATAAGTACAGTAAACTAATGAATGATGCCTATAAAAACACAAAAATAAGGCTAGTGTAAATTGTGAAGACAACCAAGGACTTGAGAATTTAATTCAAAAAGGAAATAGAAACATTTGAATAGATTTAACCTGAAAAAAACTCATTAATTCATCTAGACAAGCCAAAGAAAAGACTAACTTGCAGAATGAGTCAAACAGAAGAAAGAATATCAGGATTGAAATTTAAAGTGGAAAATCTAGAAAAATTAAGCAATGAACATATTTATAAACAAAAACAACAGGAAAGGAACACACAAGAAGCATGAAACGCCATGACAAAACCAAACCTTCAAATTATAGGCAAAGCTCAGGAAGTCTTGCAGAGAAGCAGGAAGAGGAGAAGAGAAACCAGAGAGGCCAGAGACACACCATAATGACATGGACCACAATATCCACTGACAAGAACTCATGGCAACAGAGATCAACAAGCAGAGATGAACAACTCTGTAGGGGTCTGACTTAAGTCCTCTGCATATAGATTATGGCTGAATAATGTGGAATCCTAATGATGAGATTAGGGGCTATCTCCTATTCTTTTGCCCACTTGTAGGACTCTTTTCTTCCTACCAGGCTGCCTTGTCCAACCTTGATGTGATGGCATGTGCTTAGTCTCTTGTAGCTTGTTATGCCATGTTAGGTTGATGTTCCTGAGAGGCCTGCTTTTTTATGAGGAGAAGTAAAAGGAGTAGATATGGTGGAGTGAGAAGGTATGGGCAGAGAGGCTAGGGGATGGGAGGAAGGGGAAGGAGGAAAAATTGCAGTCATGATGTAATATATGAGAGAAGATTAAAACAATAAAACCTCACTGAAAAGTGATGATATTGTAAACAGTTTTAGAACAATGAGGGTCATTCCATCTGATGGTGGTGGTGGATACAACATTAACAAATACATACTTTTCCTCATCTTTCTATTATCAGATCAATTGAATTGAATCAGAGGAAAATCTAGTCTTTTGGTAAAGTAAGAATTTTAAGTGATATAAGAGTATTTTTGTTTTTGGTGTTTTTGAGACAGGGTTCTCTGTATAGCCCTGGCTGTCCTGGAACTCACTCTGTAGACCAGGCTGGCCTCGAACTCAGAAATCTGCCTGCCTCTACTTCCCAAGTGCTGGGATTAAAGGTGTGCGCCACCACTGCCAGGAGTGAGTCTTATTTTTATATTGGACTGAAAACAATATGCAATTCTCTCTGTCTCTCGTCTCTCTCTGCCTGTCTCTCTCTCTCTCTGCCTTTCTCTCTCTCTCTCTCTCTCTCTCTCTCTCTCTCTCTCTCTCTCTCTCTCTCTCT
>NW_021621185.1:11297168-11370238 GCF_004785775.1 Grammomys surdaster
TCTCTCTCTCTCTCTCTCTCTCTCTCTCTCTCTCTCTCTCTCTCTCTGTGTGTGTGTGTATTTTCTGTACCTCTTTCTTTTCATCCCCCGGCCTCCTACCATCCTTCCCTCCAACTCTTTCCACATTTTTACATTTTTCTTGGTCTCAGTCTCTATGTCTATGTGTCTATCTATCTCTCTCTGTCTCTCTCTGTCTCTCTATCTCTCTATGTCTCTCTCTCTCTCTCTTTCTCTCTCTCTCTCTCTCTCTCTCTCTCTCTCTCTCATTATTTCTCTTTTAGTTAATGCCACATGATGACTTGTTATCTGATAATGAGCCAATCAGTTCCAGAATCTACTACCTGTTCTTGAAGAAACAGTCTCTATCTCCTTACCTTGCAAATATGTAGAAAATATATATCCTTTATGATGTATCTCCGTAAGTCTGTTTTTTTTTTTTTTTTAGGCTACTGTACTAATTTCTTATATGGTTTTTGGTCTAAAGCAGATATGTGTGCAAAGTACATACATTTCACCTCTGAGTCTTCTCTTTGATCACCAATTTGTGGTGATGCTCTTTGGACACCTTTTATCTTGATGAAACAATGAAAATTTCATTTGTCAGTTTTTCTGGGCATTTCTCAAAGAATAGTGTTCAAGTTAAGGAAGGAAGAGTTTAATTATGCTCAGGGTTGGTAAATACAGAGAATTAGCTCATTTTTTTCCTTTCACTTTGTCTGTAACCTCAGTCCATGGAATCATTTTTCCCAAATATAACAACTGAGTCTTGCCATGTAACCAAATTTAGAAATTCCCTTATAATCATGACCACAGATTTCTTTTTTAAGTAATTCCAAATGTTGTCAAGTTTCAATCAATATAAACAATCATGTTGTACAAGTCCTTCATTTAAAATATTGAATTTCTATTTACACAGTCTTAACATTACTAGCTCATTAAGTGAGTGGAAAAAATGTTATCTGCTCCCATTTTTTACTATTAATTTCAATTTGTGATAGTCAGTCTGCACACACTGTAATATATTATGAAGATAGGATAGTAACTCATTCTTATGAAGGTGGAACTTTTTAAATATCACCTGGAAGATGCCTGGAAGAACTTCTGCACTTATTAATTTAGAAAACAAATCATGGAAGTGAGAGAATACATCTATAATTTCTTCTGCAGAGACTTCTTTTCTATTATTTTCTACCTTAGCCTTCTCATTTATAAGAAATTAATATGGAAGCAGAAGTATGATTGGAAGGTACATTTAAAGTAATTAGACAGACAGAAGAACATTTCTATACATAAAATCTAATAATAACAACACATGTGAGTTTCTTCATTTTTCCCTTTTGCCTTTGAATTGCAGGTGAATGTCTTCAACAGACATGGGGGAGGGAGAGCTAATAAAAGGAAGAGGGAGAGAGTAGGGATGGTAGATTTCATTTATTTCCTTTTCTGAAATCTATGTAATTATGTTTGTGAAATCTATGTTTTCTTGTCCACAGAAAATCGTTTCTTCTGTAGTCACATCAAAAGATACTATCTGTCAACTGTACCTGAATGATATGCATGGTACTACACAGTTGAGTTTACACAGTAAAAACAATTCACCAAATGAAAATGTCAGAAGAAGTTTGACATTCTGGATTACCATGACATATTTCAATAAAAATAGCTCATCAATATATGTCAAGAATATATGTTTTCATTCTTATTGGACAATTAATATATGGAAGACTATCTTTGAGGAAAAATCTATATTAATGATGAAAGCATAGGTGTCATAAAATATGCTCACACTGGAGGAGATAGAGGATCTGATAGAGACAATGTGGAGCATACAAAAAAGCTTTAAGAGTGTCCATTGTTCTTCAGAACAAAAATATTCAAATAGTAACCATTCTAAAACTTTATTTTTTTCTTACTGCTTACTTTTCTCGGTCTTTTCTTTGTTCTTCCATTTCTTCCCTGATCTTTACTCTCAATTTCTTCTGCTAAACCTTGTCATGCACAGCTCTAACTTTGACTAGACTTCAGTCTACATTCAGTCAAAGCCAGCATCTAAGCTCTCTTTATTCTCCCATATGCTTAAAAAAGATGAGTACTCAGATTAACACAAGGAGTAATGTTTATATTTTCAGGATAACAGTGAGAAAACCTTGGAGTTCTTCTAGCTAAATTTATTTTACTAGTAACAACAATTGACAATAAATTCTTTATCTATTAGAATAAGGGGATCCAAAAATGAAGATGTAAGCCATCAATAGCTTGAATAAGAGAGGAAAACAAAAGGTTAGATACCAGTGTAAGGACCCACGAAGAGGACCCCAACTCAAGTCCCGATCAGCGTACACCCAAGAAGACATGAGAGACTGACTCGATGCAAATGGCAAAAGGCAGTTTACTAACAAGGGCCCTTGGATCGAAACGCATCCCCCCCCGCAGGGGAGAGAATTTCGATGAAGACTCCAGGAAGTTTAGAACTTTTATAGGGGGAGGCACAAGGTGGAAGGGAAAAGCGGGAAATTCTGGTGCGGTTACATATGATTGGATATTTCAAACATCAGCACTTTGCGTAAGCAATCATTTTGACAGGCTGGATGGCCCACTTTTTTTGTCCATGAAACCTCAGATCTTCTAGGATAAACACCAGGTGGCTCATTACTCACTTGGGCATGTTTAGACTGGTCAAGATATGTCTTTGGTTGTTTCTACATTTTTGGTCACCTTGTCCCTAGAGGGGCTTGATATTTTTATTATGGCTATTCCAGCAAGCTCAGCAAGCCGTCCTGTGGTCCTTGTCAAGTTGTTTTTAATTTTTACTCTTACGTCAGTTGATTACTATGTTTACTTGAAGAAGAGTATCAGAATTCTGAAAAAGAAGGACTCATAGTGTGTGACTAATTCTACTGCAGTACAACTTACCTAGACTGTCTACAAACATCTATAAGAGCTTAAGGAACATTGAATCATCAGTCAGAAGAGATATTAACATGAAAGTGAAAGTGATTCCTAAATTTATGAGGAATGCTAATTTAAAATGTTTAAATAAGATATATATATATATATATATATATATATATATATATATTCCATATAGGTATAGATATATAGATATAGATACTTAAATGATCATGAAATGTATCACCAGTAAGATACAGCAGATATCAGAAGCATTTTGTTTCCACTGAATTATATCATATTATATATTAAGCTAGAAACATACTATGTTGTGTCAACTAATGAATTATTATAACATACCACTAATAAACAATATTGTATTATAGTTTTAAGCCTCCTAGTTCCTGAGAGTCGATTGGACAGATAGTATCTTTTCTGTAAGCATCATCATAAATGTAAACAAACTGATCCTTATTGTATTTGTTAGGGTTCTCTAGACTCAGAACTTATGGATTGTGTATACATATTAAGGCTATTTGTTGTAATAACGTACAGTCTGCAGTATGACTAACCAAACAACAGGCAGCCTGTTAATGGGAATGGGAAGAATCTAGTAGTTACTCAGTCCCATGAAGCTAGTTGTTTCATCTGGTCTTCTGTATAAGCTGGAATCCTGAAGAAGTAGATTTGAAGGGATGTACTGGCAAGTTAAGTACAAGCAGGAAAAGAGAAGTGAACATTCTTTCTTCCAATGTCCTCATGTAGGCCTCCAGCAGAAGGTATGGTCCAAATTAAAGGTGTATACCATCATGCCTAGATTTGGAACTTGATTTGTCCCAGGTTAGCCTTAAACTCAGAGACCTCCTTTCTTCAGTCATTTCGGAATAATGATGTGTACTACCTTGCCTAGGGCTAGGCTTTTCATGTTCACTATGGGTCCAGATCTAGATCAAAAGCATGTGTCATCACAAGTCAAGATCCAGGTTAGAAGCCTGTGTCTTCCAGCCTCAAGATCTGGATCACAGCTGTGCCCTCCATTTCTGGTCTGTAGTTTATCTCAGATGTAGTCAATTTAACAACCAAGAATTGCTACTACACTTATATGTGGTTTTTATGTTGACTTGTACATATTTTTTTCACTTTTAAACAAAAAAAATTTATGGTACATTAATGCTATTGGCATTATTAAAACTTTGCAATGGCTCTCAATATATAAATCTTTGGAAGCCATTCTATACAAGATTAATTTAAATATGCTGAATACATGGCTACTGGACTGAAACTTTTACCACATTTGGGGAACTCTGTCTTCAAGATTTTTGATGTTGACAAAGATGACCAATTAAGAATGTATAAATAAAGAATTAAGAATGTATTGGGATTATGAAAGATAGACTCCATAGAGGGTTCCGGGGATGTAAAACAGTCGAGAAGTATCTGACTTTTAAATCCTACCTGAAAAAGGAACTTCATAGCAGATAAAACCTCCTAAACAATAACTGAAGGAGTATGATCTATGTAATCATGCAGGAAGCAAGAATTTGAGAGGATCCAAATGTATGGTCAGAGCATGCAGAAAATAACAGGAATGTGAAATGTTAAGAAATTTACATTTTCTTATTGACCGGAATATATCAGCATCAATCATAGGAAAACTGCATCTTTTAATTACAAACATTAGCCTGGGAATTGAGCTTGAGCACCACCAGAGAAAACTTGCTGCAAACACTAAATATAGTCAGTTGAGCTTTCACTTTGATTGACTGGTCTAAACGTTTTCATTCTCTACACATGAGTAGTCCTGATGACTATCTAAGAATATTTAGGTTGTTTGTTTATTAGAAATATCCTTTATTTCAGAATAATTTATGAATGATAGAATATAGATGGAAACACATTTTCTCCAGGTTTGCACAATGAATATGTCTTCATATAGTGAATATTGCTTCAGGTTTGACTTGAGCCCTTACAATTGTTAATAAATATCTGTTATTTATCTTGTATTTTATTATACTGAAGTAATTTCAGAAATAAGTGAAAATTTACTAAGCAATAGGATGATTTACATTATACTTTCAGCTTTTAAAAGTACTTATGTAATTCACATTGTTGGATTTACATAAATTTTTGTAAGAAAGAAAGAAAGACCTGTCGAAAGCAAAGCAAAAATTGAAGGGATTTTTTCCAGGGAACATAGCCTATTGTGAGGAACTCAGCTACAAAGGAGGAAAACTACAACTGCAGAGGGTGAGAAATACATCTTAAGGCAAGAAAATAGGTACTATAGAAAATAGTTAAGATAGAAAATAGATACTCTAATTTTACTACTAGATCATTTAGATAAACATAATAGAGATGTGGAGGGGAGAATGAGAGGAAGTGAAGGGACAAGAATTAGGGACAGGAGAGAAACAAGCGAATAGTGAAGTTATTTTTCTATTATTGCTAGTAGTGTTAAGGATGTTATTGTTGTTTTTGAGATCATAATGATGTCCTTGTCTTTAATGACTGAGTAGTATTCCCTTATATAAGTGACCATATTTTTTTTTCTGTTCCCTGTTGAGGTGTATCCGGGTTGTTTCCAGGTTCCTGCTATTATGAATAAAGGTTGTATGAACATAGTTGAGCAAGTGTTCTTGTGGGATGATAGAACATCTTTTGGGTCTATGCCCCAGGGTGCAATATCTGCCTCTTGAGGTAGAACTATTCTCAATTTTCTGAGGAACTTCCAAACTGATTTTCAGAGTGGGTTTTCAAGTTTGTCCTTCTATCAGCAATCGAGGAGTGTTCTCCTTGTACCAGTTCCTTGACATCATATGCTGTTGCTTGAGTTTTCAATCTTAGCCATTCTGATGGGTATAAGGTGGAATCTTGGAGTAATTTAAATTTGTATTTCCCTGGTGGCTAAGAACCTTGAACATTTAAGTGATTCTCAGCCATTAGAGACTCCTTGGATGAGAATTTTCTGTAAAGCTCGGTATGTTATTTTTTAAAATAGGGTTACTTGGTTTGCTGCTGTCAAACTACTTGATTTCTTTATATATTTTGGATATTAGTCCTCTGTTGGATGTAAGTTTAGTGAAGATTCTCCCATTCCATAGGCTGCTGTTTTATCCTATTAATGATATTCCTTGCCTTACATAATATGTTCAGTTTTATGAGTTCCTATGTGGGTAAACTGCTACTTAAGTTCAAAGTTGACCATTGACCAGCTGACCTTCTAAGCTAGGTGTGAAATAGAGGACTCCTTTAGGCATAAATTTTTTGCAGCCTACTTATAATAAGGGTTTAAACTCTCCTCTAGCCTACCACCCAGTAAAACATTATTGCAAAACTGGAAGAGAAACACAATTAGGATGTGGGAGAAGTAGACCTGTTCAGCAATCTAGCAATGAGGCGAGCTCAATCTTCTTTGGCAGCAGTTTAGTCCAATAACAAACATCAAATACAACCTAGCTGCTGGAAACCAGTTCTCTAGACAGGCAGACACCAGGAATGAACACCAACTGGACTGAGGTGAGGCCACTGAAACATCAAGGTGCTGCAAGAATCTTATGAGCAGTTCTTGAGCAAATTTCTTTTAAGGGCTGCATTAGCACAAGGTGAGAAAAAAATACTGTGTAAGGCAAACCAATACATGTTTGTAGTTATTGAAGAATGGTGAGGTGGAGCTAACCAAACCAAAGCTCAGTGCTGCTCTCCTGCTGTATGTAGCATCATATCTATACTCCTTCATCAAGCATCTATTCCTGTGTTTGCTATATCAAAATATCTTTTCACTTGTGTCTGATTCAGAGAAATAATCTTTCACTTATTTGCTTTATCAAGAGATCCTTTTACTTGTATGCTCCAGCAAAACATCATTTGACATAACTAACATTCCAAAGAAACCAGAAGTTTCCACTTCAGACTCTTTATTGACAGGGCTTCCCCTTCTCAGACCTTTCTGGGGAGTTCAACATCCCTCCACTAACACACACACACACACACACACACACCTGTACATACAAGATGCCACATAGTTTTAGTTAAATTCCCTAACTCCTTTCTCACTTTTTATTATTTGTACAATGGAGGGTTACTGATTTCTTTAAAGAAATCAGCATATCCAGCCAGTTTACTGAATGTGTTTACCATCTGTAGGTGTTTTCTAGTAGCACTTTGGGGTTACTTACATATACTATCATATGATCAGCAAATAACTATACTTTGACTTCTTTTTTTTTCAAACTGTATACCCTTGATCACCTTTAGTTGTCTTTCTGCTCTAGCTAGAACTTTAAGTCCTTTATCAAAAAGATAGTAAGAAAGTGGAAACCCTTGTCCCTGAATTTGTGGAATTCTTTTAAGTTTCTCTCTATTTAATCTGACACTGACTGTTGGCTTGCTATACATTGCCTTTATTGTGTTTAGGTGTGCACTTGTACCCCTGATCTCTCGAAGACTTAAAACGTGAAGGGGTACTGTATTTTGTTAAAGGCTTTTCCAGCATCTAATGTGAAGTTCATGTGGCTTTTTTTCAGTTTGTTTATATGATGGATTGTGTTGATGGATTTTTGTATATTGAACCACCCCTTCATCCCTGGATGAAGCATACTTGATCATGGAGGATAATGATTCTGATATGTTCCTGGATTCAGTGTGTAAGTATTTTATTGCAATTTTTACATCAATGTATGTAATGGAAATTGGTCTAAAATTCTTTCTTTGTTGAGTCTTTGTGCGATTTATGTATCAGGATATTATGGCTGCATAAAATGAGTTTGGCAATGTTTCTTTTATTTCAATCTGTGGAAGAGTTTGATGATTATAGGTATTAGCTCTTCTTTGAATGTCTAGTAAAATTGTGCACTAAAACAATCTGCCCTGTCCTTTGATATTTATTTATTACTTTATTTATTTTGATTAGTAGATTTTGATGACTGCTTCTTTAATGACTATAGAACAATTTAAATCATTTACCCAAACTTGGTATATATTTGGTGAATGGAACTTATCTGGAAATTAATCCATTTATTTAGATTTTCTTTTTTTTTTTAGAGTACAGTCTTTTGAAGAAAGAAATATGATTCTTTGACTTTCATCAATGTCAATTCTTATGTCTTCCTTTTCAATTCTGATTTTGTTAACATGGATATGTTCTCTATTGCAATTAGTTATTTTGGCTAAGGCTTTCTTTATCTTGTTTTTTCCCCCCTGTCAAAGAACCAGATCTTGGTTTCATCGATTCTTTGAAATTTTCTTTTTATTTTATTGATTTCAGGACAGTTTATTTCCTACCATATCCTCCATTTGGGTGTGTTCGATTCTTTTTATTCTAGATCTTTCAGGTGTGCTACTAAGTCATTAGTATGAGACCTCTTGAATTTCTTTATCAAGTAATTTAATGCTATAAACTTTTCTCTTAGCACTTCTTTCATTGTGTTTCATAAGCTTGGTATTTGGTGCTTTCATTTTCACTGAATTCTATAAAGACTTTAATTTATTTACTTCTTCTTTGACCCATTGATCATTACAGAGTGGTTCAGTGTCCATGAGTTTGTGTGTTTTCTGTTGTTTTACTTGCTGTTGAAGTTCAGCTTTAATTCCTAGTGATATGATAAGCTATATGGGGTTATTTCAATACTTTTATCTGTTGTGGATTGCTTTGAGACAAAATGTATCGTCAATTTTAGAGAAAGTTGCTGAAAAGAATGTATATTTTCTAGTGTTTGGGTAAATTTTTCTGCAAATATCTGTTAGGTCCATTTGATTCATAATATCTGTTAGTTTCTTTATTTCTCTGTTTAATTTCTGTATTGATGACCTGTCCATTGGTGAAAGTTGGGTGTTGTCTCCCATTATTAATTTGTGTGGTTGATATTTTATTTAAGCTTTAATAATGTTTCATTGACAAACGTGGGTATCCTTGCATTTGGGGCATAGATGTTTAGAACTGAGATGATGTCATCTTTTATTTTTTTTCCAAAAAATTTTTTTAGGGGAGAGCTACAAAACATTTACAGTACAATGTTTACAGTCACAATTTGTAGTGAACTGATTCCCCGAAATATATTACAACTCAAGTTGACTTATCTTGTTACATTCAAAAACCTACTTCTGTCAAAGTAGTTCAGAGTGCACACATGGTGCTCCTACTGTAGCTACATACATACTAAGCAACTGCTCATTCGTCTCCCGTCCAGGAAAGCTGGGAGACATTCCTGCCTCTTACACTGAAAAACAACAGTACAGTTTTGGACTGTCACTAAACAAGGCATAGTCATGTACCATCAACATTTCAGGGCTAAGACGTGGCCTCTTCACTTCATAGCTATAGTTAAAAAAAAAAAAAGTGGTAAAAATCTTTTCCTTTTGTGCAAGTGAACCCATCCGGACATTCAAATTCTCAAGCACTAATGAAATACTTATTTGCTTGAGGAAGATTTAAGGCAAGTTCGGGCCTGTGAAGGCACTGAGACCATTCCCCCATTTATTGCTACATGTCTTTATACTCAATGTCACAGTAGAGCTGGTGGAATCAGGAAACCTCCTTTCCTTGCTGGTTTATAAAGCTGGAACTAGAGAAGCATGCCACACGTGAGCCTGACTTCAGTCTGTGGTCATTGTTTTTCTTTTTATGTTGGATGGGCTACACCATTCTACATTCTAAGAAAACCTCAAAATGTTCCCCAAGCTACTTCCACAGCATCGAGAAAGATAGATTTCTGTAAAGAAACCATGCAATCTTTCGAAATTTACGGAAACAAGGAAAGAAATTAATGAAATAAATATTACATACAATCTCTTAAACGCGCCCCCCAGCCCCCCGGACTCCCTGTCGGACCGCGACAGCTACCTGAGCGGCTCGCTGAGCTCGGGCAGCCTCAGTGGCTCCGAGTCCCCTAGCCTGGACCCCGGCCGTCGCCTGCCCATCTTCAGCCACCTCTCCATCTCCGACGACTGAGTCAAGGGGGCGCCCGCGAGGGGTTGGGAGGCGCTCGCTGCAAGGGGCACCGGTTGGGGGGTGACACTGCCGCAGGCCGACTTGCAAGCTCCTCTGAGCACTTGGACTGGAACTCTGCCAGGAGGGGACCTGTCCCTTCCCTTTCGGTTTTCTCGTTTTGTTTTTTTATTATTGTTTTTATTATTATTATTGCAAAGTTTTGTCCTTGTTGAAATAAAAGCCAACGAACTTTTCGTGTGGATGAACAAAATACTCACAATAGGGCGGTTGTGATGCGCAAAGAACAAAAGATAACCAAACACTTGTTTAGGTCTCAGATGAGTTTGAAACTCTAGTTTTAAAAGAAAAAAAAATCAGCCCAGCACCAGCAGCTACCAAGCACCATTCCGTCTCTTCTTTCACTCAAAGCCTTAGTTACGGTCCAGACGTGAGGACTCTTACTTGGAAGGGGTTCCAAGATCGGTGTGAGCCAGCCGGCCGCCACTTCCCTAAACTGTAAGCTTCTAGAATTCAAAAAAATGCCAAGAACATGCCTTGATGTGTAGCTCTCAGCCTCCTTTGTGGCGGTTGTTTACCTTGTTTTTTGTTTTCTTTTGTTTTTTTAACAAAGTTCTGTATGTCAAGATGATGTCGTTTTGATGGATTTTTTCTTTGATGAGAATGAAGTAGCCTTTCCCATCTCTTTTGATTACTTTTGGTTGAAGTCTACTATATTGAATATTAGAATGCCTACTCCAGTTTTGCTTCATGGATCTATTTGCTTGTAAAACACTTTGTTAACCTTCTTACTCAGAGGTAATTCTATCTTTGTTGCTAAAGTGTGTTTCTTATACTCAGTGGTATGATAAATCCTGTTGATACATCCATTCTTTTAGCCTGTGTCAGTTTATTTGTGACCTGAGTCCATTGATATTGAAAGATGTTAATAAGCATTGATTGTTAATTCCTGTTATTTTCATACCAATGATGGTGATAATGATGACGATAACGATAGTGATGGTGATGATGATGATGATGATGATGTGTGTGTGTGTGTGTGTGTGTGTGTGTGTGTGTATTTTGGTTTCTCTTGTGTCAAATGTTTATTTATTGTGCTTTCTTGGGTGTAATTACTCCCCTTGTATTGGAGTTTTTCTTCTAGTATGCTCTATAGGGCTGGATTAGTGGAAAGATACAATTTAAATTTAGTTTTGTCATGAAATATATTGGTTTCTACATATATGGTAAAAACGTTTGGCTGAGTATAGTAGTTTGGGTTGGCATTGGTCTTCTCTTAGCATAAGTAACACATCTGCCCAAACCCATCTTGTTTTTAGAGTTTCTCTTGGTAAGTTATGGGTCTACATTTATATGATACTTGGCCATTTCACTTTGTTGCTTTTAAAATTCTTTCTTTGTTCAGGACATTTAGTGTTTTGATTATTTGGTAGGAGGATTTTCTTTTATCATTCTATCTATTTGGTGTTCTAACAGCTTCTTGTACACTTGTAGGTATCTTCTTTATGTTAGGGTAATTTTATTGTGATTCCTTTGAAGATATTTTCTGGGCATTTCATCTGAGAATCTTCTCCTTCTATTCCTATTATTCTTCAGTTTGGTCTTTTCATAGTGTCCCAATTGTCCTGGATATTTTGTGTTAGATACATTTTAGATAATAGATTTTCTTTGACCAATGTATCAATTTCCTCTATAATATCTACTGTGTCTGAATTTTTTCTCTTCCATCTGTTGTATTGTATTGGTGATGCTAGCATCTAGTGTTCCTATTCTGTTCCCTAGGTTTTCCATCTTCAGGAATACATCAATTGTGTTTTCTTTAGTGCTTCTATTCCCATTTTCAGATGCTGAACACATTTTTTTCACCTCCTTCACCTTTTGGTTGTATTTTCCTGTATTTCTTTAAGATATTTATCTGTTTTCCCTTTGAAGGTCTCTATTATCTTTTTTATTAAACTAATAAACTTTATTTTAAAATATACAACACAGTATTGACATTTTTGTATTGAAAATTGGGTTATGTATTTATTTATCTATTTATTTTTATTGGATATTTGATTTATTTACATTTCAGATGTCAACCCATTTCCCCTCTCTAGGACACTCAATCCCATCCCCCCTCCTCCTTTTTGTTTTTATAGCGTTTCAATTACATGCATGTATTAAGGTCAGTTGTAGGTTGAAAACTAGGAATACAATACATGTAAATACGAGCAAGCAAGGCAATAAATATAATAGTCAAAGAACAAGCAAGGCATTAAAGAAAGTTACATGAACACTCCCATGATCACTGTTTCTAAGGGCTTATCAGGATGACCAAAATATGTAAGCCTACTTCCCTGTCCTAACCCAAAGTCATTTTCATGTTTGAAGCCTACTTCCTTGTTCTAGCCTAAAATTTAGATTCCTGTCGAACTTACTTCTTTGTTCGAGCCTAATATTTAGATTCCTACCTGAAATTATTTCTTTGTTCTAAGCCTAAGATTTAAATTCCTACCTGAAATTATTTCTCTGTTTGAGCCTAATGTCAGATTCCTGCCTGAAGCCTACTTCCTTGTCCTTGGCCAATGTCACATTCCTGCCAAGCAAACATTTCCTTGCACTTGGCTCATGTCAGATTCTTGCCACGTAGCCTCAAAGGTTCATTGCCTCTCCCCCTTTTTTTTTATTTCATTAACAAGACTGAGCCTGTCTTAGGTCATTCTGAAAACAATACCTTCCTTACCTGTCATGGAATATACATTATCCAAAGCAATGCACTTCTGTCTGAGGTTGGTAAGGCTCTGTGCAGAATCTTACCCATCCTTGGCTTCCTACCCTGTTAAATTAATAACTCTGTCTGGGGGTCCATTTTCAGTTTCAAGCTATGTACTTTTGCTGCCAATATGTTGATGCTCTGAAAGACAAGTTTTAGCATGATGGACAGGAATAAAAATATACCCAGGACAAAAAAGGCTAGCATAATCATTCTTGAAGTATGACCAAAATGGAAATACTGAACTCAGGCCATGGGTAATTTTATCACCAGTATCTACTGCATCAATGTTCAGCAGAGCAGAATTCTTGAAATTTATAAGCTCACTATGTAATGTTAAAAATTCCAGAGAAGTGTTAGAATTATGCCAAATACACTGCATGTGACTTTAAACTGCTTCCTAATTATAATGACTACCACTATAAACTTTAGAAATAACACAAATCCAATGGTATTTGGCATGATACTTGAGATGGCTCTTTACTCTTAAACTCTGAACCTACTTCCATTAATTTGAATAGGAAAAGAGCATCAATCTGTTCTTCCAAATGCCTATCTAAATCCTCTTGTATATTCAACATATTAGTAACAATTTTTTGCTAAATGATTAATAAAAGTAGCTGTCTTAACTTTTTATGAAAAATCAATTGCAGAAGCAGTGGTGCTAGCATTTGATGTAATTAAAGCTATTATACCAGCAATAATCAAGCCCACTACCCTCTTGCTTCTGCTTAAAGCCTGACTCATTTCTTCTGTACTTGCAAGCTATTTTTAGAATACCAAGATTCTGTGATGCTCAGGGCACTAAAACAAAAGCTGGTTGATAGACATCCATAACTGACCTGCCTTGGATTTTTATAGGAATCCATTCACTCTGTAGATTGCTTTTGATAAAATGACCATTTTTAACAGGTTAATCCTGCCAATCCAGGAGCATTGGAAATCTTTCCATCTTCTGAGATCTTCTTCATTGTTTTTTTCTTCAGAGACTTGAACGTCTTGTTATAGATATTTCACTTGCTTGGTTAGTGTCACACCAAGGTATTTTATATTATTTGTTACTACTGTGAAGGGTGTTGTTTCCCTAATTTCTTTCTCAGCCTATTTATCCTTTGAGTAGAGGAAGGCTACTGATTTGTTTGAGTTGATTTTGTTTCCTGCCACTTTGCTGAAGTTGTTTACTACTACTCAACTATTAAAATCAATGAATTCATGAAATTCTTAGGCAAATAGAAGGAATTAGAAAATGTCATCCTTGGTGAGATAACCCAGTCATAAAAGAACACACATCATATACACTAACTGATAAGTGGTTATTCACCCCAAAGAGCTTGGAAAACCCAAGATACAATTCAAAGACCACATGAAACTCAAGAAGAAAGAAGACAAAGTTTGAATGCTTCAGTCCTCCTTAGAAGTGGAACAAAATACTAACAAGAGCAAATATGGAAACAAAGTGTGGGGCAGAGACTGAAGGAAAAGTCATCCAGAAACTGTTTTACCTAGGAATCCAACCAATATACAGTTAACAAAGCCAGACACTATTGAGGAAGCCAAGAAGTGCATCCAGAGAGCCTCTGCAAGAGCCTGACAAATAAGATTCCCTATATAAATGGCTAATAAATATCTTCAAAAATTATAGAAGAAAACTTTGCCAACCTAAAGAAAGTGATGCCCATAAACATAAAAGAGGCCTAAGAGGCCTAACTCCAAATTGATTGGACCAGAAAAGAAATTTTTCCTGTCACATAATAGTCCAAACACCAAATGTAAAAATAAATAAATTAATTAATTAAATAAAAGCAATAAAGGAAAAGGTCAAATAACATATAAAGGGTGACTTATCAAAATTATATAAGACTACTTCTCACCAGAGAATATGAAAGCTATAAGATTCTAAACAGATGTTAAACAGACCCTAAGAGAACACAAATGCCAGCCTAGGCTACTAAACAGAGCAAAACTCTCAATTACCATTTCCCTCAATAAAAAGACATAGAATAACAGACTGGATATGTAATCAGGACCCAGCATTTTGATGCATATGGGAAACACACCTCATCAACAATGACAGACACTACCTCAGAATAAAAGGCTGGGGAAAAAATTCAAAACAAATGATTCCAACAAAACATGCTCAAGTAGCCATTCTAATATTAAATTAAATCAACTTTCAACTAAAAGTCATTAAAAAGAATAAGGAAGGACACTTCATACTCATCCACTGAAAAATCTACCAAGAATCCTCAGTTCTGAACATCTATGCTCCAAACACAAGGGCACCCACATTCATAAAAGGAATTCTACTAAAGCTCAAAGCAAACATTGTACCTCTCACAATCATAGTGGGAGATTTCAACACCCCACTCTCATCAATGGACAGATCATGAAAACATAAACTAAACAGAGACACTCTGAGACTAACAGAAATTATGGAACATATGGATTTAGTAGATATCTATAAATCATTTCATCCTAAAACAAAAGAATATGCCTTCTTCTCAGCACTATTCAGTACCTTATCCATAATTGACCATTTAATCGGTCACAAAACAGGCCTCAACAGGTACAAGAAAACTAGAATATTCCCACGCATCCTATCAGATCACTACAGATTAAGGCTGGTCTTCAGTGGCAACAAAAACAACAGAAATCCCATAAACAAATGAAAGCTGAACAATGTCCTACTCAAAGACATCATGGTCAAGGAAGGAAGGAAGGAAGGAAGGAAGGAAGGAAGGAAGGAAGGAAGGAAGAAAGAAAGAAAATTAAAGACTTTATAATTTAATGAAAATGAAAGCACAGCATACTCAAATTTATAGGACACAATAAAAGCCATGTTAAGAGAGAAACACAGCTCTGAGTGCCCCCAAAAAGACAATGGAGAGAGTATACACTACCAGCATAACAGCACACCTGAAAAATCTAGAACAAAAAGAAGCATATACACACAAGAGGAACAGATGCAGGAAATAATCAATTCAGGGCTGAAATCAACCAAAGAGAAAGAAAAAGAACTATAAAGAATCAACAAAACCAGGAGCTGGTTCTCTGAGAAAATCCACAAGATAGATAAACCCTTAGCCAGACTAACCAGAGGGCAAAGAGACAGTATCCAACTTAACAAAATCAGAAATGAAAATTGAGACATAACAACAGAAACCAAGGAAATTTAAAGAAAATCATCAGAATCTACCATGAAAGCTTATATTCAACAAAACTGGAAAATCTGGATGGAATAGACAATTTTCTAGACAGATAACAAATACCAAAGTTAAATCAGGATCAGATCAACTATCCAAACAGTCCCATAACCTCTAAAGAAATAGAAGCAGTCATTAAAAATCTCCCAACTAAAAACCAGATGGGTTTAGTGCAGAATTCTATGAGACTTTCAAAGAGGATCTAGCACCAATACTCTTCAAAATACCACAAAATAGAAACATAAGGAACACTATCAAATTTATACTATGAATTCACACTTACACTGCATATTCTCCCTTGAAGATGGAACAGATTGTATCTAATCAGGAACTTGTTACAATTTGCTTTGATAGAGAATTTGATAAGAGGTTTTTTCTACTTCTATATTGTTTAATGATCCACATTGATTTTAAATGCTGGTTGAGTGCATATTACTTTTAGCTTCACAATATATTATGTATATTTAAGAGGCATTTAACTATTATAAATTATTTTGATGACTTAAAAAATATTGATACTGAGTTGTATGTTGTGAAATAAATTTTATTAGTTTAATTTAAGGAAAGGTAAAATAAAATCAGGAAGGGCACAAATCTATCAACTAACAGGACAAACAATATAAAGAAACATTAAAAAAGATTTTGAAAAGAAAAACAAACAAGCAAAACCAAAAAAAAAAAAACCCATTAAAAAAAAACAAAACAGAACAAGAAAACAACAAGACTGACAAACCCGTAAGTTGTGGATAGCCCCAGCCTTGTAGTTTGATGCTAATTCCCCTTTCCTGGGAAAGGCTGCAGAGGAGTGAATAAGTATACAAGTGAATTCCAGAGAACCTTCTGCCCACCTTAATTTGTAAAATATAGGCTAGAGCCAGTGATTGGGCAGTAGAAGGGGAGGTGAAGAAACAAAGGTTTGTGGGGAGGAGAGAGAGGAAGATGGAGGAGGACGTCCATGGAGGAGCAGGAGTTAAAAGGACAAGCGAATGGCTTGGAAGACCTGCAAGTTATAAGGGGACTCATAGCTGGGGAATAGAATAGTGTAGTGGTGAATCAAAGGTGTGCAGCATATATTCATAATTATTGAGTTGTCTTTTCTTTTACCAGTCTTATTTGGGTTGGAGATTTACCACAACATCCTTAAGTAAATAATAAAGGGTAATGAGAATGTTCAGTTTAAAAAAACTAGAGATGAAAAGGGAGTCATTACAATGTATCAAAATTTGTGTATTCATTAATACATACTTTAAAATGTATATTTCAACAAGCTGCAAAGTCTAAACAAAATTTAAGTTTTTAGATTCATAGGGTCTACCACAATTATAAGGATTGTAAAAATTATGTAATGAGTAATGAATGTTCATGTCTAGATGAAATCATGGGTAAGTGACTCATGACCTTTGGAAAAAAAGTAAGCTATATGTTTCCTTAAATTATTTTATAAAACACAAAAGAAAAGGCAAAACACTACTAGACTCATTTTACCCTTTCATACAAAAGTCAAAACTATATTAAAAGAACAACAAAAATAACAAGTAAAAACCAATACTAAGTGTAGGTGTTTTAGTTACAGTCTTTACTTCTGTGAATAAACACTATGAGAACAGCAGTGCTTATAATGGAAAATACTTAACTGACACTAGCTTATAGTTTCAGAGGGTTATAGTTTCATAGTCCATTATCATTATTATGCTGAAATGCACAGTGGCACATAGGTAGACATAGTGCTGTAGAAGAAACTGATAGCTTTATATTTGCATTTCTAGGAAGAGAGAGTGGCACTAGGCTGTCTGGATCATTTCAAATGTTAAATTCCACCTCTAGTGGCACATTTGCTCCAACAAGGCCACATATAGTCCAACAAGGGCACACCTCCTAATAGTGGCAGTCCCTAAGCCTATGGGGGTATTTTCATTCAAACTACCATGAAGAGGTATCAAATTGTATTGTAGAATTATCATAACAAAAGTAACATGCCAAAAAAAATGACAGTTGATTAATGGAACAAAATAAAAGACCCAGAAATATTCCCACAGAGCAACATGCACCTGATTATTTTTTAAACAAAGAATATACCCTGTAGAAAGTATGACCTCCCCAACCAATGGTCTTGAGAAAACTGGATATTCACATGTAAAGGAATCAAGCTAAATGTCTATATTTAATATGAATAATTTATAAACACCAATTTAAATGAGTTAAATAAGATATTTTAAGGAATGGTACTCTGAAAACATTCAAAAAGAAATAAAGAAACTTCTTGATTTAAGATAAAATATAGGGAAGTACTTTGTGAAAAGACTTTACTATCTCAAAAAATAAGAAGACTTGAAATATAGGATTGTACAAAAATCTGAAACGTGCACATAACAAGTAGACTAACAAAATGAAGAGACAAGATACAGAAAATATTGAAAATATTTTCTTGCTAGTTCCACTTACTATCTAAACATACTACATAAAAAATACAAAGAAAGATAAACAATTGCTATGAAAAATCAGATACCAAATGAGTAATTTGAATTAGTGGATAATCTTCAAATAACAAAATATGTTTTTCTAATGATCATAAATAATGCTTAATATCATTAGACATTATGGAAATATAAATCAAGTACAAATTGATATTCAACCCCTCTCCAGTTATGATAGGTATACTTATAAAAACAACCACCAGTGGAAATTATTCCAGAAAAGAAAATGCTTGCAGAGTGTTGACAGAAAGGAAAGTCAGTCTCATTAAAATGAAGATAATTATGTAGGTTATTCATAAAATTAAAAATAGAAATATCAAATGATCTGAATATTTCAGTTCTGGGAATATAACCAAAGTATCAAAGTCAGCATACTACAGAGATACCTCAACTTGTATATTTAATGCAACATAATTCACAAAAGCTAGGTTATATCTTTAGCATAATTTATGTGATGATAGGAATGAATAAAATGTGGCATATGTAGACAGTAAGATGTTTATTTAGTTAATAATTGAAATTGTCATTTTCTAGAAAGCATATGCACAGGAGATACCTTATTAAACAAAGTTATCCAGAATTAGAAAAATAGATACAAACATTTCTTTCATATCTAGACCAACAAATGTGTATGTGTGTGTGTGTGTGTGTGTGTGTGTGTGTGTGTATATATATATATATATGCATGTATATATGCATGCATACATATGTATATTATATATGTATGTATATATACATCTATGTATGTATCTATATATGTCTGTATGCTTATATATTTGATATAAACATTGTAGTAAAGAGTGATATTGGGTGCTCTAGATCCCCTCCTATACTGAGAGACAGCTTTACTCCCAGAAGGTCCATCACAACCAGGTTTATAGGTGAGATGCCTCACATTAACTGGTCTATCTAGGACCAAAATGGGGCTCAGTAGATACAGGACCTATCTGCCCTGCTGGAGACACATCTTCTACAACTGTGACTGGGTGCAGATAGTATGTTCCAGCCCCTTTCCTCCTCACCCTCACCCAGAGACAGCTTGACCCCTAGAAGTTCTGTCATAAACTCCCAGATCAGGTGCTCCAAACCCCTTCCCATACAGAGAGACAACCTTATTCGGGAAGGTTCATCATAACAAGAATCAAAGGAGGGAGAGCCTACAGTAAGTAATAACAAGTGCAAATAGTACCAGAAATAAACAGATAGTGAAAGGCAAGTACAAGAACTAAAGCAACAAAAACCAATGCCGAAGAAACAATAGCACCATCGGAACCCAGTTCTTCCACCACAGTAAACCATGTATACCCTAACACATCTAAAAAATGAGATTTTAGTCTAAAATTCCATCTCATGAAAATGACAGAGGACCTTATGGCAGACATAAATAACTCCCTTAAAGAAATACAGAACACAGGTAAACAGGTAGAATCTCTGAAAAAGAAATGCATAAGTCTCTTAAAGACATGTAGAAAAACACAACCAAATAAGGAATTGAATAAAATCATCAATGAACTAGAAATGGAAAAAAGAAACAATAAAGAAATCACAGTGGGAACCAACCCTATAGATGGAAAACTGAGGAAATAGATCAGGGTATACAAATGCAAGTATGACCACCAAAATAGAAGAGAGAATTTCAGGCATAGAAAATATTGACACAACAGTCAAAGAAAATATAAAACATATAAAACTATTAGTCCAAAGCATCCAAGAAATTTAAGATACAATGAAAAGACCAAACCCAAGAATAATAGGAAAAGAAGAGAGTGAAGATTTCCAAATCAAAGGGTCATTAAAAAAAACTTCACCAAAGTCACAGTAGAAAATGTGCCTAACCTAAAGGAAAGGATGTGCATAAATGAAGAAGAAGCCTACAGAACAGAAAATAGATTGGAACTGAAAAGAAATTCCTCCATTTACATAATAATCAAAACACTAAACACACAGAACAAAGAAAGAATATTAAAGACTGGTAAGGAAAAAAGGCCAAGTGCAATATAAAGGCAGACATATCAGAATTACACCAGAGTTCTCAACAAAGACTCTAAGAGACAGATATCTTAGATATTTATGCAGACCCTAAGATAACACAAGTGCTAGCCCAGGCTACTATAACCAGCACAACTCTCAATCACCATAGATAGAGAAACCAAGATATCCCATGATAAAAGCAAATTAAAACAAAATCTTTCCACTAATCCAACCCTACAGATAATAATATAAGGAAAACTCTAACACAAGCAGAGAAACTACACCCAACAAAAACCAAGAAATTAATCATCTCACAACAAACTCAAAGGAAGAGAACTACACACACAAATAATACCACTTCTAACATAAAAAAAAAAAACAGGAATTAACAATCATTGGTCTTTTATATCTCTCAACATCAATGTACTCAATTCCCCAATAAAAAGACATAAGATAACAGACTAGATATAAAAAAAGAAAAAAAGAAAGAAAGAAAACTGGACCCAGCATTTTGCTGCAAACAAGAAACATACCTCACTGTCAAACTTAGACACCACCTCAAAGTAAAAGGCAGGAAAAAATGTTCCAAGCAAATTTTCCCAAGAAACAGCTGGCTTAATGATTCTAATATCAAATAAAATAGACTTTCAACCAAAAGTTATCAATAGAAATGGAGAAGGACACTTCATACTCACCAAAGGAAAATTGCACCAAGATGATCTCTCAATTCTGAGCATCTATGCCCCAAATGTAAAGGTACGCACATTTGTAAAAGAAATGTTACTAAAGCTCAAAATACACATTGAATCTCACACAATAACAGTGGGAAACTTCAACATCCCACTCTTACCAATGGACAGGTCATGCAAGCAGAAACTAAACAGAGAAACAGTGAAGCTAAGAGAAGTTATGAACCAAATAGATTTAACAGATATCTATAGAACATTTATCTTAAGACAAAAGAATACACTTCCTTCTCAGCACTTTAAGGTTCATGCTCCAAAATTGACAATATAATAGAACAAAAAAACTTTAACAGATTGAAGAAGATTCAAATAATCCCATAAATTCTATCAGATAACCATGGACTAAGGCTGATCTTCAATAAAAACAAAAAACAACACAAAGGCCATATCCTCATGTAAACTGAACAACACTCTACTCAATGACAACTTGGTCAAGGAAGAAAAGAAAGAAATTAAAGATTTTCTAAAATTTAACAAAACTGAAGGCATAGACTATGTAAACTTATGTGACACAAAGAAAGTAGTGCTAAGAGGAAAATTTATAGCACTGAGTGCCTTCATAAAGAAATTGGAGATATCCTACACTAGCAACATAACAGCACATCTGAAAGCTCTAAAATACAAAGAAGCAAAAACAATCAATATAGTAGGAAATAATCAAACTTAATACTGAAATCAATCAATTAGAAACAAATAAAATCATATTCAGGATCAAAAAAAATAACCTAAGAGGTGGTTATTAGAGGAAATCAACAAGATAGATTAACCCTAAAACAACTAACTAAAGGGCACAGAGACAGTACGCAAATTTGAAAAATCAGAAATAAAAAGGAAGACATAACAATAGAAACTGAAGAAATTAAAGAAAACTCATATCGTACTATGAAAGTCTATACTCAACAAAAGTGAAAAATTTAGATAAAATATACAATTTTCGAGACAGATCTGGTACCAAAGTCAAATCAGGACTAGATAAACTATCTAAACAGTCCTATAACCCCTATGGAAATAGAAGCAGTCATTGTAAGTCTCCCAAAAAAAGGAAAAAATAAACAAAAACAAAAACACAGGGCCAGATGGTTTCAGTGCAGAATTCTACCAGCCCATCAAAGAAGATCTAATACCAATATTTCTCATATTATTCCACAAAATATAAACAGAAAGAACACTACCTAATTCATTCTATGAAGGCACAGGTATACTGATACCAAAACGTCTCAAAGGCCTAACAATAAAAAGAGAACTTCAGACAAATTACTCTTATGAATATCAATGCAAAAATACTCAATAAAATTCTTGAAAACAGAATCTAAGAAAAATTCAAAACAATCATTCACCACAATCAAGTAGGTCTCATTCCAGGGATACAAGCATGGCTTAATATAAGGAAATCATTCAACATAATCCACTTTGAGCAAACTCAAAGTGAAAAAAATCACATGATCATCTCATTAGGTGCTGAAAAAGCCTTTGACAAAATATAACATCCCTTCATGTTAAAAGTCATAGGAAGATCAAGAATTCAAGGAAAATACTCGAATATAATAAAAGCCATGTATAGCAAAGCAACAGCCAATATTAAATTAAATTAAAAGAAAATTGAAGCAACTCTACTAAAATTAGGAACAAGACAGGGCTGCTCACTCCTTATTTATTCAATATAGTACTTGAAATTCTAGGTAGAGCAATTAGACAACAAAAGGAGGTCAAAGGAATACAATTTGAAAGAGAAGAATTCAAGGTATCACTAAATGTGGATGATATGATAGCATTCATAAATAACCCAAAAATTCTACCAGAGAATGCCTACATCTGATAAACAAGTCCAGCAAAGTACCTAGATATAAAATTAACTCAAACAAATCAATAGCCTTCCTCTACACAGAGGATAAATGGGCTAAGAAAGAAATTAGGGAAACAACATCCTTCATCATAATCACAAATAATATAGAATGTTTTGCCAAAATTCTAACCAAGAAAGTGAAAGATCTGCATGACAAGAACTTTCTCTGAAGAAAGAAATCAAAGAGGATCTCTAAAGATGGAAAGATCTCTCATGCTCATGGATCAGTAGAATTAAAATAGGAAAAATGGCCATCTTACCAAAAGCAATATAAAGATTCAATGCAATCTTCATCAAAATTCTAACTCAATTCTTCACAGATATAAAGAGCAATTCTCCAAAATGATTTCCAGAGTGGTTGTACCAGTTTGCAATCAATGGCAAAGTGTTCGTCTTTTTCAAAATCCTGGACAACACGTACTGTCACCTGAGGTTTGATCTTAGCCATTGTGAATGGTGTAAGGTGGAATCTCAAACATAAAAGTTTTACAGCAAGCACAGTTTTTTTTTTTTTAATCTCCCAACCATCAGTCTCTAGTGAGGTCGAGGGCAACAGTATTGTGGTTACAAAGTCAGTATCTTTCAGATATGTGTGAGACAGTATGGCTTCATAAAAAGGCAAACATGAGATCATAATACTAACACTGCAGTCTTTGTAATTCTTCCTGGGCCCAACCTGTACATCATCTATTTAAGTCTCCTGGCTGTTCTAATTTTCTACAGTTTAATTTTCCTTATAGGTACTTATTTCTCTTTTCTTTGGGAATACAGTCTCATGGCAATGTGCTCCAAGGTGATCTTTAAAATATAGCAAAGGGTACATTCCTTTGCCAGTATCCCTTTCTAGTACTGAGTCTCATACCCTAATCCCACAAAATGTCCAATCCAGGTCAAACATCCAGGACCCCATCTGCCTATCTACAAAAACATCCTTACTTAACCTGTTTGGAGAATTTCTAGAGAGATGCCACCATCTTGCCTGAACATAAGAAAACCATTTCTAACTTTCTGGGAAATACATGTATGTTATTCCACCCCCAGTTTTGCAATTAAAAATGTTCTGTTTCTATTATATAGAATTATAACTAAGACTTGGGGAACAGCTATAGATTTATTCATCTCTGTCTATGCCATGTGGTTACTTTCATTTTCACGTTGAGTGAGTGACCATAATAATCAAACTCCCCCAAGATTTTGTAACTATCACCATATCCAGTTTTACATTGGGTGCAATTTTCCAAAATTTGTAGAGCTTCCTCTGTAGTTATATTTCTCTTGAATTCATGAACAGCTTTTACTTTAATATTATAGGTAACATCTAGTTCCTGGATATCATGCAGGTTCCTACTAGGTTTTGCCAGGTCACCAAATACTGGTTTAATCAGTGAAGAAGGAAAGAGAAGAAACAATAAATAGATAAGGAAAATGATAAGTACAAAGAATAGTTGCAGAGATGATATCAGGAAATTCTTGTGCCAAAGAAGAAGGCCTTGGGACCTCTCAGTGCTCATACTGGGCCCCTTAAGAGCACTCTAGTGCTCTGAAACATGATATTCACAGCAGGTTTTTCTTCCTTGTCATCAGGGGTCCCAGTTTTCTTGAACTTAATGTGGGGTGTCACCTACAACAACGTAAGAATACTCAGCTATTAAAAATAACAACTTTTGCAGGCAAATGGATAGAACTCAAAAATATGATTGTGATTGAGATAATCCAGACCTAACATGACATACATGCTATGTACTCACTGGTAAGTGGATATTAGCTGAAAGCTCAGAATATCCATGTTGCAACTCATATGAACATTAACAAGTAGTTTAAGAAAAAGAAGGCCAAAGTGTGGATGCATCAGTCTATTTAGAAGTGGGAACAAAATAATCATACGTGGCAGAAGGAGGTAGAGAGAAGGAGAGAACAAAAGGCAGGCAGGATCAGGAATGGAAAGAGACAGCAGAAAATTCCAGAGAGTCATGAGAATGAATAGATATATATTTCAATGCGGGTTGGGGAATATGGGTGGGCAAACCACAAGAAAGTTCCAGAGGCCTGGTATGTGAGAGGCTCCCAGGACCTAATGTGGAGGATATTAGCTGAAATACTCAACAGCAGGGAGATAGAACCTGAAAAGAATACCTCCAGTAGATAGACATGGTCCCTAGCAGAGGAATGGGCCACCAACCCATCTCAAACTCTTTAACCCAGGATTGTTCCATTCTAAGGTAAATGCATGGACAAAAAAATGGAGGAGAGACCAAAAGAAATGCCATCCAGAGACTGCCCTACCTTGGGATGCATTCATCTGCATACCCCAAACCCAGATACTATTGCTGATGCCAAGAAGAGCTTGCAGACAGGAGCCTAGTATAGTTGTCCTCTGAGAGTCTATGCCAGCACCTGACTAAGACAGATGAAGATACTTGCAGCTGACCCTCAGACTCAGCATGGAGACCACAATGGAAGAGTTAGTGGAGGGACTGAAGGAGCTGAAGGGGATTGCAATACCATAGAAAGAACAACAATATCAACTATCTGGACCCCTCAAAGCCCCAAGGAATTAAACCACCAACCAAAGAGAATATATGGGTGAGTCATGACTCCAACTACATATGTAGAAGAGGACTACCATATCTGGTATCAATGGGGTGGGAGACACTTGACCCTGTAGAGGATTGTTACCCTGTGTAGGGAGATGCTAGAGTTGTTTTAATTTGACTTTATGTTAAGATTAATTGAGCATATTTTAATATCCTTGAAGATAGTATTTATTGTTCTTTTGTCTTTTTGTTTTCTCTATAGAGGAAAAATATTTTTTAGAAATATTAAAGCTTTCTTTTCTACTGGTTTTCTCTGCTGGGCCAAACTCCTAGCTGGTCTGCTCTGGTGAAGACACCATATCCTGACCCATTCTAGAGGATCCCCTGCACTCAGAGCAGTTGGTAAGGCCCCTACCCCTACTCCAAAAGTTCCGGAGCTGCTGCTGGGAGTACTGGAGTGGACTTGGGACCCATCACCCACCAAAATCCTGCCTCCCGAATACTAATCCCCTTCTGTCCTTTTCACCTGGTGCTTTCTGCTGAAGCAGCCTGCTAGCTGGTCTGCTCCCATGAAGACACCATATTCTTACCCATCCAAGAGTATCTACTGCATGTAGGACAGTTGAGGATCAGCTGCACTCAGAGTAGTTGACGGCTAGCAGCTCTGCTCCCTTGAAGACACCATACCCTTAGCCAATCTCAAAGATCCACTGCACTCAAGAGCAGTTGACGTCACAGGTTGAATGCATGCATGACCTGACAGACAGAAAGTATCCCTGGAGTTCTACTGCACACAGGGAAGTAGAAACCACACTCCATAGGAAACAATAGCTTGACTGCTCCACTAAAGATCCAACAGCCTGAAGACATCCCAGGAGATCTACTGCAGCCAATGCAACAGAACTGCAGCTCTTCTGCCCCTCTGAAGGTCCCCCATTTGGAAGGACCCACAGAGCCAGGGCCACAGGCCATTCAGAAGACCTGAAGCAACCCAGGGACAAAAGAGGTAGACTTCAGAGAGAGTCACCTAGACCAACAAGTACCAGGAATAACCAGATGGTGAGAGACAAGAACAACATCATAAGCAACAGAAACCAATATAGTTTGGCAACATCAGAACCCAGTTCTCCCAACACAACAAGCCCTGAATACAGGAACATGCCTGAAATCAGGAATCTGACATAAAATCCTATCTCATGAAGATAATAGAGTCCTTTAAAGATAATATCAATAACTCACTGAAAGAAATACAGGAAAACACAGGTAAAAAGGTGAAAGGAATTGAGTAAAGTGATCCAAGACCTAAAATGTGAAATAGAAAAAATAAAGAAAACACAAGTAGAGGCAAAACTGGAAATGGAAAATCTAGGAAAGAGGCCAGGAATTACTAATATAAGTATCATCATGTGAATATAAGAGATAGAAGAGAAGATCTCAGGTGGAGAAGATACCATAGAAGAGATTGACACAACTGTCAAAGAAAATTCAAAATGTATAAAGTTCCTAACCCAAAGCATCCAGGAAATTCAGGACTCAATGAAAATACCAAATCTAAGAATAATCAGAATAGAGGAAAATGAAGATTCCCAGCTTGAAGGACCTGAAAATGCCTTCAACAAAATCATAGAAGAAAATTTCCTCAAATGTAAAGAAAGAGATGGCCATGAAGGTAAAAGATGCTTATAGTACACAAAATAAATAGTACCAGAAGAGAAAATCCTCTTGTCACATAATAATCAAATCACTAAATGCACAGAACAAAGAAAGAATATTAAAAGCTGCAAAGGAAAGAGGCCAAGTAACATACAAAAGTAGAACTATTAGAATTATATCAGATTTCTTAACAGAGATTATGAAAACCAGAAGAAACTGGTGAGAGGTCATGCGGACTCTAAGAGAACACAAATGCCAGTGCAGCAAAACTCTCATCCAACATAGATGGAGAAAACAAAATATTCCAGGACAAAAACAAAGTCAAACAGTATCTATCTACCAACCAAGCCATACAGAGGATCTTAGGAAGCAAAACTCTAACACAAGGAAGGTACTTGCACCTCAAAAATGACAAGATATCAAGCATCTCACATCAAAGCCAAAAGGAGAAAATCACAAGCACATAAATCCATCTACAAAAAAGAACATATCAGAAACCAACAGTAATCTCTCTTTAATATTTCTCAATATTAGTGGACACAACTCACCTATTAAAAGATATAAGCTTAACAGACTGGATATGCAAACAAGAGCCAGCATGTTGCTGCATAAAATAAACACACCTCAGTAACAAAGAGAAACACTATCTCAGAGTAAAAGAATGGAAAACGGACTTCCATGCAAATGGTCCCAGGAAACAAGTTGGAGTTGCCATCCTAATATCCAATACAATAGATTTTCAATCAAAAGTTATCAAGCCTAATGAGGAGAGATGCTTCATATTTATCAAGGGGAAAATCCACCAAGAGAAAGTGTCAATTCTGAATGTCTATGCCCCAAATGCAAGACTACCCACATTCATAAAAGAAACTTTAATAAAACTCAAAACACAAATTGAATCCCACACAATGACAGTGGGAGATTTAAATATCCCACTCTCAACAATGGACAGGACATTGAAACAGAAACTAAACAGAGACATAGTGAAATTAATAGACTTTGTGATTTACAGAACATTTAACCCCCCTAAAAAAATACACCTTCTTCTCATTACCTCATGATACTTTCTCCAAAAATGACCATATAATTGGTCACAAAACAAACCTCAACTGACACAAGAAGAATGAAATAATCCCATACATTCTATCAGATCACCATGACCTATGGCTGGTCTTCAATAACAGCAAAAATAACAGAAAGTACACATACACATGGAAACTGAACAACTCTCTCAGCTATAACTTGGTCAAGGAGAAATAAAGCAATAAATTAAAGACCTTTTATAATTTAATGAAAATCTTGAAACAGCATACCCCAACTTATAGGACACAATAAAAGCAGTGCTAAAATGAAAATTCATATCACTAAATGCCCTGGCAAAGAAACTGGAGATTTTACACTAACAACTTAACAGCAGACCTATGAGCTCTAGAACTAAAGAAGCAAACTCACCCAAGAGGAGTAGATGGCAAGAAATAGTCAAACTCAGGGCCAAAATCAACCAAATATAAACAAAGAGAACAATACAAAGAATCAACAAAACCAAAAGCTGGTTCTTCCAGAGAATCAACAAGATAGATAAACCCCTAGACAAACTAAAGAGTCCAGAGGCAGTATCCAAATTAACAAAATCAAAAATGAAAACAGACATAATAACAAAATTGGATGATATTCTCAAAATCATCAGATCCTACTATAAAAACCTATACTCAAAAAAACTGGTAAATCTAAATGAAATGCATGGTTTTCTAGAGAGATATCACATACCAAAGTTAAATCAAGAGTAAGAAAACCATCTAAACAGGCCCACATCGCACAAGAAAATAGAAGAAGTTATTAAAAATCTCCCAATCAAAAAAAGCCCTTGGCTAGATGGTTTTAGTACTGAATTCCACCAGATCGTCAATAAAGACGTGATATCAATATTCCTCAAACTAATCCAAAAAGTAGAAAAAGAAGGAACAATACCTAACTCATTCTATGAAGCCACAATTACTCTGATACATAAACCACATGAGGAACCAACCAAAAAAGAGAACTTTTGACCAAACTTGCTTATGACTATAAATGTAAAAATACTCAATACAATTCTTGCAACCTGAATCCAAAAACACATCAAAATCATCATTCACCATCATCAAGTAGGTTTTATCCCAGGGATGCAAGATTGGTTCACTATATGAAAATCCATTAGTGTAATCCACTATATAAACAAACTCAAAGAAACAAAATTACATAATCATCTCCTTAGATGCAGACAAAATATAACAGCCGTTCATGTTAAAAGTACTGGAGAGATAATGAACACAAGGCCCATACACAAACATAATAAAAGCAGTTTACTGCAAACAACAGCCAATATCAAATTAAATGGAGACATACTTGAAGGAATCCCACTAAAATTAGGGGCAAGACAAGGCTGCCCACTCTCCCTATATCTATTCAACATAGTACTTGAAGTGCTAGCTAGAACAATAAGACAACAAAAAGACATCAAGAGGATACAAATTGACAAAGAAGAAATAAAGGTATCACTATTTGCAGATAATATGATAGTATACATAAGTGACCCCAAAAATTCTACCATAGAACTTCTCCATCTGATAAACAACTTCAGCAAAGTGGTTGAATATAAAATTAACTGAAAAAAATCAGTAGCCATCCTTTATACAAGTGATAAACAGGCTAAGGGAGAAATTAGGGAATGATACCTTTCACAATAGCCACAAATAATATAAAATATCTTGGGGTAATTCTAACCAAACAAGTGAAAGACTTGTATGACAATAACTTCAAGTGTCTCAAGAAAGAAATCAAAGAAGATCTCAGAAAGTGGAGAGATCTCCCTTGCTCGTGGATTCGCAAAATTAATATAGTAAATATGGCCATGTTACCAAAGGCAATCTACAGATTCAGTGCAATCCCTACCAAAATTCCAACAAAATTCTTCAAAGACATGTAGAGAACAATTCTCAAATTCATCTAGAAAGACAATAAAACCAACATAATGAAAACAATTCTTAGCTAAAAAAGAATGGCTGGTGGAATCACCATCTCTTACCTCAAGCTTTACTACAGAGCAATAGTGATAAAATCTGATTGGGTTGGTACAGAGACAGATGCATTGATCAATGGAATAGAACTGAAAACCCAGAAATAAAACCACATACTTACGGACACTGATCTTTGTCAAAGACACCAAAAATATACAATAGAAAAAAGGAAAGTGCCAGGCAGTGGTGGTGCACGCCTTTAGTCCCAGGACTTGGGAGGCAGAGGGAGATGGATTTCTGAGTTCGAGGCCAGCCTGGTCTACAGAGTGAGTTCCAGGACAGCCAGGGCTTCACAGAGAATCCCTGTCTCAAAAAACCAAAAAAAAAAAAAAAAAAAAAAAAAAGCATCTTTTACAAATGGTGCTGGTCTAACTGGCTTTCTATATGTAGAAAAATAAAAATAGACCCATATTTGTCACCTTCCACAAAGCTGAAGTTCAAGTGGATCAAGGACCTCAACACAAAACCAGATACACTGAATCTAATAGAAGAAAAAGTGAGAAAGAGCCTTGAACTCTCTGGCACAGGGAGAAATTTCCTAAACAGAACTCCAATGGCTGATGCTCTGAGATCAAGAATTGATAAATGGGACCTCATGAAACTGGAAAGCTTGTTTCTATATGGCAAAGGAGATAGTCAATAAGACAAATTGGCAATCTACAGATTGGGAAAAAAAATCTTCACTAACCCCACATCCAATAAAGGGCTAAAAGTCAAAATATATATAGAACTCAAGAAGGTAACGACAAAAAACCAAACAACCCAATCAAAAAATGGGATACAGAGCTAAACAGAAAATTCACAACAGAGGAATCTTGAATGAATGAGAAGCACCTAAAAAACTGTTCAAAGCTCTTAGTGATCAAAGAAATACAAATCAAAATGACCCTGAGATTCCACCTTACACCAATCAGAATGGCTAAGATCAAATTCTCAGGTAACAACACGTGTTGGCAAGGATGTGGAGAAAGAGGAACACTCTGCCACTGCTGGTGGGATTGCGAACTAGTACAAATCTGGAAGTCAATATGAAGATTCCTCAAAAAAATTGGAAATAGATCTACCTGAAGACCCAGCAATATCACTCTTGGGAATATACTCAAAAGATGCCCCACCATGCCACAGGGGGACATGTTGCACTTTGTTCATAGTGGCCTATTTGTGGTAGTGGAGCTGGAAACAACACAGATGTCTCATGACAGAAGAATGGATACAGAAAATGTATTCATTTACACAATTAAATACTACTCAGCTATTAAGTAAGAACTAGGACATCCTGAGTTTTACAGGCTAATGAATAGAACTAGAAAATATCATCCTGAGTGAGGTAACTCAGACTCAAAAGGACATGTATGGTATGTACTCCCTAATAAGTGGATAGATAGATAGATAGATAGATAGATAGATAGATAGATAGATATGACAGAATACCCAAGGTACAGACTACAGAACTCAGAAAGGTCAACAAGTTGAGGGGCCCAAATGAGGACACCTCAGTCTCACTGGGGAAGAAGAAGAAGAAAGCAACCACATGTAGGGAAGGAGGAAGGGAGGGAAGGAAATTAGACAGGGGTAGGGGAAGAGGTATTGGGTGAGGGAAAAGGACTGAAGCCCTGAGGGCCAGCAGAAAGAACAGAAACAGGCAACCTATGGAGGTAGGAGGGTAGAGGGATTTCAAGAATGTACCAGAGACCTGGGAGGTAAGACACTCTCAAGACTCAAAGGGAGGGACCTTAGATGAAATGCCTGACACTAGGGAAAGGGAACTTATAGAACCCACCTTCAGCAGAAAGACAGGGCATCAAATGAGGGAGGGGTTTGCCATCGTACAGTTAAAAGTCTGACCAATTATTGTTCCAGTTTGAAAGAGCTACAGGGATGGAAATGGAGAAGAACCTGAGGAAAAGAAGATCAAGCAACAGGCCCAAAGTGGGATCCAGCTCAAGGGGAAGTCCCAAGGCCTAATAAAATTACTGGGGCCATGGAGCACTCAAAAAAGGGGATCCACCCTGACTGCCCTCTGAAAGAGCCATCAAGCAGCTGAAAGCATTAGATGCAGTTATTTTCACCCAATCAATGGATAGAAGCTGTCGTTAAGTAAGGGAAAGGCTGGGGAAGCTAAGGAGGAGAGTGACCCTGTAGGAGGACCAGCAGTCTCAGTAAATGTGGACCCCTGAGATCTCTCAAACACTGGACCACCAAAAAGGCAGCATACACCAGCTGATATGAGGCTCCCAACACATACATATACAGTCTTTTCTCCTCACTTAACTGCGCTTAATCATTTAAATAATTTTTAATATATGAAAACTGTTCTGCATTTTTTCATTAGGAATATGATACACATGAAGTTGAGAGGGATTTGTGCCTGATAAGGAGGTGCAAGTTACATGAAGTTGGCAGGAGGGTATCTAGGTAATCACAATCATGGTCCATTGAATACTGTGTGTGTATATATAGGAATAAGCTTTAACAATAAAAAGTAGTTTAAATAAAAAGGAAAGAATAATTCCGAGTTGATTTTTTGATCCTAAAAAGAAGTTGTATTAACAAAATCAGTAAAATTTACTGAACTATATGGAACATTTTTCCCTTTTTTAATCTTCAAAACCATGGGGAAAGTCATTGTATGAATTTTTATTTTTATAGATATTTGTAAATTTCTCTTTACCCTCATCTAGTACTTTTTGCTGCTGTCATGTATTTAATAATCTAACTGAATTCACATACAAATTTTTAAAGCACTGGATTGTCCTTTCAGATAGACATATTATTTCTGAATAATTCCTAACGAAACATGAAAACTGTAGCATTCTTTCTATGTTAGCACATTTAATGTTTACCAGCCTCAGATTTCTTCAGCTTAAATAGCATGTTTGTTCATTAGTTATGTTTACAATACAACCCCACTGGCTAGAATTGAATCTGTTATATATTAGGACTAAATAAAAAAGACTAGTGGGCACCATATTGTACTTACATATCTTTTCTTTTGAAAAACAATTAATTTTTATTAAATAGTAAGGTGTATGTATATATCAGGAGCCACAATTGGACAAGCTAATAACTAGCAGGTGATCATCCTGAAAAGGCCTGCCTTGGATTATTATATAATCTGCAACAGGTGTGTTCTTATTCAACAAGGCTGTAAGGGACTCATATTTGGAAAAGATTTCTGCTATTACTAAGGTTTTTCCTATTATTATTAAAAAGATGTAACAATCACTAAGTAAAGCACACCCTTTGGAATGGATCTCTACAGATCCACAAAGATGTACTGTCTTGTAGTGATGCTATGTAGACAAATAGATGACTTCTTACGTCTTAATGATGATCCTATAAGAATTCCTAAAATTATATCAATGATAATTAAGCTATTTAATAACAGGACTGCTTTAAGGTCCTTTTCTGATAGTCAAAACTATAATGAGAACTCTGTCAGTCTCCCAAGAGTCACCAGTTCATTGCTATTAGTGACCAGACTTTCTCCTACTCAGAGCACATTCCAAGAGGTGGTAAAACAACCAAAGGTCATTAGAAGAGAACTAATGATGTATTATAGGTGTTAATATTCTGTCTAAATTCCACCCCCACAGTTTTCTGGAAACATCCAGGTATGCTCCTCCCCACAGTTACCTGGCAACAGCCAGGTAGGCCTGCCCACCATAAAAGGGCCTGCTTGCCCCCTCCTCTCTCTATTACTCCCTTACTCTCTTTCCTGCAGCTTCCCCCATCCCCTCACCCATCCTCCTTTCCTTCCCCCTCTCTTCACGTGGTCATGGCCGGCTTCTACTCCTCTACCTCTACCTCTCTGCGCTCTCTCTCTCTCTCTCTCTCTCTCTCTCTCCCTCCCTCCCTCTCTCCCTCTCTCTCTCTCTCTCTCTCTCTCTCCCTCTCTCTCTCTCTCTCTCTCTCCCTCTCTCTCTCTCTCTGCCTCTATTACCCTCCTGGCTCCCATCCCCATGCCCTGAATAAACTCTATTCTATGCTATACTGGTGTGTGGCTGGTCTGAAGGTAGTGAGTTATCTCAATTGATTGCTCACAGTCAGTTACAGATTGAACTCCTGTTCTGTACTTTACCCCATACCTCTCCACACACCCACAAAACTTTATTGGTGATGTGACTCTAGCGGATGTCTGCAGGTTTGCATCAGATCAGCTCTCACTAACCTAACCTAGAACTGGTAAGCTTCCCCATACCCCACTGGCCAGAGTAACTGTCCACATGGTCCCAGGAAAGATTTCTTGAGCTAGAAGAGAACCCTGTCCTTCCCTGAACCTCGTTCTAGGACTGCTCCTCTTGGATGAGACATTTCCCCTCTCACCTTGAGACAGTTTCTGATGGCTGAGTTCCCCAAGCCAGACCTGGACAGACTGTTCTCTCTCAGGAGCACTGGCTTCCACCTGTAATCCCCAGTGTGTCTCTCCCAAGGGTCAGCCTTTCACGTGCTTCTCCCCCTCCTCTTCTGTCATTTGTGGCCACCTTGACCCTCTTAGTCTCGTTGGTTTGCCTGTAAAGCAGCAGTGTCTGGGACCCTGCTTGCTCCTTCCCCGCCTTCACCTCCTCTGCAGCCAGTCTGCCGGTTTTCCTGAAGCAGCCGGATCAGCACCCTGCTTACTCCCTTCCCCTCTTTGTTTCTTAGCTCTGCTCTGTGCCTTCTGAGACTTGTTTCCTCATGTATGCAAACACGCGAGGGAGGCTCACTCTCTCTCTCTCTCTATCTGCCTGGGACCTGTAAAGTGAGTGTTAGCAGTGCCTTCCACTACAAAAACAACTAACATGAATGTTGCTGTGATAGGGACCTGTAAAACTCTAGCCTCCAGAGGCACTGGACAGTGACTTCTGCCAGCTAGTAGGAAGTCCTGCCTTGTCGCTGCTTCAGCAGACCTGATTCGCAACACCTGTGGATCACAGGTCCAACCTGCCAGCCCTACTATATACCACTATTGCCAGCTTTTTTATTCTGGTCCTAGCTAAATGTTTCTTTGCTAATACAAAAATGTGCTTTTCTCTACCTATATAACCCACCAAAGTTACTTAGGACAGGAAAGGCTCTGTCTTGATAGATTTTTACTACTGCTATTAAATTCTATTCAGTTACAACCAATCCTTATGGCTCTCAATCTTGTCAGAAGTCTGCTAACAGTATTTTTTAAGTTTATGGCCGACAGAATACCCAAAGCCTCTAACATTTAATCCAAGATGGTTTCAGAAGACTCAGACACTGGACTCCTAGAAGATACAGCCTGGATTGTATGCGAACAAATGCAGTGGACTAATCTGGGTACTCTGAGTCAAATTGCTTAGCTAATTCAAACCAAGGTAAGTCATTTCTCATGTCACATGTATCCATTCCACAGAGAAAAAGCCCTGAATCTTCTATGCTTGGAAGCCAAACTGACTTCACCCAAGAGAGTATGGAGACCATGGGAACTGTTGGCTAGTGGACTCTGTCACTTTTTAAAAATAATATATAACTGGTAGATTATTGTTTACTCCTTCTCAGACTTCTGACTACATTGACAGTTAAGTTTCCACAGGTATTATCTGTTACCTCATTACCTAAACTCAGTTGTCATCAATTAAATGCTTCATATTTCTTCTTCCTAAGACACTGTCCTAAATTATCTGAGTTCCTATAAACTTGCCTAACTATAATAAAACATTCCATTATACAATCCAGCAAAGGTTCATCTTAAAGACTGCTTGTGTTGCTAATACATACTGTTATCTCTTTTGTAAACTTATAAGCTACAGGAAACCCACTCAGATCTACCTCTCATGGACCAAATAGATGCCATCCAGCTAAGTACATCTGCCTAAAGTTCCCACTTACTACCTATTACAAAGTGTGGGATCCCTTTGGGTTTCAAATGTACATCTTAGAAAAATTCTCTTTCTCCCAAATTTAATCTTATTCCCTATATCTTGTTAAGTTTAGGCACATCCAGAACAGCTCCAGAGAAGCAACCTCCAGATGCTCCATCTCCTGTCACACACACAGCTGCTTCTACTGGACGTGTTCCTTCTGGCCTATCCTCAGATGGCTCCATAGACCCTGGACAGCAGAAAATAGCCAATTCTCCTAAGACTGGACAAACATCCCCCATGTCTATTCTGCTAGGTTCCCCCTAGAGACACATCACCCCCAATGCCAGCAGGAAGTTGCCAGATATCACAATGACCCTATTTCTGTTTGCTGTCATCTCTTTCTAATTTCTCTTTTTTTAATTAAACCAAAACATGGGAATGTTAGTATTCTGTCTAAACTCTACCACCACAGTTATCTGGCAACAGCCAGGTATGCTCCTCCCCACAGTTACCTGGCAACAGCCAGGTAGGCCTGCCCACTATAAAAGGGGCTGCTTGCCCCCTCTTTCTATTACTCCCTTACTCTCTTGCCTCTAGCTTCCCCCGTCCCCTCCCCCTCCCACTTTCTTCCCCCCCTCTCCACGTGGTCATGGCCAGCCTCTTCTCTTCTACCTTTACCTCTCTGAGATCTCTCTCTCTCTCTCTCTCTCTCTCTCTGTTTGTCTCTGCCTCTACTACCCTCCTGTCTCCCCTCCCCATGCCCTGAATAACCTCTATTCTATGCTATACTGGTGTGTGGCTGGTCCCTCAGGGGGAAGATATACCTTGGCATGGGCCCCCTGAGACATCACCTTCCATCATTGGTCCCCTTTCTTTCAATAGGTGCTAGGACAGAAGATAAAATATTGCCTGGGTTTATATATACAAAACTTAACTAATAACTTATAGTTTTAAACCATCAATGAACCTGTGGATCTAGACAGGTGGTGAAGGTTTAGCTAGATAATTACTCCTAATATGCATGTAAACATGCTCTGTTGTAAACTTCTATTTCAATTTATTATTTGAATTTTGGTGTGACTTTGTGATAAACTTTGTACCATGAGATCATGTATTTTGAAAGATGTATAAGTACTGAAGACAAAGATATGTTCCTTTGATCCTTTCTTTTCTTTCCTTTTCCCCCTCCACTGCCTCAAGAAGAACTGACAAGGAGAAAAAAGATTCCCCCCTACCCCATGCCAGGGCTGGCCTCCAATATGTATACATGAAAACAATAGACAAACAAAGCTTTTAAAGTATATTTGAAGAAATAATAACACATTTAGATCACAAGAAAAAAGCTAATCTTTGCTCTTTTAGCATTCAAGAATTAGAAGCTTATAGGTTGGCAGTCACAAACTATCCTGTACTCTGGGCAAACAAGGATATCTAAATAGCACCCAATATGTATTAAAGATATGTACTAATTATATGCCCAAACAGGACTTTAGGAGGGCAAGAATGAGGCTGTAGAGAGATAGTGCAATAGGATTTGTTGCTCCTTCATGTCCCTTGGCTACTGTGGCAACCACTCTTTCAGAGCTATATTTCATTACAGGGTGTGTGGGTCAATAGACTGTAGTAAGTTATTCTTATATATGGTATCTGTAAGAAGTGGGTTAAATTAACAGAGGAGTGACTATTTCCACCACAGTTGTATCACTGTGGAGAGACTACACAACCAAGGTGTAGAGTGAAAAATTATAGATACTGGGTATATAGAATTCTTTTTAGACATATAAAATATTCTTTAGGCTTTCTTTATAAAGACATGGAGAAACCGAGCCATGAAACAAGTTAAGAATGTGGACAGGCTAGTTACAGGAACTGGCTAGAATGCAAATTAGCCAAGCTGAGAACTGCAGTGACAGGGCAAGGCCGAAGTAACAGGGCAGGACCACATTCTTGAGAAAGATAAGCATACAGAGAGTTTTCACCTGATCCTGACTCAGGTAGGTTGGGTTCCTTTGGAATGTTCCACTATTTTTATGTTATGCCACCTCAACAACCCCTCACCCCCTCCCCATTCCTTGGTTTGTGGTTTTTCCCTTTAAAAACCACTCTCAAATTGGCTGTCGGGGTCAATTCAGCTCCTGCGTGGGCATACGAATTGACCGGCAGCTAGCTGTCACACGCCCTAATAAACCTCACTATTGCTCCGGTACACAGTGTCTCGAGCAGATTACTGGGTGGTCGAGACTTTCTGAGACTTGAGTGAGGGTCTCCCCTCTGCAGAGGTCTTCAAAAGCAACTCTTATAAAAGAAAGCTTGCCTACCATTTCAGAGGCTCAGTCATCATGGCAGAGACATCATCATGACAGAGAATGTGATGGGAGATGAGAGACATGCATGGTGATTTTGAAGTATCTGGTAGCTACATTCTGATCTGCAAGCAGGAAAAGACTGGTCTTGTATAGACTTGTAGAACCTCAAAGACCACCCCCTAGTGAAACACTTTCTCCAACTAGGCCACACATTCTAACCATAATCTTATCAAAGAGTTCCACTCCTTAGTGAATAAATATTCAAATAGATGAACCTATGGTGCCATTCTTATTCAAATATAATGTACTTCTGACAATAAGGAATATCTAAAAAAAAATTTGTGTGAAAGGCATGTGCTAATAGCATATGTAAACTAGACTTTAAAAGGGAAAAAATTGACTTGTAGAGAGGTTGTACAATAGGATTATATGTCCCCGTCAGGTCCCTGGGCTAATGTTGCAGTCTCCCTTTCAGAGTTGCATCTTATAACAGGGTTGATGGTTCACTATTCTGTACTAAGTCATCCCAACCATTCTTCGTATACAGTTTCAGTAGGGAATGGAGCGGATTAGCTGAAGAGTGCCTCTACTCATTTATTCTGCAATAGTCACTGCTTGATAAATTAAACTAATCTTCTGCAGAAACTCTCCAATCACTTCTGTAATTACTTACTATATGGAAGCACAAAGGATGTGGCCTTAATTACTATGCTAAAAGACACAGAAGTCTGGGGCATTGTTATCTGTGTAAAAATGAAAGGCATTGTATATTCATAAAATCTGAGATTAAATTTACTATGAAATGGTTTTGTAGGTCATAAGCAAACCTGCAAATTAAAAGATGCTGATAAGACCTCTCTCACATTTCCCACTCCATAAAATGGCATAAACAGTCTAGATAGGAAAGTCATGTTCCCAGAGTTAGATTTTGAAGTCTGTTAAATTTAAGTGTGCTAAAATTCATAATGATTAAATGTATAAACTGGGTTATTATTATTAGCATTTTCTCCTTTTTCTGTCTACATAATTCAGTCTCAGATTTTAAAAAAAAAAACAGAAATCTAAATTGAGGATGCTGGATTAACAAATTGCACAGAAATTTTTAGCTGAGCTAATTTTTCATATATGCTCAATTAACCTCATAGTGCTTTAGGACAAAAGGCAGCATGGAAGTGCTATTTAAATTAAACAAATGACATTTTTCTGTCAAGAGGCTGACTTATGCCAGCCACTCCAAGCCAAGATGACAATTTCAAACAGTGGTTTGCTAGGGTTTAATTCTTCAGTCTTATCATAATGGAGCATGGTATAATGGATTAGGCTATTATTTAATAGGCTCTTTGAGATTCAGATGAAGTGCTTGACCAAGTTATTTGTTCAGTTACAATTGTAAAGTACCTGGTTTATACTCTAATGTGACCTCTACTGCAGAAGAAGAGCATAACTATCAGGGAGTGATGTTGATGACCCTAATTACACTTTGTAACCCTCATTTTATATTCAAAACATTTCTTTTCAAAGATTTTAGGCCCTCCATTCAGCCTTGAGCAGGCCAGAAAGACCTTGTTTACCACAATAGACCTAATAATAGGACTTAGGTGAAGTTAAACCACCTTAGTTAAAACACACCTCCTACAGGAGCTTAGAAGAATAGACTGTCTGCTGAGCTTGCCTTGAGACATTTCCAGCTGTAACAAAGGATGGGTTCCCCCACCCATCTCCAGCTGAAACAAGAATGGGTTCTTTGGGGCTTTCCCTTTAAATTAGAAGAGCTGAATATTAAAAAAATTTGAGCCTTGATCAGAAATGTTTGTCTTAGCTTCATGATTTTCTCTCCTCTCCATCCCCTTTTTCATTTCTAGCCTTCCTTTCAGGTGAACCCAGGTCATCCATGGCCGCAGGCAGCTACAAGATTTGAAAGTAGGTTGGATTAAACTGGTTGTCTGACTCTATAACTGCCATTTTCGGTGATAATTTCCAATAAAGCACAGCAGCTCAAACTATTTCTAACATGTAAAATAAAGTAAGTAAATATTTGTAATTTACTTAGATTATTTTCTTACTACTTATATTCCATAAACAGATATGAATCATAAATTTTATTTTATTAATGTTTTTACATGCTAATTTTACATACTAATTTTACATACTAATAGATTTTACTGTAGTATCTTCATAATTCTGTATAATATTCTTGCTATAGTCACCTGGTATTTTCTAGGCAACTATTACCATATTTTAACAGATATCTTTTTTAATAATTTAAGGAAAAAGTTAATGAAATAAAATTAAAAGAAATAGTCAATCTATATATTTTGCAAATATCTAACCATATTTTAAATTTTACCATGGATCAAAGTGCATTTTGGCATATAGCCATTATTTAATATGAAACTCTCATGCAAAAACTCTTATAAAGCTATTAGATCATCTTTTCAGACTGTGTATGTCTCTGATTAATACATTGATATATGTAGTTGCGGCGCGCAGCCTTGCCGATAAGGAGAACGCCACACTCAGGATTCTTCTGACAGCAATTTATTGTACAGCTCTTTTAGATGGCAGTGAGGTGAGGGACCCCAAGCCCCAAAAACCTGTGGCTTATATAGAGCCCTAGGAGATGTGCCACACACTCATTGGCTCTTATGATATCGCCAAATTAGCATACTGGTTTTCGCGCCTTGCACAGGCGCACATTCAAGCAAGGCTCTCAAGAAGAACCAGGAAGCAGGAAACCGGCGCCATGTTGCAATGGCGAACGCGGCTCCTAACATGTAGTGAACCCACCAAAAGATCTATCAAAGACAAGTCAGAAGTTTGCATAGAAAACAGAACTAACAGTTTTCCTGAGTTGGGTTTCAGTCAGTAAAGCTAGCAGCAGACTTTGTTGATTTTCAAGAGTTAGTCCCAAGAAATAGAATTAAGTCTAATTGAATGACCAGTTTGCTAAATCATTAAAATATCTCTCTAAATTTATGTACAATATTAACAATATAACATACCCATTTGTTATATAAATGACCACTTGATGTAGAAATCATTTTGTTGCTGTAGAAACTTCCATAAGCTTCTGCTTTAGTCCTTAGGCTACACAGAAATTGTAAAATTGAGGAAGATTAATCATCCTTTCCTTTTAACATTACAAAAATATGTTAAATTTATAAGATTTGAAGAACTAACCTGCTATTTTAATATCAGGAATATTTAGAGATGTATCAAATTAGGCAAAGAGGAACATACATTAGATTAATATGTATTCTTCTTGTATATCAGACAATTGCTCAGAAGTGATTTTTACAACCATGTGAGAAGGACGCATCTATAAAGAACCCTTGGACAAATGTCTAGAAAACTTCATTGCTCTGACAGTTGTTATTGTGAAAGAATCTCAGGTCTTAAGCTAAACTTAAAAATTAACTTCTCCATAGACATGTTCTGGGAGAAGCACATTCGAAAGACTTACACACATTCTAGGAGAAGGGCCCAAGATAAGTGGTTATCAGGAAGCTGGGCCCTTAGCACAATTAACCTGGGTAAACAGAAGCTATGGTAAGATAGACTTACCTAACACTCATTTGTCATAAGATAATGTGCCAATATGAGCTGCCAAGAAACTGGACATTGGAGTCACCATTTGGGGTCAGCCTTTGTGATTAGCATTGTCTAAGAGATGATTGTAAAACTGCCCCCGTGAGCCCTGTGAAAACTGTATAAAAATTGCTCTTAGCTTTAGCTCAAGGTTCCTCTAGCCTGCATGTGGGGGAACCCCAGTGCACTGGATCAATAAACCTCTTGCTGTTGCATTGAACCCCTCTCCGTGAGTGTTTCTGTGTGAGTACATGTTCCCAGTTTGGATCTCAGGGTCCAACAATTGTTTAGATCCTTAATCAGAAAATAGGTTGTATTAGGAAATGATTTGTTCCATAAAAGAGTTCTTTTTTTAGTGTACAAGACTAACTGAAATTATTTTTTATGGTCATAAAGTATCTTACTGAAATATCAAGGACTGAGAATAATTTACAATCAGTATTTTACTGAGGTCTAAACTACACCTAAACTACAGTGAATACAATGGTACTTTTAGTTTTTCAAAAATATACTATCACATATTATCCAGTTCACATCCACTTATTACTTTCTATAAAATTAGTCCCCTGGAAATTAATACATTTCAAGGTTCACACCTACTCTGTTGGTTTTTTCTTCATTCAACTAATTTCTTCTTTAGCTGTGTAGAAGATTTTTAGATCTTGGGTTATATTAAATCTTGTTTTAAAACGGCTAAATATTAAAATGAAAAATCTTATTTCATCAAAATTAGTGTTAATACATAATTTTAACACATCTATATAAAATTATTGAAAAACTGGTTTCTGGTTTATATCAAATACAGACAGCATATTTGCATAATTTGAATTATGTTTTTTCTTAGGAGTCGATTTAAATTTTTACCTGAAATTATAAGATTATTAAAATGTTATAATGCTACAGGCAATAGATGATGAAGTTTCTCTCAATCTATCAGATCATTACTTACCAATAACTCCAAATGATTTCATGTGTAAATATATTTTTCTGAATGATGATATCTTATTCTGTATAATATATTTTAATTAAAAATTATTATGTACAAAGATATTGTAATTATTAAGATATTCAAGGTAAAAAGAATAAAAAGTAAAAAAAGTGAAAAAAATAATAGAAGTTAAAGTAGAAAATAACCTTCAGTGGCATTTTTACTATTAGATGAAATTTAAAACACAAAGCTAGATACAAGAAAGTATTTTTTAAAATATAATATGTATAGGAACTCAAAATTGTGTAAAATTTCTAAACTTACATAAGGATAAATATCAATACTCATATTATTTATCTTGATTTCATTGTAGTTATGTAGTATATTTAATTAATGATTTCTGTCATTTATGGCATGGATGGTATGGTTGTGTAGTTGAATAATAGAGTATAGTGTCATACTGATATAGACATTCATAATTAAATATTTTTAAAAATATTCTATGCCTAAATCCAATTTTATAATTATATTCATTAATATATTTATAATTTTGTATTTTATAACTGTAGTCTTACTTTGGTTCTCATATACAAGAGTATTGGTTGTTTTTCACTGATATGAGAAGATTTCGTTTTAAACCAAATTTGACAGTAGTGTACATCACAAGTGAAGATGAAACCTTGTGCTCTTTAGTCTCATTGTCCTGAAGCAGATAGATACAGTGGGTATTTCCTGTTTAAAAAAAATAAAGCTGCTTTATGCAAAATAAGTATTTAGAGTCAAGTTAATTTTGAAACAAAGATTTAATATAACCCAGGACCTAAAAATCTTCTATACAGCTAAAGAAGAAACTGGTTGAGTGAAGAAGAAACCAACAGAGTAGGTGAGAACCTTGAAACGTATTAATTTCCATAGGACTAATATACAGAATATATTTAAAGAAGACAAACAAAAAAAATTAAAAACAGTCTTGACTGTGAACAGAAAGGTCTTTAAAAAATCAAAAAATAGTTTTAAAACATCTTAAGAAGTACTTATTGTAACAGCCCGTTCTGCTGCTCTGGTCTATGGGTCAGTGTCTAGCAAGAGAGAGAGTGGGGACAGAGATGCAAAGAATGGAGACAAGACAGGGAGTCTGCTCTGGAGACAAGACAGAGTCTGCTGCTGTTCTCTCCTCAAGTCTCTCCTTTTATATCTCTCCTCAAGTCTCACCTTGAGTCTCACCTTTAATCTCTCCTTGAGTCTCACCTTGAGTCCCGCATTTAATCTTGCCTCGAGTCTTGCTTTGAGTCTCTCAAGTGCTGGGATTAAAGGTATGTGTCACTACTGCCTGGCCTTGATTTCAAGGAAATCATGAGTATATGAAGAAAATTATCAGAGTGTGCTCAGCAGTTGTAGGCTGTTGAAAACAAGTCTCTTGTCAGGGTATATGGCTCGAGATGGCTTCAAAGATGATAGCCACTTTCGGCTAGATGTCGGCTCTCAACAGGTCCCCCTTTTTAAGTTTGTTTTTAAAAGGGAAGACTGGGAAAACTTACGGAGACTGTGCCTGTCTTAGGTTGGAACAAAGGACCCCCAGCCTCCCTTTCCCATCTCTGGATACTCAACAACCATTGATTGAGCTCCTGTCTTAGGATGGTGAGGCCTCCCAGTTTGGGGCAAGGGTCTTGAAGTATTCTCTTACCCGTCATTGACTATCCGGCTTAGCGAGTAAGTTAGGGGTTAATGCTCGTCAGTCTTGATGACCGAGGTTTTGGAGTCCCCTACTTTCAGCCTGTAATAATGGACCTGTATGGGTTTCATTTGAATAGCATCTATCTATTGTCATACAAAAGGCATCAGTTTGTTGAACAGCGTGAAACCAAGAGACAAGAGAATTAGTAATGCCTGAATGGTTAGTGCAAAAGCAACACTCTTTTTAGGTTAGCACATAACTCCCTCTGTTGGAGGAGTAAAATGTATAAGCCTCTTCTATTCTGTAGCACTATTTCAGCTAAGAACGATAATGAATTTTACAAATGCATTATAGCAGATTCCATTCTTTCTAAATCTAAATCTATAGAAGTACAGAACTGATCATAGCTTTGATCTTAACAAAACAAAGAAAATCCCCATTCCTGTCCCAGTCAATCTTAAACCCAAAAAACAGTTAAAGTAACTACGGTAATGGGTTTTCTCCTGAATCTAAACAATGTACCCCACTAAATCTTAAATCAGGGAACCAAAAGTCCAATAGAGCCACCCTGGAGGTGTGGGTGGTGATGTCTTCTTCCGCATCGAGAACTTCCCAAGTCCAGTATGCTGGTTGATCCGCTCCTGTTTGAAGACAATTGTGAAACATCTTCATGTTTCCTGTAAAGAAAAAATACACTCGGGGTTTCTCCTCCCTGGATGTGTTATTGTTGTCTATTTGTTTGATCAGTCTCTCTGGCAGCCAGTGTGCGGCATCTGCCATTTGGGAATATATGCAGAAAGAACCTCTTTCCCAGATAACCACTGGAACTGGCCCATTCCAGGTTCAAGTTAATGGGTCTTTCCAGAGGACTGTTGCAAAATTCTTTTTGGTATCAGGGTGCCAGAATCTATCTGAAGCAGATTTTCCTTCAGAATCCAAAGTTAAAAAATTTAAAATAAAGAGCATGTGATGAAGGATATTTCTGGGGCATCCCTTAGTAGGGTACCATTCCCCATTTTTAATTTTTTCGAATTGACATTTAACGGTTTGATGTGTCCTTTCTACCATACCTTGGCCCTGTGGATTATATGGAATACCTGTTTTATGTAGTATTCCCATTTTTTCACAAAATTGGTGGAAACTGGAGCTTGTATAACCTGGGCCATTGTCAGTCTTGATCTGTTTTGGCACACCCAATACACCAATTGTAGCAGGCATATGATTGATCACATGTTTGCTTGCTTCTCCAGTTTGTAATGTCGCATAAATGAAACCACTGTATGTATCTACACATACATGTATATATTTTTGATTTCCAAATTAAATATAATGGGTAACATCCATTTGCCAGAGACTGTTTGGTATCAGTCCCTTTGGATTCACACATTAATGAGGAACTGGTAAAAGTTTAACACATGATTGACATTGTTTGAAAATTTGTCTAGCTTGTTCTCTGGTCATTTTAAACATGGCCTTTAAAGTTTTAGAATTAAGGTAGTGTAACTCATGAGCCTTTATGGCCTGTTCTAAGTTAGATGGCAGATCTGATAAAGTCACTTCGGCTATACGAGTGGCTAGATCTGCCTTGGTGTTTCCTTCAGCAAGAGGACCTGGTAGACCAGTGTGGGCTCTCAGGTGTCCTATAAAGAATTTACACTTTCTCCTCAAAATTAATTGTTGGCACTGTAAAAACAAATAAGCTGCTTATGAGGAGTGCTTTATTTGTGGAGCATTTTCTATCAGAGGAATAGTTTGAGCTATATATGAACTATCTGTGTAAATATTAATGGTTTGATTTGGAAATGCTTGAAACACAGCAACAACAGCATGTAATTCAACCAATTGAGCTGACACAGCTAATGTAGCAAAGGAAATTACTTGATCCTTAAAGGCATAAGCAGCCATTCCTGATGAGGACCCATCAGTGAAAACTAGAAATGCTTCCTTTATAGGTGCATGCATAGTACGAGATGGAAAAACAAATGCATGGTAATTACAAAATTGAACTAATTTGTCTAGCAGATAATGGTTATCTAGTTGACCAGCAAATGAAGCACATGCTATAGGCCAAACTTCAGAACTCTGCATAAGCCAATTAACCTGATGTCTTGTATATGGTTGTACTATGACATCATGATCTTTTCCAAAATATTTTCAACTGTTATCTCTGCCTAACATAATCATATCTGCTACAGCTGCATAATATGGATAAAGAATCTTTTTAGGGGATGAGGGAAGGTGAACCCATAATATAGGTGCAGTTTGTCAAAAAACTGCAGTAGGAGTTAGTTTAGTGTTAAAAATAAGAAAATATAAAGGCTTAGAAAAATTAATATGAGTTACAAATTGGGATAATATAGCATTCTCAACCTTCCATAAGGCTTTTCTACCCTCCTCTGTTAGAGCCCTGCCAGACTTAGGGTCACGATCTCCTTTGAGAATGTCAAACAAAGGTTTCAACTCTCCTGTTGTAAGTTTCAAATATGGTCATAGCCAATTAATGTCTCCCAACAGTTTTTGAAAATCATTAAGTGTCTTAAGGGAATCAGTCCTCAAGGTGGCCTTACTATCAATAATACGTGGACCATTAATCTGAAATCCTAAATAAGTATATGGATCTTGTAATTGTACCTTTTCTGGTGCTATTTGTAACCCTGTAGTCTGTAACGCTGTTTTAAGATCTTCAAAGCACTGGAGTACCTGTTTTCAAGATTTTCCTGCTATTAAAATACCATCCATGAAACGAATCATTTAGATTTGCTTCCACATGGTTCTAACACTCTTTATGGTGGAAGCCACAAACTTTTGGCACAAGGTAGGACTGTTAGTCATACCCTGAGGCAAGATCTTCCATTGATATCTTTTCATAGGTTCTCTAAAGTTTATAGCGGGAACACTAAAAGCAAAGCACTTTCTATCGTTAGGATGAAAAGGGATAGTAAAGAAACAGTCTTTTAAATCTATAACTATTTTATAATAGCCTAAAGGTATGGCCACTGGTATGGGCAGTCCAAGTTGTAAGGATTCCATGAGAATCATGGCCGCATTAACAGCTGTCAAGTCTTGCAACAATTTCCACTTTCCTGACTTTTTCCTAATGACAAATATTGGGGCATTCCAGGGAGAGTTACTCTCTTCTAAATGTCCTGCCTGTAATTGCTCCTGCACTAGCAATTGAGCAACTTGTAATTTTTCAATGGTTAGGGATCACTGATCCACCCAGACGGGCGAGGCCTCCTTCCAGTTGATGGGATCAGCACTACATCCTTGGGTGCAGCTGAATCAATAGCCCCCATCAAAAATACCCCAAGCCTCTTCTTCCATAGTTACCATAGACCTCAATAGGATGAGTAATCCCATTTTCACTTTTCCCTAATCTTTTCCCTGGAGAAAATCCAGAGTTTATCATTTGGACTGTGATTACTTCATTAGGGCTGCACATAATCAATTCCAACTGGGATAATAGATCTCGGCCCCAGAGATTAATGGGAAGGCCCGGGATGACATAGGGTTGTATATTCCCTGTATTACCTTCTTTATCTTTCCATGTCAGCACCTTAGAACCTTGCTGTGGATTTTGACTTTGGCCAGTACCCCTTAGATTGGTTAAAGTTGGGGTCAGAGGCCAGGTGGCAGGCCAATCACTTTGTTTAACAATCGTCACATCAGCTCCTATATCAACTAAACCTTGGAATGCCTTCACATCGAGCAATACTGTCATCATAGGTTTTTGTTTAACTATAGGCTGTACCCAGTATGCATCAGAGGAACCAAAGCCTTGATCCCCTCTCTTAGGACTCTTATATTTGTGATTAGTAGGAATTAATGGAAGTAACAATAGTTGAGCTATCCTCCTTCCTGTAGGAATAGTGACTATATTCTGTATTGCCTTGGCCATTACCTTAATCTCACCTTGATAATCATTGTCTATAACTCCAGGAAAAATTTGTGGTCCCTGGATAGTAGCACTGCTTCTTCCCACTATCAGGCTGAACACATTTGGATAGAGTGGTCCAAACACTCCAGTGGGTAAGACCTGAGGTCCCATTTCTGGGGTTAATACTGTGTGGGTGGCAGAACTGAGGTCTAGTCCTGCGCTTCCTGGTGTTGCTTGACTAAGTTCTGAAAGGGGTTGTTGTTTGCTGGTATGATACTGACTGCCCCATAACCTGTTTTGGCTTGTGTTGACTCGGGGCCTGGGGCTGGTCCCTGTTCCCATTTCCCTGATTATGTGAAAAGGTGTTTCCTTGGGCATCTCTCCTGGACCTACATTCATTAGCCCAATGCCTTCCACGTTTGCAATGTGGGCATAGGCCAAGCTGTTTTCTAGGCTGTCTCTGGGTCAACTCATTTTCTGCCTTGCAATCTTTTGCAAAGTGTTCAGTCTTGCCACACTCAAAACAGGCCTTTTTGTCTCTGCTTGCCAAAAAATCTCTTACTGATTGCCCTTGCATGGCAGCTGCCATAGCTAAGCCCTGTTGGTAAGAGGGCCCTATGTCAGAACAGAGTCTGATGTACTCAGTAAGGTCTGTCTTTTTCCTATAGGGTCTAATGGCCGCTTGGCAGGCAGGATTTGCATTTTCATATGCAAGCTGTTTCACATAATCTACACCTGCCTCTGCATTACCAAAAATCCTTCCTGCTGTTGTCATTAATAGATGAACAAAATCAGAAAATCGTTTGTCAGGCCCTTGTCTGACTGAGGTCAAAGATGCACCAGGGTCTCCCTTTATTGGGAGTTTGTGCCAAGCCTTCATGGCTGCATTCTGAATTTGAGTGAATAAGCCTGGGTCATATTGCATCTGGTTATCACTGGAAGCAAATTGCCCTTTTCCTACTAAGGCTTCAAAGGACCAATGATTACCTGCCTGAATATTTCTCCTAGCTGTCTCTTTACAATTCTCATGATACTCTGATTTCCAAATAAGATAGTCACCTCCGCTAAGAACTGCTCTCACTAGAGTATTCCAATCACCCGGAGTCAGCCACTCCTCTGCAACAGATTCTAAGATTGCAAGAGTAAAGGGAGCAGTGGCACCATATTGTGCCACCAAATTTTTTAATTCTTTAATAATTTGAAAATTAAACCCTGTGTGATATCTCCAAGCAACCCCTTGAGCATCTCTAGTCTCTGATACAGGGAAAACCTCAGCCTGTCCCTCCTCTGGCTGATCTGTGGCTGAACTAAAACCAGAGGGCAGGGGCTGCCTTTGGACTCCGGGTTGAGGAACTCGAGGACCTTAGGGATTTTCCTTGGCCTCTCGAGACATCTTCCCTGTCATTAATTTTGGTAGCTGATTAATTAAGTCCTGATACTCTTTTTCTAACTCTACTTGTTGTTTAAGCAGAGAAATTTTGTCCTGTAACTCCTTTCTGGGATCTACAACCACCGTCTCCATAGCAGGAGCATCTGGAGGTGGAGGAGCAGAGGGAAGGGGTCTTCGGGAAGAGGACCATTCAGGGTTGTAAATTTTGGCTATCTCTTCCTCTAGGTCATCACAATCTGGCTCTGACAAATCGATTATTTCAACCTTTGGTCATATTTTGGATTCTATGTTTTTCTTTTTCTTTTGAACATGAAAGACAGCATTTAAACAGCAAAACAGAAGCAAACAATTAACACACATAAGCAGTAACAACAAAACAAAAACAGAGAGTTGAAATCAGGCTGAGAGTTGAATTCAGGGTGACTTATTACTTGCCCCATTACCATTACTATGACCTACTGGTCTCCACATGGCAGGTTCCCACAGCAATCACCTCTGTTTCACTTCTGAATTTTCAGTCGACTCTTCTTCTGGTAACATCCCTCACTGAGTCTCTCGATCTTGCTGCCCCACATTGGCTGCCACTTTGTAATGCCCATTCTGCTGCTCCGGTTGGTGGGTCAGTGTCTAGCAAGAGAGAGAGTGGGGATGGAGACGAGAAGAATGGAGACAAGACAGGGAGTCTGCTCTGGAGACAAGACAGAGTCTGCTGCTGTTCTCTCCTCAAGTCTCTCCTTTTATATCTCTCCTCAAGTCTCGCCTTGTGTCTCACCTTTAATCTCTCCTTGAGTCTCGCCTTGAATCTCACCTTTAATCTCGCCTCGAGTCTCATCTTGAGTCTCTCAAGTGCTGGGATTAAAGGCATGTGCCACCACTGCCTGGCCTTGATTTCAAGGAAATCATGGGTATATCAAGATAATTATCAGAGTGTGATCAGCAGTTGTAGGCTGTTGAAAACAAATCTCTTGTCAGGGTATATTGCTCGAGATGACTGCAAAGATGATAGCCACTTTTGGCTAGGTGTCAGCTCCAACAACTTACCACCATTTAACAATTATGGAAATGCAAGTAAAAAAACTTTCAAATTTCAGATCAAGAGAAGAGCAAACAACAGTTTGTGTAGACAATCTGGAAAAAGGAGGCACTCATTCATTACTGGTAAGGTCAGAAACAAGTACAACCACTATTGAAATCTTTTGCAAAATTCTCAAAGAGCTATAAATAAATCCACCCTGTAACCTAGGCATGGTACTGCCTAATAAATGTCCAATGAACTAGATATTCAACCCCACAGAAACTTAGTCAAGTTTGTTAATGCTATATTCACATTTCCAGTATCTAGGAAACTGAAGCAACATATGTATCAAATGATCAATGGATATGGGAGATCTGGTAACTATATGTGTTTAGCTTTTGCTACCCTGCCAAATCTCTGGGAATGATCCATGCTACCAGCCCCACCAAGAGAATATTGAATCCATGGATGGAAAACAGAAACATACAGTCGTTCAATTTCAACAGGCCTTATAGGCTTAATTGTTGGATATTATTAATCTCTCTTGGCTAGCATGCTGTTTTCAATACCCTTAGCTCAGCACACTAAATCTGTCCTCAACTTTAGTTGCTCAATTATCTTTAGCCCCAGCTCAATATTACCAACCTCCTGTCTGTAGAGGTGACTTGTGGCTACTCTTCCTGGCATTTTTTTTTTCTCTCCGAAGCATGGTTAACTATTCTTTCGTTTCTCTCCTAAATCTGCCAGCATGCCTGCAGGGACCTGGAAGTCCTGCCTATTCCTTCTGCTCAGCAGTTGGCCCATAGTATCTTTAATGATATAAAAAGAAGCAATTGGGAAACTGGGCCACTCCTACAAGTACACAGAATACTGTTCTGCTATAAATAAAATACTGTTCAGCTATGAATAAAAATGAATTAGTGAATTTTACAGCTAATAGAAAGATTTAGAAAATATTATAATAACTTAATACAGACACAAAAAGAGAAAGGTAACGTATCCTTTTTTATCTGAAAGCTTCTAATGAGAATTCATAATTTGAGTAAATGGAAAAACCTGAAAAATAGAAGGGAACAAGAGAAGAGTGGACATGTATAGGTGATTTGAAGAGGAAACTGGGGAAGACAGTAACTTTAGGGGGGCATGTTTGGGTGGGGGAGAGACTACAGTAGTGAAAGAAATTTTAGAACACTATTCCTTATAAGTAGATGCAAAAATTTCAACTATTCAATCATCATCTAAAAAAAGAAAGTAGTCAAACATTAAGATGAGGATTTAATTTAAGGTTTTGATGTTTTAATACAAAAAAAGCACAAACAAAGACAAAAACAAACCAACAATCAAAAAAAAAACTAAAAAACAAACAAAAAACATCAGAAAAGAGATAATACATTAACACAATCAGATATTTAAAGTTAAATATTTAATATTTAAGGAAAAATTATTTTTACCTGTTTTTTTTGAAAGAATATCTATAGAAAGAAAATATTTTCTAAGAAAAAGGTACAAGTTCTTAGTTACTAGAATCACTGTGGCAAATGAGATATAATTATAAAAGCTCATATGAATGATAAAAAAGTAGACTATGTCAAAACTGTAAAAGTAGAAAATAAAGATATAAGGACACTGAAAAAGAAAATAAAAGTTAGTCTATAACACTGACATATGCTTAATTTGTATGTCAAGTCAAATATTAGGTACTCATAAGTAAAGTAATTGTATATAAATTTCCTAAAAAAGTATTCTGATAAAACTTCAAAAATAGTAATCAACTAAAATAAGAATATTTTGGAAGAGGAGATAAGTATTAATAATGTTATTATTGTTTTGTTGTTTTCTGAGTGCATTAGTATATACAATGTAGATAATATTGTGAATGTTATAAGGAGGATTATATAACATTATTCTAATAATGATATCTTAACAATTCCCATAGCTTATTTCTTTATAGGCTATTATAAAGATTTTTAAAGCACTAAATGCCTAACTACAAATATAGTGACTAAAATATTAGTTAGATCAACAATTAACAAGCTTTTATATTTGTAAAGGTTATAGAGCAAAAGTTTTCCTTCCTTTATGGCATCAGTTGTCTGTAGCAACTACTTCTCTTTTCTATTATGGTATGCCAACAGCCATTTAGGATAAAGTGTCTTTTTTCTAAAAAAACAACAGGTGGGCTATATTTAAACTGTGAATTGTGATATATCAAAATCTGTTACATGCTAGTAAAAAAAAAATCAAAATCTATACATACCGAACTAAAAGAAAAGTTTCCATGGTTAAGCTCACTGATTGTTCCAAAGAACATGAGTTCAATATTCAGTACCCACATCATAACTTAAAATATCTGTATCTCCATTTCTAGGGCATCTGATAACTTTAATGAGCCTATCGATCACCAGACATGTAGATGGTACTCAGACTTACATATAGGCAAAACTTCTAAACATGTAAAATTAAAATATTAAAAACATTATAATGGTCTATGTAACTATGATGGCAGTAGTATAAGAAAAGAATAAGAATACTTTTGTACCTATAATAAATAAATCTATAAGGATGATCAGAAAATTATTAACTACTTATTCAGAGTGAAATAAGCTGAATAGTATCTGGAAAGGAAACATACATTTCATGGAATGCTCATGCATTCCTTTTAAGTTATAAATTATTTTTATATTTTATAAATTCAAAAATCACAAAATTTAAAAATAAATATTTTATAATATAATTAGTATAAATATACATTAATGGACATATAAATTAAAAATAATAGAATATAAAATATTATTACATTTTGAGAAATAAACAAATACAATGCATGTGTATTAAAATGGAGGAGTGATGACTTATTCTTTATACTCCTAATAACTAAATTAAACACAAAACAGCAACAGAAATCATTCTATAAACAATTGATTCTCTGTCTGCATTAATGGAAAACATCATCTTTGTAATGTATGAATGCTAATGGAACAATGTCACAAATAACATAAAATATCATTCACAACAATAGAAATATCTTTTAAATTCAGCATTGCAGATTATTTGTGTTTACAATTGAGTATAGATTTTTACTCTTCTGGTAATTCATGCTAGTTCACATAAAATGATGATGCAGTTTGATTGGTCTCTAGTCCTTTTTTGTCATTAGGAGTATGTTTGCTCCATTCCAGAGCTCATTATTCTTCAAACATTAATTGAGTCTTTTCACCTTCTCATTTCTGAGTCTGCTTTCAACAGTATCTTTATACACTTCTTACCCTACAACTTGGATCCCAACCTGGCCCTAATGGGGACAGAATGACATGGTTTCTGGCCCTGGGAGAGGGGCCCAGTGTGGTCCTCTACCAGTATTGATGACTGCTGTGGGCATAAAGCTTGTTTGTATAATAATGTACATATTTTTCACATTCCTCTGAGGAATGTCCTCTCTGTTAATGCTAATTACTTCATGATAATGAGATATAATGAATCCAGGAGTTGAGAGTGTAGCTATATTTCCACAAAACAGTAAATGTTGGGACCTTTAGGACAGCCCATAATGCTATGGAAAAGATCTTTAAATAAAGGAGTTCAACATATGTATACTTTCTCAACTATGTAAATATAAGGATGAAATATGAATTATGAGAGGCTTCACGAATCTAAAGGAACAAAGGCAGCTACACTGTGAGCTAGCTTGTCAGAAAGATACAAAAGCAGGCAGATTCCCAAATTCAAGGTCAACCTAGGTCAGAGATTTATAGCTAACAACTTTGACTATAACTAATAGCCTTATTTAATAGCTTTACAAAATATAAACCTATAAACTGATAGTTATAAAGTTCAGAAACTTGAAAGAAGTCTTATGATCCTAAGTGAATATTGGAGTACTGCTAGTTACGACACAAAATCCTTGTGCAGACTCCATCCCCTTCCTTCCAAGCTTCTACAGGAACACATCCTGTGAAGACTTTTAGAAATTTTATTTCAATATATCACTTCAACCACCCACTTGTCATATATATATGTTATTGTTTTTGACCTTGATCTTTAAAAAATAATGATTTTATTCATTATTTGAGAATTTCAAGCTATATACTTTGATCATACTCTTTCTTTCTATAACTCTTCTCATATACTCCCCAACCATCCTCCCCACTCAGTTTGCATGTTCTCTGCCCTTTACAAACATGAAAAGAAAACATAGAGTCCAGCTTGTGTTATCTAACTGTGGAGCATGATGGTAACTATCAGTCTGCCCTATAAACTGATAGTTATAAAGTTCAGAAAAAGTGTGGTTAATAGACCTGACCAAATTGAAACACTGATTTTTCTTTTGACAGTGCCTGCCAATTGTAAGTACCATCTTGACTCTAATTTTATCTTTGCTTCTTTTTTTTTTATTGGATATGTCATGTATTTACATTTCAAATGTTATTCCCTTTCCCATTTCTCCTCCAGAACCCCCCTCCATATCTCATTTCCCTTCGTCTGGTTCTATGAAGGTGCACTCTCTCCCACCCACTCACCCCCACCTGACATTCCCTTACACTAGCAAATCGAGCCTTCCCAGGACCAAGGGCCTCTTCTCCCATTGATGCCTGACAAGGCCTTCCTCTGCTATACATTCTGCTGAAGTCATGGGTTGCTCCATGTGCATTCCTTGGTTGATGGTTTAGTCCCTGAGAGCTATGGGGTTGGTTGATATTGCTGCTCTTCCTATGGGGTTGCAAACCCCTTCAGCTCCTTCAGTCCTTTCTCTAACTCCTTCATGGAGGACCCCATGCTCAGTCCAATGGTTGGCTATGAGCATCCACCTCTGTGTTTGTTAGGCTCTGGAAGAGCCTCTCAGGAGACAGCTGTATCAGGCTCCTGTGAACAAGCACTTCTAGGAATCCACAATAGTGTCTGGGTTTCCTGTATGTATTTGGGTTGGATCCCGAGGTGGGGCAGTCTCTGTATGGCCTTTCATGCAGTCTCTGCTCCATACTTTGTCCCTGTATGTCCTTTAGACAAGAACCATTCTGGGTTAAAAATTTGGATATGGGTGCTTCTTAAAGTCTTATAAACTTTTTCCTGGAAATGATTGGTCCAGCGATTTTTCTTTTCTAATTTTTTTTCTGATATTTTTCTCTTCAGGGAACACAATTTGATTCTTTGCATGTGCTATTTGTTATTACCTGATGTGTAAATGTATCTTTTACTCACTCATAAAGTGATAAGATGAGAGCTTTACCCAATTTGTGTGAGCACAGTGCTCATGCTGAGCCCAGAACATTTACCTCTCAGTTCTAACTATCCCTAAACCTAGGTCTGAAAGTTTCTAGCCTCAACATTGTGTGATTCAAGCTGTCATCTCTCAGCTTATGACTGAATTGCTCTGTTTGGCCTCATATTAACTTTGGCAATATGTGGCTTCTTGTCATTCTCTGGCTCATTCTATCTTCTCCTGTGTCTGTAGCAGCTTATGTTCTCATGCTAATTAATGTTAATTAATTGAGTTAATATTACCCAAAAACATTTTTACAATGTCCTGCTTTTAGGGCTAAAGGATGCCTGTCCCCAATTGGTTTTTGACTGGACAATAAAGTTACTGGCAGCCAATATCTGGGCAGAGAAACAGAGATGGAACTTTCAGGATTCACAGGAAGGGACCAAGGAAGGAAGAGGGGATTCTGGCATGACAAGGGTATAGAAGACAGACCATGGTTGAAAGACACAGAAGGGAGAGTCAGCTGACTTGTAGATACAGGGAGAAAACAGCTCCAGGAGGGCTGCCCAGGAAGGTCCAGGGCAGCAAAGATGAAATATACATTTAGAAAGTATTAACTCAGGAATATTGGAGGGAGTGTAAGTTAATCACATGGAATTAAGGAGTGGCCAAGCCATCGAGCTGTTTAGAGCATATTAAAAATAGGCTGTGTGTGTGAGTCTTTCATTCAAGAATCCAGAATTTTGAGGTGATAGTGAGAAGCAAGTTTAGAACAGATTAACAATTTACTTCAGCATGTGTCTAGCTTGTTTTCTCTGTAACTTGTGACTATAAAATTATCATGGTACAACTGTATCATGCACATGCAACATCATACACCACATACACTTCTCTCTCTCTCGTTGCTCTTCAATAGCCTCTCTTACCTGGGCTGTTCTTGTGTGAGTTAGATGTATTCTATCTCTGACTCATTCTATTATCTTTCTCTGATTTACCACATTGAGTGTCCTTCAATTAGATATCACTTTCAAACACAGCTGCTTCCTTCCTCAAACTAACCTTACCTTGTTATGAATTAAAGGTGTATATTAAAGATGTGTCTATATGCCAGCCATATTGTACTGTAATCCATAGCATGTCTCCATTCCAACAGAATCATGTCTTTGAATATAATCCCTTGGCTATAGCTGCCATGTTACTAGATTAAAATTTCTCTAACACTGATGTAGTCTTCTTATAAAATGGAGATTTTTCTTTGGAAAAGTTTGGAATATTAATTTACTGGCAAATTAAAACTTTTCTAAAGATTGAAATCATCCAAAAGTTCATTTCAAATGTAGGAAAGGGAAGCCTAAAGCAATCTGTATTCTAGGCCATTTATCTCCAACCTATGTCAGGATTGATGTAGTGTCTTAAATAAACAACAAAATATTTTCTGTTTAGAGAAGGATTCTGAAATTTTACATCTTCAAGCAACCTCAGTGATTCTCACTCATCTTGGGAGAAGTATTTTAATCCAGAGACAAGACAGTTCTGGCAAGGGATCATATCCGAAGATATGATCATGTTGAAATGCAGACCCAGGGTTGGTATTCACCTTTAATCCCTAACAATGTAGGTAAGACAAGTTTGTAGAAAGAAGCAATCATATTTGAAAATTACCTCTCATTGAGGGACAGACAAAATGCCAAATCAGAGAGAGAGATTTAGCAGAATGAGTCAATGATAAGATACTCTCAACTCTCAAGAGTAAAGTATAGTAGAGTAGAGCTGTTTAGGAACAGTGCAAGGAGAGAGTGAGTCAGTTCTGTTGGCTTCAGGATGAAAGCTGAGGTTGAATAGACCTTGTCAAGAACAAGCAACAGAAGTGTATTCTAAGAACTATTATCATTAAATTTCCAGACTCCATTTAATCATATGGAGAAATTAAATTCAATGTCCCAGTTCCTAGTGGAGTCTAGGGAAACTTCAGAGACAGAAACTCTAGAATGAAAGCTTTATCTCCTGATTACTCAAAGAAGTGGTCATTTCAGGATCTTAACCCCATTCCTGAAGGGAGATTATATAATATTTTTAAAGGATGAGGACACAAAGCTGTAGGAAGGGAGTTTGGAAGAGCTGCAGTGTTATTTATACCTGGGTGGTATCCAGGGCACCGTGCTTCAAGATCCTTCATTCAGTTTTTCTAGCAAGATTCACTCCTGGACTATGGCCCAGGAATTTTAGAATGATAGGGAACAAAGGAATGGACAAGCTGCATGTAATCAATTATGGCATAACAGGCAATTGGCTATATATTTTTTATAACTTTATTTACCTTGGTTTAGATAACAGCAATTCTATATTTTTCACCTGTTAATAGACAATTAAGAAAATATTTGGAAAAATGGGATAGGTATTCTTTTCCAGGTCTGGGAATATGAACTTGTTTGACCCTGCAAACAAGATGGAGAAATTGCCCTTGAGGTGCCTGGACATAGACAACTGTTTCCTTACAAGTTGTCTCTAAGATGTCTACATTTAGACATATCATTTACAACAGAAGCCATTCAGCTGTAGGAAAGTCTCCAGCTCCCATAGGGCCTAGGACACTGAATTTAGTTTCTCCCTATAATAAAATAGAGCCTAAAAATGAAATGGTAATGCTTAGAATAAGTTTCTTTTACATGTTCTCAATGAGTTCTATTCAGTGAGTTGAGTTCAGTGCTGTGGAGTTGATTCAGTCAGCTGGGAGTCAGTGCAATAAATATAGTGCAGTAGAGATGAGTTCCTTCAAGAGTTCATGCAGTTCAGTGTAGGTTAGCAGAGGCAGTTAAAGTCAGACAATGAGAAGGAACCAGAAGATTAGATCAAATGTCCAGAGTTAGTTCAAGGCCAAGCAGAGCAATTCACTGGGAGGTTGAGAAACCCAGATTAAATCAGTCAGCTCAGACAGGGGTTTGTGCTTGAACAGCTGATATGAACAAGTCAACCAACGTTCAGAAAAATCTAGAAAATTGTGAACTGATTTAGCTGTAAGCCTATGAGATGGCAATTACATGAGGTGAATAAAATTTATTATTAACACATCTTCAGTCAGTAAACCTGACTAGGGCTCAAAAGCCACTTTGCTTCAGTAGTCCAGTCCTCAGAAAAGTATGATGAATCTTGAACCTCTCTTCTGATTCACTTTGTTTATCTCCCTTCTTCCACATTCTGTGTTAAGCATCTTCTGATTCACTAGTGCCAAACTAATCTTTGGTTCTCTTAATATTCAGTGCAATCATGATTTGTTTTCAATTTTTTTATTTTGCTGTCAGTTGTATTTAGGATGAACATGACAATCACTTAATATGTTTATTTTACTGAAATTTTTCAGTGTACTTGTAATGGTCCAATATTTAAAAATGATTATTTTCTATATATATATTTAAACTTTGAATGTATATTATAATAGTATTACTTCATCATGGTCAAAATGAGTAATTTGCTCAGAAGGAAATCTGCAAATGTCTGCAAGTTGTTATAAGTATCTGGCTGAAAAACTGAGATAAGTCTTTAAGTAGACTATGGAAATTTAACAGCTGCACACAGTACAGATGATGCTGACATTGTAATAAATAAGACATGGAATGTATGATATGCAATTACTTTTTTCATGTCAATTTTGTATACTCTATATTTTGTCCTTGTTTTTGCAGAGTCCCCTCCCATGATTCTGTCAAGATTTCCTCATAAATCCAATTTCACACTCTCATTTGGTCTCTCCTCGGGAAGAAAAAATTAGAATAAAAATTTAAAATACAAATAAGAAGCACACACCTCATCAAAACACACACACTGTGGGTCTGTAGAAATCCTGGGGTGTTTGCCCATGCCCCCAGAACCCAGAGACCTAACATGCAGTGGGTCACGTAAGGCACGGGTAGAGGGTGTGAAACAGTTCTCTGCCTAAAGATTTACATATTACCTAAAGGCCCTAGTCCTTCCCTTTTCCCCACTCCCCAATATAAACAAGCTCCTCCTGGCATTTTGTGGGAGAGCACGCCATTCAGATACATCATCACGGTCAATAAAATCTCCATGTCTTCAATTCCACGTGTCTCCTGGGACTCTGGACTCTCTTTGTGTAAGTGGGAAACTCAGGCTGGGGAAAGCCTTCCCCTGCCCTCCCAGCGCCCACGGGTGCTCCCTGTGCTTCCAGCTGCAGTGGTCGCGGGGCTTTCTTCTTGCTCCAGCGGCCCATGGTGCTTCCTGTGCTCCCTAACAGCAGTGGTCCATGTACCCGAGCCTTTGCGGGCTGCCCCGGGAACTCAGCTGTGGCTGCCGGGTGTGCTGGGTCCCCGCTCTCCCTCCCAGCCGTCTGCAGGGCTCCCTCTCTCCTCTGCAACTCTGGACGGAGTCAGGTGCCCTGACCTGCCCCATGCCCCGCGTGAGCTTAGAACCACATCTGGCGCGAGGAATGCAGGGCACGACACCCACTCACTTCAAGAATGGATGAGTCACTTCCAACAGGGTGCGGTGTCTAGACTCTCCTGTTTTCCCAGTGCATGCCACCTTTGAGTGCCTTCCCTTGACTCTATTCTGCTGTGTGTCCATAGACCCTCAGAATAGAGGTCAATATTGTTGCGCTGGTTTGTCCAAGAAAAATGCCACATGCCCCCACAGTCTGCCCTGCTGCGCGCACAACCCCCTGTGGCATCTGGGGCCCAGAGCAGAGATTCTATATTTGAGTGTCTTGCATCCATGCCCGCTGAAATCTGGCTGAGTCCATTCCTGCCAGAGAATGATCCCTGCCTCATCTACTTGGCATGGTGTGAGACACAGCCAAGCTTTCTGCACCCGCTTCTGTTCCACTGTGTTGATCTCTGCCTCCCTGAGACATCTGTTCCAGACAGGAGACTACGACCTCATGCCCGAGCACTCCCGAGGCACACGGGCCATCATCTACCCCCCTGTTAACAGCAGACAATGTGTGTAGAGCCAGCTCCAAAAGCGCTCCCCGCTGGCGCCTGCGAAAACCGTGAGTTACATCTCCATCCTCCACCTCCACTCTCTCTCTCCTTCTCATGTTCCTGGCTAATGTCTTTTCTCTAACTGTTAACTACAGTCTAACTCCTGCCTAGTTCAAAAGACTAGGTTTCTCTCTCCACGTGTTCTCTACAAGATGGCGGAGACTCCTTAATCTCCATTCTTTACCCCTTCCCCCAAAAATCTCCCATGATCTGCCTGCCAGCAGAGGTTTTCCCTCCCCCTCTGACTGAGAGATGCCTGCCAGCTTCTCCCAGGAGCTGCTGGCTCTATGCTAGCCTCCAGGTGTCTCCCTGCCATGACTCAGACCTTGACATAGAATCTCACTTCTGACTCTGTTATCAAGCTTCTATGATTCTCGCTTTGAATTTTTCTTCAAAATTGGCCTTTCTTCTCTTACTCTAAGAAAAACAAAAGGGGCGGATGCCCTGGCTTCTAGCAGGCCCCTCTCCCACTGCTCTAAAACCCTTCATTAATAATTTCCTCCCAAATAGGAATACCTACAGTAACATTTCTGCTTCTCAATCCAAAATTTTCCTGCTTTTATTTAAACGCTTCCTTTTTTCCCTAACAGGAACCTATAAAACAACAACCTTTGTGATTTTCAACCAAAATTTTTTCGCCTTTTATTTTAATATTTCCTTTGCTCTCTAATACTCATGATATATGTCCAGCTCTTTCTTCAACTTTTTAAAATTTCTTTAAGGTTCAAAAGTCATCTAAATCTACTTGCACAAGTTAAATCAACATGCTTATCACCATCCTTCAGCTTTTAATTAACAACTAATTTCCTTTCACAAACTGTGGCTGCCTATTTCAGATACAATTAACACAATGTTTTCTCCTTCAGCCATCCAATTTCCTCAAACACCTTTGCCTTTCCAGGAGTGATTCAATGCTCAATATCCAGGCTTTCCAGACATCTCCCAGCCGGAGATGCTGCTTCCCTGTGATTATACCCACAGATTCAGCCGAGACAGCACCACCTTCTGGAACCTGCCAAGCTGCCCCCTCTCCAGACATCCCATCAGACTGTAGACTCCAGAGATGAGCTGATGCCAAGACAGCACCACCTCCTGGAACCTGCCAAGCTGCCTTCTCCCAGCCATCTCGTCTGACTGAAGACCCAGAGATGCTCGCTAAGACACAGAAACAAACACTGAGATGGAAGACAAATGCAGACCTTCCAGCTACAGATGAACTCTTGCCTAAGTCACATAGCTGAAGTGATGTGTTAGTGAGGAAATCATAATGTCTATTTAGATTAATCAGATGTCATTACTCTCGAATTGTACAATATGTATTTAATTGATTCAATGACTCCTTGCTTTCCCAACCCAACCCTCAATTCCCATTACCCTTGGCTTGGTTATGCTACACCCCCCGGCCTTTGTGATGTTTCCTTTTGACATTCTCATCCAAAATTTTCACTACAGATGACACGTCTCCTAAGAGAGGAAATTGTGGGTGGCTAACTATGAGAAAAGGCCGGAAAGCCTGGTAGAAGAGCTATAGAACCCGGCACCCTGGTCTGGAAAGAGCACTGGGACAGAAGGCGATTTGAGTTTTTTCCAGGCCTCTGGCTCTCTCAGCTTCAGCCCCCCACAGTCCCTCCCACAGAGAGGCCCACAGTCATTTGTCACATGGGAGTAACATCCCCACATGTGGCCTATATATATTTCCTACACCTTCAGAGATGCCCCTCCTTTTATGAAAGAAAACAGGGTGGGATGTGGGACTGTAGAAGTCCTGGGGTATTTGCCCATGCCCCCAGAACGCAGAGACCTAAATGCAGTGGGTCACGTAAGGCACAGGTAGAGGGCATGAAACAGGTCTCTGCCTCAAGATTTACATATTATCTAAAGGCCCTAGCCCCTCCCTTTTCCCCCGCTCCCCAATATAAACAAGTCCCTCCTGGCATTTTGTGGGAGAGCACACCATTAAGATACATCATCATGGTCAATAAAACTTCCATGTCTTCAATTCCACTTGTCTCCTGGGACTCTGGACTCTCTTTGTTTAAGTGGGAAACTCACTCTGGGGAAAGCTTCCCCTGCCCTCCCAGTGCTTCCTGCTGCAGCAGTCTGTGGGGCACTCTCCCTGCAGCAGCAGTCCCTGCACCTTTGCGGGCTGCCCTGGGGACTCAGCCACCACCGCTGGGCACACTGGGTCCCCACTCTCCCTGTCCCAGCCGTCCATGGGGCTCCCTCTCTCTACTGCAGCCATGGTTCCAGGGGCTGTGTACGGCACGGGGCATGGGCGCCCCCAACCCTGCCTGCATGCCACACGAGTTTTGAACCACAACAGACACACACACACACACACAAACAAAATCAAAATAAAAAACATTATTATACAACCAATAAGACAAAAACTGGCCAAGCAAAGCAATATAAGACAAGAAATCTAAACAACAATATTGGGTTAATGTTGTGTTAGCTATATACTGCTCTGGTGGGGTCTACCATTAAATGTGGTGAATATATTCAGTGAGACACAATTTGAGAAAAATATTTTTTTAATATATGCACTTGTCAGTTGGAGAAATATCTTCATTATGAATGGGAGTATGTCTCCTTTTTCCCTTCAGTTCCTAGAATCTCTTCTAGTTTTAACTTGTGCAAGCCCTATGCATAACATAGTCTCTGTGGGCTTGTATTTTCATTAGTCCTCTTATCATCTTTAAGACTCTATTTCATTAGTGTCATACATATGCTCTGATTCCTAAAATGTTTCTCTTTCCTCTTAACTCTGTGAACTGTTTTTCCTGAGGAGAGGTACTTGATGAAGACATATGATTTAGGACTCAGTGGTTCAGAAACTCTCACCCTCAGCACATTGTTTAGTTGTGGCATTGTGATTATCTCTGTGGGTGCTAATCTACTTCAAGAGAAGCTTCTCTCATGATGATTGTGCAAGGCACTATCTATGAGTATAGTAGCATGTCATTAGGGATCATTTTATTGTTAAAGTCCATAGCACAACAATAGCATTACTTTTTTCCCCTAGACCCAATCATATTATTCATGATATCCCAACTTAATAACATTTATATGTAATTGTTTTTACATCTAAACTCTGTTATTTCAAATTTTATTTGTGAAAAGACCTTGTGAAGAACTTATCTGTGTTCTGAAGAAAACACAATTATGATTTACTCATTGAAGTAATTTCTTGAATTTTTTTTGAAAAAGATCATGTTTATGCCTTACATAATCTATTTGACTAACATTACTAAAATTTATGTCATTTACATAACCTACTATGAAATTTCCCTTCCATGTTGAAAGATAGAATCCATTTTAAGGGTTACATTTATAAAGCATAATTTGCATATTCTCAGATTACTAGGAAGTAGATTATATCATGCTCAAATATACCATATAAACCTATGGTCAAGTTATAAATGCATTATATGAATATGACTATGTAGGATATTTTGTTTAGCAAATGCTTAAACAATTCTGTGATCTTTTAAATAAATATTTTACTATATATGCATAATAAAAATTTTGTAGTTATTTTCTGTATCTGCTATGAATATTTTTTTTTCTAAAATAATGCATTATCCCTATATGTTTCATTTCTTAAAAAAGATGTATTATTGCAAGCTAAAATCTTAAGTAAAGTTGCATAATTCAGGCTCCCTGTTCCTCAGAATAAATTATCACATTGTATCTTTTATTCAAAAGCACAGTTTGGCATCTGTTCTCTTGAGGTTTATGGTTTTCCACAAACCAAAAACACTTACAAAACAGAAGACAGTCTCTGAGTTCCTGAAAAGTGATATCAAATCTGTCCAAATTTCACAGAAAATTCCTAGGAGTCATTTCAATATTGCTTATTTTTGAGGCATATTTGAAGCAAAACTTTTAAGTCTACTGACCATTTAGTAGACTGAGTGCACTGTAGAGTTAACATTGGAAATATTAGTAGACATGAACAGAGATAGTTGCTTTTTTTGAAGGATTTTTGTAGAATCCTGATATTTGTAGATTATTTCTTTTCCAAATAGAATATATGACACTGATTCAATTAGGAAGTGTATAAAGACAGTTAGTTATCTGACAACTTATTTCTATTAAAAATAGAAAAAGTTCCACTATACAAAATTTTCTTCTTTGCAACTTCCAAGGTACTTGAGATGTCAGAGTTTCCTTCTTCAGTTTCTAAATATTATACTAATTATGATTTCATTATTTATCTTAGAATTCCTAGATAGCTTCATATATGAGTACTATATTTATACGTTCTCTACCCACTCCTTCAAATTCTACTTCCTCCCTAATATCCTTCATCTTTATTAAAATTAATTTTGTTACATATAGGTATGTGTGTACATTCACACACACACACACACACACACACACACACACATATATATATATATATATATATATGTATATATAAATATATATTTGTATATATATATATATATCTTCCTGATTCTATTTAATATTGGTCATGTATACATGTGTTCATGGCTGACCAATTGGGACTGGACAACTTAATTTGTAATTTGCCTCTGGAAAAGACTAATTCTTCCTCTCTCAAAAGGCATTAACTACTTCTATGTCTACATTTAGGTGTATGATATATGGAATGCCTTCTGTTCTCATTGACATATCAAGTGGTTTTTTTCATTATACTAATCTTCAGACAACAATGTTGCAGAGAATTCATTGTTGACTTTTTCATGTCATATACAGAAGACACTGTTGATGAGAGCATCCCTGGCCTCCAATGAGTTGAACTGGGACACAGATTTGGATGCAGGTGTAGCATTAAAGATTGGTGGTCTCCAGAGGTTCTTGCTCTCCAACTATACTGAATACTTGTTAATGACTTCTAAAAGGTCCTAAAACCTTCCTTACTAATTCTGAGAGTTAAAAACTGCTGGCTTAGATGAGTAATATCTGAAGCCTAAGAGCAGGGGATTAAGTAGCATTGAGACCTTCTCTATAGGAACTTCAAAGGCTCTAAATACCTGTTAGGTGAAGTCAAAGAAAGAAAAAATGACACTTTGAAAAGTTATTTTAGCTTTTATTTCTAAGTTCTCTCTAAAGCATTCTTCTCTTGCTCTCTAAAAAGTTCTCTAAGGAAGTTCTCTCCAAAAACATTCTCTCTCTTCTCTTTGTCCTCAGTACTTATACATCTTTCAGAATACGCAACCACATGGTAAAAAGTTAGCCACAAGTTTACACATAAATTCAAATCATAAGTTGAATAAGAAATTTACAACAGAGAATGTTTACATGCATATCCATTAAGAGTAACTAAATGGCCAACATTTATTATCTGTCAAAAGCTCAAGAGGGTCTTGAAAATTAAAAAATATAATTTTTGTGACTAAGCTATTATTCAAGTTTTGTGTAGATGAACTCAGTCAATTTTATATCTTTTGTCCTTGCACCTATAACAAATTCTTAGTTTCCTATTTGTGACCTTTAGTTAATTGTTTTATAATCTCTTAAAATGTGCTCTAAGTTGTACATGCCTGTTGTCTATCTCAGAAGGAATTAACTCCTAACACTTGAAGACTGGCAGAGTTCTCAATGCAGTTTTTACATCAGGAAGGACTTAATAGCATGTCTAGTTTAAAAGATTTTTATAATAATTTCTAATATAATTTTAGGAATTCCTATAGGACCATCATTAATCATCATTAAGAATTAAGAAATCATCGACTATGTAGCATCACTACAAATCAGTACGTCTTCATTGTCCTGCAGAAATCTGTTCAAAAAGATGGGCTAATACCTACTGATTGATATATATATTTAACAAGAACAGGAAAAAGCATATTAATGGGAGAAATCTTTTCTCAAATGTAATCTCTTCAGCCTTGCCTAAGGAACTAAATGCATCATAACTTTATAATCCATGGTGGAAGCATTTAATGGAGATTACCTGCTAGATTTTGCTTCTCCTTGATGGCCCTTGACATAATATCTCATAGAAACTGTTCTAGAGATCTGTATATTAATAATCATTTCATTTCCTTTTCTGAATTTTTTTCTGAGGTTTAGGTGTAAAGGCTGAATTTGAGGTATATCTGCTGGTTTGGAGAACCCAACAGGCATATATTCTCTGCGTTTTGACAAATTGTGGATCTCTGCACTAGTCTCCATCTGTTGCAAAATGATCTTCCCATATCCAACCCACAAAGCCATATACTATCTAATAAAACTCAGCTATGGGAAATTTTCTTTCAAGTTGTTGTTCAATGGAGTCCAAGAAATTTTTCAAACAATATAGGCTATTGTCTTTGTCTGGTTGCTTCACTGAAATTTAAGGTAAAACCTTACAGCAAAGGCACTACACATTTCAGAAACGTATCTAGATGGCTCCTCCCTGAGGACTGTTCCCATAGTATTAGAAGGTGATATTTGAACTTCTAAAGATGAGTAATTGGTAGTCATACATAACTGGCAAGCCTATGAACCACCACAATGTCTGGGACAGCAATATATCCACAATGGTGCAATAGTGGAACATTTAACTTGGGACAACCAACAGCTGTTTAATTGAAATTAAAAATCACTAAATAATGACTGGAATTTTTATCTAGCCAACTATCCAAATATAAATAGTTCATAGATCTAAAAAGATAATCTTCTACTACCACTTTCCTATATTGAAATACTTTTTTCCACTATAGTAAACCTTATAACATTTAAATTTTCTTTGAAAATTCACCAAATTAATTGATCTCAGGTTTCTATAAACTTGTGAAGTCACTCAATCTTATAGAGGTTGAAATAGACTATTTAAAAGAAAATAATGTGGGAAGGCTAAATGATGTGCACTAAGATTAAGGCAGAATATATCAAGAGGCATATCTGAACCTGGTCCTTTATGGAGGATGAAAACTGAAACCTGGAATGTATTGCTACAAAAAAGAATCACAGGAACTGATTCAAAGGGATAAGATGGGAAAAAAATTCTAGATATTAGAAATACATATAACTTTATGTAAAAGTATAGTTGATAAGCAATTTACCATTGTTTATATAGCAAAAAAGAGAATAAATGACAAGATTGTTTGAGTTCAACCTGACAGAAGTAAAGGATAGAAAGACATTTGGAAGACTTTTAACTTCTGTGACCAGTTTTCTCATTGCATATATCTAATAAGTTTTATACATTTTATTTCAAGGTTAATATTTAACAATATTTTCCTTTTGCATACATATATTCCATTATTTTAGTTAATGCGCCCACCTTGGCATTAAGCTATAAAATAACTCATTTTTTTCATTGTTTAATATAAACTAAAAATTATAAAATTTCCAATCCCATGCTTCTTTTCTACAAAACAGTAAATCCATAAACTAAAGGCAGAATTATGATAGGTGATTTCTTAAACAATTGGTATGACAGAATCTCAAGATTGGATATGTTTGGACATAACTATTATATTTAGGCAATAAATTATTTACTTCCTATTTTCATGAACTCAGGTCTTTTAAAATACCTCTGCCATTTTTTTTGTTTTCTTCTCAAACAAAATTAAACAAACACATAATATTATGCTGTCCACTTTTACTACTTTTATCTTAAATATTTCAAAAATTAAGTACAATTGTGAACTAATATAAAATTATTACCACATTATCATGTTCATACACTTCTAGGTAAGTCCTGATACAAATGGGCACCATAGACTATCAACTAAGATGTTAGCTACCATGATGTTCTTATAACCCTCCTTTTTGTTGTTCCTTTGTGCATATTTAAATACACGTATATATGCAAATACAAACACATATATTGTATACTATATGCTGTATACTATATACTATATACTACATACTACATACTATATACTACAAACTACATATCATATACTATATACTATGTACTATGTACTATACACTATACACTATATACTATATATTATATATTTATTATGTACCATGTACTATATTCTATATATTATATATTATATATAATATTATATATATTATATATAATATAATATATTATAATATGTTACATATTGCATATTATATATTACACATTAATGTGGAAATAATTATTTAAAATGGCTACTGGTCAAGCCAACGATCTAAGCTGCTGTCTCTGCCTAGCTCAGCCACCATGTTTCTCGGCTGGAGGCCACATATGTGCTACAGCTCGAAATGGCCAGCCAGAAACACCATCCCTGCCACCCACGAGATGTCAGCATGGCTGATGGCTTTTCTAATTTTACACACTGTCGCCATAGACACGGTCCCAGTAGGAAAATGAGATTCTAATACTTAAATTATCCAAAAGCTTATATATTTGGTATTGATCAGTAGCAAGATACCCATACAATCAGAAGTGTAACCCCAAACTCAACCTAGATAAATCAACTACCTCTGACTGCTATAGACACGTGAACATCATCCACCTCCATGTTCTCCTCTCTCTCCTTCCTCTCTCCTAGCTCATCCTCTTCATTTTCATCTTTCTCTTCTTGTTCATCCACCTTAGTTCCTCCTACAAATATGTATGTGTGTGTGTGTGTGTGTGTATATATATATATATATATATATATATATATATATATATATATATCAAACTTCCAATCTAATGCCTCCTCCCCACAAACCAATGAATTATAAACTAAAGGCAGAATCCTGATAAGTCATTGAGAGGGTTTATTTTCCAATATAGAAACAGTTTAACTTAATGTATAATCAGAAAAAAAATCAGTAATCAAATTATCTTGTAAGAATAATGTCCATTTTCTACCTATACTATTATGGTGTTCTTTTGCAATTCACAAATTTATTTTACCTCTACTGTTTTCCACATCTGTTATAGCTCTTGTTAGTGTCATATTTTAAATTATGCAGCTTTAGTATATAATATAAAATATTAAATCTGTAAAGTACTCCATTAGATTATGAAATTCCTAAAACCAAGACTTCATTTCATTACTAGTTTATTTGCTTTCATCATCAGAATTTATGGACCAGCTACTCACTCATTCAATGTTAACTACATGGGTAAATGATTTGGGGAGGTTAAATATAAAATTTGGGATGATAAAATTTATCTCACATTTTTGCTATTTGAACATATTAAACACTTAAATGAACATATTGTTTAAAATGATGTTATAGCCTTAGATCAAATGGTCTGAATTTTAAATTTTAACTGTTTTTTTTTACAAATTATTATTACTAAATAGCAAGGTGGAGAAAAAAAGATGGTTTTGATTATGCAGAACGCCACTCTTTTCCCTCCCAAATTAATGCAATAATTTAATAGCTCTTTTTCATTTAAATCATACTTTGAAACTTGCTTTATAGAATTTTAAACCCAGTGCTGTAATGCATGTTGGATTTGAGGAGTTATACAAACTCAGGTCTTGTCTATCGCAATTTGTTGAATGACAAATGGGTGAACAAAGGAAACAAAGGATGAAGGTCAAAGAAGAAAACCAGGAGATCAGATCTTCCAGCCAAAAGGGAAGACAGTTCTAAAGAAGGACCCCTAACACTTTCATAAAACTACAAGAACAGTGAAGACTCAAAGACTTGAATAACCTATTAGTCTTCAAATCCACAAAGCCAAATGTGAATCCAGTTAATATACAAGTAATTCCACTAGCCTGCACTGAGGAATCTAAGAACTGCTTAAATCATCACCTGCACTACCCAGGTATGCCAGGTATGTGGAGAAGGAAAAGATAAAAACATAAATAGGTACATAATTGAAGCTTTCATAAATTTTATGGATGGATATATTGTTTATTTTTGTCTTAGGGATTTTCTGCTGTGAACAGACAACATGATCAAGGCAACTTTTATAAGGACAACATTTAATTGGGTTTGTCTTATAGGTTTAGAGGTTTAGTTTGTTATTGTCAGGCACAACATCAATTATCTTTACCATAGCAAGCATGGTGTAGAAGGAGCTAAGTTTTCTAGCTCTTCATCTGAAGGTTACTAGAAAAAGTCAAGCTATTATAAATAAGGCTGCTATGAGCATAGTGGAGCATGTGTCCTTGTTAAATGTTGGAGGATCTTTTGGGTATATGCCCAGGAGTGGTATAACTGGATCCACAGGTGTAATACTATGTCCAATTTTCTAAGGAGCCACCAGAATGATCTCCAGAGTGATTGTACCAGTTTATAATCCCACCAACAATGGAAGAGTGTTCCTCTTTCTCCACATCCTCATCAGCATGAGATAGCATCTGAGTTTTTAATCTTAGCAATTCTGACTGGTGTGAGGTGGAATCTGATGGTTGTTTTTATTTGCATTTTCCTGATGACTAAAGATGTTGAACATTTCTTTAGGTGCTTCTGAGCCATTAGATATACTTCAGTTGAAAATTCCTTGTTGAGTTCTGTACCCCATTTTTAATAGGGTGATTTGATTGTCTGGAATCTAATTTCTTGATTTTTTAAAATAAATTTTGGATATTAGCCCTCTATCAGATGTAGGATTGGTAAAGATCTTTTCCCAACCTGTTGGTTGCTATTTTGTCCTATAGACAGCACCCCTTGACTTACAAAAGCTTTGCAATTTTATGAGGTCCCATTTGTCAATTCTTGATCTTAGAGCATACGCCATTGGTGTCCTGTTCAGGAACATTTCCCCTGTGGCTATGTGTTCGAGGGTCTTCCCCACTTTCTGTTCTATTAGATTTTTACCAATCCTACATCAGATAGATAGCTAATATCAAATATATACAAAGAACTCAAGAAATTAGACTTCAGGAAATCACTCTTGAAATAATTCTGGCTGTTGATCAGAAAATTGAGCATAATATTACCTGAGGACCCAGCTATACCACTCCTGGGCATATAACCAAAAGTTCTTCCAACATAAAATGAGGTCACATGCTCTACTATGTTCAAAGCATATTATTTATTATAGCCAGAAGCTGGAAAAAAACAGATATCCTTCAATAGACGAATGGATACATAAATGCGGTACATTTACACAATGGAAAACTACTCAGCTATTAAACACAATGAATTCATGAAATTCTTAGGCAAATGGATGGAACTAGAAAATATCATCCTTAGTGAGGTAACCCAATTACAAAAGAACACACATGGTACGCACTCACTGATCAATAGATATTAGCCCAAAAGCTCAAAATACCCAAGATAAAACTCTCAGACCACATGAAGCTCAAGAAGACGGAAGACCGACTGCATAAGACATCAAAATTCAGTTGTGACATGATTCTTGGGAAATTAAAAGTGTAAGCTACATGATATATGGAACTAATGTCTGTATACATATGTGTCATTGGTTAGGTTATAAGAAAATATGTAAAGAGAATTTATCAATTATTAACTAAAATGTTTAAAACAATACAAATGAATAAAAAAATATAAGAAGTCATTTCAAATACAGACAGAAAAGGAAAATACTTTCTTGAAAATATTTTGAACAAAAAAGTAAAGATAAAAACACAATCTAGAACTGACCTTAATGCTTGCATGTAATTAAAATGGTACAAATGCAGATTGGGAATAAATAAGTAAATAAATAAATTTCTCTTTGATTAATATTTCAATTATTTTAATACTTACTGATGAAATAACAGTATGAAAAATTATTTTGGGTCCATTCTAGCTAGTTTCTTTGTGACTTAATTTAACATGTTTGATTGATCTGCTCCTCTGTTTCTGAGTCTGTATCAATGATATGCTATATTTTATCTCAGAATCAACTTCTCAAGAATGAGTATGAGCTATATGAGGAACCTTAAGGCATATGATAAGATGCCAAGGAATTTGTGGACACTAAATACTTGTATGTACATTTATTACTAAGGGATATGGTATCTCACCTTAACACACATTACAAAGTTGCAAATAGCAAATATAAAACTGATACAAGATAGTTCATATAAATATAACAAAGTGGATAAATAACCAGTTATTTGATCTTCAGTGAAAGTCCCAATGTCATCTCAATAGTAAAAAACCAACAGTATGTTTTTCCACACATTTTAATCTATATGTCTCAATAAAAAAGAGTAGACTTTAACTACTCCCTCACGCCATGTATTTTAATTTGATATATAATTTACACAGGATTGTGATGAGTTTAAGACATTTTTTAAAGAAAGAGAAGGGACACATTCATAACTTTAAAAAAATTCTTGGGAAAGAAGACAAAATAAATAATACATTTTACTGCATAAGACATCAAAATTCAGTTGTGACATGATTCTTGGGAAAT
>NW_021621185.1:11370248-11387457 GCF_004785775.1 Grammomys surdaster
TACTTTCTTGAAAATATTTTGAACAAAAAAGTAAAGATAAAAACACACAAGAACTAGAATGAAACAGGACTCTGTTCAGTGGGTGTATCAGTTTGTTTCTTCAAAACCCTGGACACATTCCCAGGTATAGTACTACTCAAAGTGGGTAAAACCCTCCCACGTAAACATAATCAATGAAATTCTCCAACGTTATGGCCACAGGCCAATCTAATGGAGGGTCCCTTAACTGAAACTTCCTTTCCCGCAGATATGTCACATTTATAACAAAGTCAATCAATGTAAGTTGCTCTGTTGTGAGACACAAACACATCATTGCTACCTTTCTTCTCTCTTTGTTTGCAGGATCCCACATAATATCATAATATAAAATATAGTACAATTTTAAAATTTGCATGTTCTTTACAACTGAAGCTAAACAAGAAGGAAGGCTGAAGCAAGGAAGCTTGAGTCTCATTAAAAGGGGAAATAAAATAATCATATCCATCAGATGGAGGGAGGGAACTGAGAAGGAAGAGGTGTGGGGAGAAGCACGGGGGTTCAGGATCAGGTGTGAGGAAAGATGGGAAATATGGCCAGAGGGCCATGAAATGAATGGAAATCTGCAATTGATGGGGGCTTCAGGATGAGACAGAGACCTGGGATAAGGAAGGCATCAAAGAATCAATCAGGATGTCTTACTACATTGGGGATATGGAACTTGAAGAGGCCACCTCCTGTAGCCAAGCAGCAACCCCAGTGGAACCATAGGTACACCATCTCACCCAAAAACTTTCAACCCAAAATTTATCCTGTTTACAGGAAATGCAGGCAAGGGGACTGGGACAGAGACTGAGGGAATGGCCAAAGAATAACCAACTTGAGACCCATCCCACGGGCAAGCACCAATCAATCCATAATGCTATTGACGATACTCTGTTATATTTGTAGACAGGAGCATGTTGTCATCAGAGAGGAACTATCCAGTAGCTGACTCAGACAAACGGTGGATGGAGCTTGTGGACTCTTAGGGAAGAATAGAAAGGATTGTGAGCCCCAAAGGGGAAAGGGACTCCATAGGAAAACCAGAGTCAACTAACCTAGACCCTTGGGACTCACAAAGTCATAACCACCAACTAAAGAACATACACAGGCTGGACATATGCCTCCCTGCTAAGATGTAGTAGCTTGGCCTTCATGTGGGTCCCTAACAACTAAAACGGGGGCTATTCCAAAAACAGTTACTTGTCTGGCATATATATTCTACTATCTGGGTTGCCTTGTTTGGCCTTAGTAGAAGAGAAAGTGCCTAGTCTTGCAGAGACTTGAAGTGCTAAGGTTGGGGGCAGGGGAAGATACTTAAAGGAGCCCTACTAGCTCAAAGCAGAAGGGGTAGAGAGATGAAGGAAGGATTATGGGGGTAGGAGGGGAATAATGAGCAGGTTATAAATTGAATACATAAAAAAATTTAAATTTAAATTTAAAAATAAATAAAAGTCTATAGTTAACTTAAAATATCCAAAGTCTGTGGGTGCCTGTAAAGGAAAAATTAAGTTAAACACTTTCTTACACAAAGGGAAAGATCTAGAAGGAAAAAATAATTACAGTTGAGCAAAGTTTATCTTTGAAGTTCCAGACCATGTAGTTCAATCTCTGACATCCAGAATTCATTACATTACCTTCTAGGGTCCAAAGTGTTGGTTAGCTCCACATCTCTGCCACTTACATATATTTAGCTTGTTTTAAAGGATCAAATTGGTATGATTATACATCTGTCACCATCCTTGCTGGTCACCCTACGATAATGGTATCTCCAATAAACTGTGTTCTCGATTGCAGTGTACTTTCTCCAACAGTCCCCTGGTCTGATTTCTGTGTTTGTAACCCAGCTACAAGTGTGAAGCCTCAGGTTTTTTCTGTCTCCCCTCTGATCTTATAGTTTCTATTGCCATTAAGTTTGCACTGTCACCAACAATCTCTCCTGCTTCTCATAATGACACAGCTAATGCTCATTTCCATGGCTCTTTCAATTGTGTAGTTTCCATGTCACCAAAAGCAGTACACTGTGGGTGAAACAGATTGCTAAGTTTGGCTACCTGATTGACCACTCGAGAATACGTTTTTATGCTGACTTTGAGAAAGTATTTTCTGGAATGTTTCACTTCAATGATATCTATCATTCATTAATCACAAGTGTTTCGTAAGTCCCAACTAACGTGCCAACATCCATTTTTCCAGCAAACCAGAATTTTTTAATAAAATAATCACATAAATATGCCAGGATTAGTTGTGTTATGACCAGTTTACGAGACCCCCCAAGAGACCACCAGGAACCATAACTTCCAATTCAAGCATGAGAATCTTTATTCAAGCTCGGGCTTGGGCTTCCTGATGGAACAGGAGGATGGAGAATGACCACCAGCTCTAAGTGAAGTGGGTTTATAAAGGAAATAAACTGCAAGCGGGTATTTCTAAGTCTTGACATTACATGAGACCATAAAGGAATGTTGGTCTCTTTCCCAGAGCCCAAGAGTGGGGGCCATATCACTTCAAGGACAGCAGACTTTCTAGACAGCTTTCTAGACAGTAGTTTAAAATAGAGTTTGGAGGACAAGATAGATGCTTTCCTGCTGGGTTTTGGTTTTTTTGTTTGTTCATTCTTTGTTTTGTTTTGTTTTGTTTTTGTTTTTGTTTTTCCTCTTCATTAGCCATGTCTCTCTAAGGGTTAGTTAACTTAGAATGAATTCATAAGAATAAAATGGAGTTTATTTTGCTATCTCAGTCTCTTCAATTGATGTCCATGAGAGGCCTCCCCTTTTCTGGGAAGAAAGGGTGCAAAGTTGGATGGGGGTGGGGCGAGGTAAGGACTGGGAGCAGAGGAGGCAGGGAAAGCTGTGATCTGGATATAAAGTGAATAAATAACTTAACTAATAATAAAAAAATTTTCTTGGTAAAAATGTTTGTTTCCTTCTGAATCTTTGCAAGCCAAACCTCCTTTTCTTTCTATAGCTGGTCTCTTGCCAGTTACATCGTTCAAGAATTCATAAGAGAAAGCTGAATATGTAAAAGTGGAGGGCCCTGCTGGGCATAGGTGGAAGAAGAGAACCTTGACCTCATGAAGGCTGGATGCCCCAGGGGGTGGGAATTTTGAGGGTGGGGAGGTGGGAGTGGGGGGGGTAGATAGAGGTTACATCCACAGAGAAGAAGGAGGAGGGGCGAGGGGATTGGGGGTTCCGAGGGGGTGGTGGGGGATGGGGTAAGGGGACAACATAGGAAATGTAAATAAATCATCCAATTAAAAAAAAAAAGAATTCATAAGAGCTCATTAAGCTCTGAGTGTTCAAAGCCCTTTTCTAGAGACAAATCTCTAAAAGATTTCTGAATCCTGCTTTAAAACAACAGGATCAAGTTCACTATAGCAGTACTCCATTTTCATGTTACTGATTTGTACATCAGCTGACATCTCTGTTGCTTGAATAAAATTAAAAGCCAAAATATTAGAGGAGTAAAAGGTTTGTTTTAATTGTTCAAGTTATACTTCATCATCAAAGGAGTCAGGCCAGGAGCTCAAAGTTACCAGTAACCTATAAGCAGGAAGTGAAGTAAAGAATACTGCATATTGCATATTTTCTCAGCTTGGTCTTTTATGTTAGCCAGGACATGTCAAGGATGTCATTACCCAACATAGTTGATGTACATCCATATCAATCAGCAATACAGAAAGTTTCTCCAAAGACATGCTGACAGATCAGTAAGCATTTATGCAACTGAGGTTCACTCTTCTTAGATCATTTTCACAACCGATATTAGCCAACACATTTGGTGGAATTTTTGTAACTACAAACACACAGATGTAACTGAGAACACTACTTTCAGTCTTAGTATTCATCCCTGAGAGACAAAATGTTTTGACTGGAATGTTCATTGTAGCTGACATTAAAAAAAATTTCCTACGTATTATGTAATACCAAAACTATCAGTTAGTTTAGAGTTTCATCACAGAATTGAATACAAAGAAATAATCAACTGATGTATGTGATACATTTATAATGTGTGTGTGTAGTATATATACAATATATAATATGCTTCTAAAACTATGTGCACCCATATACAATCATGTATATACTGTTGCACTATTTAAGGTTATGAAATATCTGAAAGTAATCTAGGTCATTAGCAAAACAAGACAATAGTTATCTAGGCAGGGATGCTAAGGGACTGATTGCCCAAAGCACTTTCTGGAGTTTGTAAAAATATTTTAAACCTTGAGGGAACCTGTCTAGGCTCTTATATGCTGTTACAATCTTAAGAGTCAATATGTGCATAACTCTTTCAGACACTGGATCCTTAGTGTCATCTATTCCCTCTGTGTGAGAGGGATGTTGAAAAAATAAATACATAGAAGAAGACCTGAGAAGACCTGAAAAATATTGACAAACATTTATAAATAAGGTACTGGTATAAAGAACTATCCATGCTTCAGTAAAGTTCTACCCTACTGAAATAATATTAACTCATCTCAATTATTTTATTTTCTGAGTGCAAATAATGTTACTTTCCTGTGTACTCACATAATGTCTTTTGGATATTGTGATAGAATTCTCTGCCAGGCATATGAGCTGATTCACACTGAATTAAAGTATAAAGGCAAATTTACTGGGGACAGTTCTGAGAGAAGAGGCAGGAGAGGAGAGGAGAGGAGAGGAGAGGAGAGGAGAGGAGAGGAGAGGAGAGGAGAGGAGAGGAGAGGAGAGGAGAGAGATCACTGAATTGTTTGTATAGGGCAAACCCAGCTGCTGAGCAAGAAAGATCAGTGTAGAGGACAGAGTATGCCAGAGACACATGATGCATATTCAGTCATGCAAGTAGAAACCAAGGGATGCTGAGAAAACCTGGAGGCCAGGTGCATTTTGGTATGTTAAATATGCACCTTACGAGATTGTACTGGGTCTGAAACCCAGCATATACCTGTGTATTTTTCTATCTTTCTGTTTTAAAATGCCTTACTAGGTGAGGAGCCTAAAGCCTCATGAATGCTAGGCAAATCTTCAACTAATGAACTCTATTACCAGTTGTTGATATATATATATATATATATATATATATATATATATCTCGCTGGGTCCAAAACCATTCAAGACTTATAACACTTCCTTTGACTCCCCAAAAAATCTAGTTTTACAGGTCCAGGTCTAAAAGTGTTTTCGGGTTGACACTGTCTTTCAATCCTATGTAGAAACCATTGATAATTTTTTGAATACAAGCTGATTGTGCAAGTTAAGATCTCATATAATGAGGAGGGAAAGGCGAGAGTTTCTCAGGTTCAAAGCAACCTGGCCTGCAAGGTGAGTTCAAGACCAGATTAGACAAGTTAGTGACTCAAAGCTAAAACTAAAATAAAGGCTCAAGATACAGCCCTATAATGCAACATTTCCCTAGGATACATCAGACACTATGTTCAATTCTTATCAGTAAATTCAACAAAAAAACAAAAGAAAATATAGGGAAAAGAACAAAGAGAAGATGGCCTGTACATAAGAAAGGCAACATAAATATAAATGATCATACCCTGAGAATCACAGACATGTTCTCTACAGCCTGGAGGACATTGGAATAAAACAAAACTGAGAGATACATTTCCCAAATGTTTGCATTTATGAAAACTAATTGGTTTTATTTTTCCAGATATTAATGTATGATGTATTTAATATTTGATACATATACATACACATGAACACACATAGTATAGTAGTAAATATATACATGCCTTGAAGATTTATGCTTCTTTCTCTTACATATGGAGTCAACACTTTATTCAGTGTTCAGGCTTATCTGAATATTACTAACACAAATGTTTTGTGTTCATCTGCCTTAGGCCCTCCCCACCCTAACTTAGTTAGATTCAGACCATAAAAATAGTCAATTTTTAAAGCTATGCAAAGAAAACACTACATCAAAACAGCTAATAGATGTCTCCAACAGAAAACATGCGTATCTTCATTTGTCTCTCATCTCATTTATGTCAGCTTATACCTTGCAAGCAAAAAATTCTTTCCAGTTCTACATGATATAATTTGACTCTGATGCACTCTGGCATTTTAGTACTAAAGCATATCCTTGGTTAAAGCAAAAGATTTGCAAAACCAGTCTGAAAACTTTATTATTAAGGCAGAGCTTCAATATGTTTCTCCTGCATTCATCACACACAGAACGTGTGAGAGCTAGAGGAGAATGAATCATGCTAGATTACCTATCCAGACTTGAGAGGCTACCACAGAAAGCAGCAGCCATGATTAACTTGCCAAAGTTCCAGGGAAATTTACAGAGGCTGTTCTGTGGAGATATAGAAACCCCATTTGCAAGATCCTTACCTGGCAAGGCATCTTAAATCAGAGGAAGCCTAGATGTGAAAATTCTGTCATGGTCCCCAAGCATCTAGGGAATCCTGATAGTCGTCAAAATAGTCTTCCTTTTCATTGGCTCACCTGATATGCATCTGCATTCAAATTCAGATGAGTTTGACAGGCATACAGATTTGGTACTGTAGATGCCTGTGTGGGAATTTTCAATATTCTGGAGGAGATGGTAAGATGGGGTATTACTGTTTGCAAAAGGAGACCCATGATCTTAGATGTTTAAGCATTCTGTCTAAATACTAGTTTCTGAAATAATTACTGGAAGATTCATCTCTCTGTACAGTTTGTCCAGTTATTTAGTAGGGCCTAAAGGCCCATGCAGTGGAATTCTGGACTATAAATATGTTGGACCCTTCTGAGCAGGCCATCTTTCTTATTTCCATCAGGAAATTTCCTCCTTGATTTACTGTAGCAACTTGGGGGAAACTCAAAACTGATGGCTACTAAGTAGCTAAATGAAGGAATGAATATGAAATTACACAAACTTGCAATTCTCATTGTCATATGAGCACTACAATCATCTAAAGCACAGCCTCTGACACTCTATCACTCAAAGATGAGCACTTTGGCTTAACATCCTCATTTGAGAGAGTGACTTGAGCTAAGCTACTTAATTTCAATTTTTTTAAAAAAATGGAAATAATTCTATTTGAAGACCCAGCTATACCACTCCTGGGCATATACTCAAAAAATGTTCCATATTCTACAAGTACATGTACTCCATTATGTTCATAGATCCTTATTTGTAATAGTCATAGATGGAAACAACCCTGATGTCCTTCAAATATTTCATTTACACAGTGGAATTCTATTCAGGTATTAAAAAGGAGGACATTATGAATTTTGAAGGCACATGGATGGAACTAGAAAACATTATCCTGAGTGAGGTAACCCAGATCCAAAAGGACATGCATGGAATGTATTCACTGTTAAGTGGGGTAAGTAGATATCAGCCAAAAAGTACAGAATACCCAGGAAACAACACACAGACTGTAAGAAGTTTAACAAGCATGAAAGCCCAACTGATGATGCTTCGATCCCAATTAGAAGAGGGAACAAAATAATCATGGGAGGCAGAGGGAGGGAGGGAGGGACCTGGATGGGAGAGGAGAGGGGAAGGGAAAAGGGGAGCATGGTCAGGTAAGGGAAGAGACAGGAGAGAAGCCTCGAGGAGTCAGAATGAATGAAAATATGCAGCTGCTTGGGGGAGGGGTCCCTAGAATGTCTCAGAGAATTGGAATGTGAAAGGCTCCTGGAACTCAATGAAAATGACTTTAGCCAAAATGTCCAATAGTGGGGAGATGGAACATGGGGAGACCACTTCCAGTAGATAGACAGGGCACCAACCTATCTTCAAGATTTTTGACTCAGAATTGTTCCTGTCCAAAAAAAAAAAAAAAAAAAAAAAAAAAACCCCACAGGGACAAAAATGAAGCAGAGATCGAAGGAAAGACCCCCCAGATCAATGATCAGCCTAACTCGGGACTTATCTCATGGCCAGGCAATAAAGCCTGACGCTATTACTGATGCCATGTTGTGCTTGAGAATAGGAGTCTAGCAGGGCAGTCCTCTGAAAAACTCTTCCAGCAGCTGACTGAGACATATGCAGATAATTACAGCCCATTGGATTGAGGTCAGACACTCCTATGGAAGAATTAGGGGAAGGATTGAAGAAGCTGAAGGAAATGGCAACCTCAGAAAACCAACAGTATCAACTAACCTGGACTCCTGAGAGCTCCTAGAGACTAAGCCACCAACCGAAGAGCGTACATGGGCTAGCCCACAGCCCCAGGCATATGTGTAGCAGAAGACTGCCTTGGCCTACATGGGAGAGGATGTACTGAATCCTGAATCCTGTAGAGATTTGAGGCACCAGGGAAAGGGGATTGGGAGCAGGAAGAGGGAGAGAGATTGAGCTGGGAGTGAGTTGAGGGGAGGGGGAATAAGGTGAAGAACTAACTCTTGGAGGGGGCAATCTGGAAGGGAGTCAACAGCTGGAATAGAAATAAATGAAACAAAAAAACTGTGGCTCAGTTTATGTAACATTTAATAAATCTAAAAATAAAATATTTCTGTATTCATGAACATGAGTATTCCTACTGCAGCATTTCATGAGAACATAATTCACAGAAAAATATTACAAGAAAGTGTTTAAGCCCCAATATGAAAAAGTGAAACAAAAGCAGTCCATCTGTCCTGTGCTTCACAGTTGCCTTTCCATCAGAGTATGCAAGAGCAGGGTACTGCCATGGAAGAAGATAGATTTGAAGCTGGAAGCACCTTAATCTAAAACTTTCCAGTCTGTAGACTTGGAGAAATATACTTCTGTTTCTCATTAGTTACTGATTTCAGAAATTCTCTTGCAGTTATATAAACTACTAAAACCACACCTTTTTCTGGTTTATTTAGTTAAACATAAAGTTTTAGTTAATAATAATATAGCATATTTATTTGAAGTCTATATTTATTTATTTATTTATTTACACTCCAGACTTTATTCTTCCCCTCCACCCTCCTATTTTTCCACATCCCATAACTCTAACCCACTCCCCTGTCTCCACTAGGTTGTCCCCACCCTTTCAACCCCATCCCATCCACCACCCACCCCACCTGACTGCTAAACTCCCTGGGGCCTCCATCTCTTGAGGGTTAGGTGCATCTTCTCTGATTGAACACAGACCCAGCAGTCCTCTGCTGTATATATGCTGCCTTTTTGGTGGTTCAGTATTTGAGATCTTGTGGGTCCACATTAATTGAGACTGCTGGTCCTTTTACAGGGTCACCTTCCTCCTCAGATTCTTTCACACTTTCCTTGATTCAACCATAGGGTTCAGCTGCTTCTTTCCATTGGTTGGGTGCAAATATGTGCATCTAACTCTTTTGTCTGCTTGTTGGGTCTTCCAGAGGGCAGTCATGATAGGTCCCTTTTTGAGACAGCTCCATAGCCTCAGTAACAGTATGAGGCCTAGGGACCTCCCCTTGAACTGGATCTTACTTTGGTCTGTTGCTGGACCTTCTTTTCCTTAGGCTCTTCTCCATTTCCATCCCTGTAGTTCTTTCAAACTATAACAATTATGGGTCAAACTTTTGACTATAGGATGGCAACCCCCTCCCTCATTTGATGTCCAGTCTTTCTGTTGGAGGTGGGTTCTATAAGTTCCCTCTCCCTAGTGTCAGGCCCACCTAAGGTCCCTCCTTTGAGTCCTGAGAGTCTCTCACCTTCCAGGTCTCTTGTATATTTTGGAGGGTCCCCCCAACCTCTTACCTCCGTTTCCTGTTTCCATTCATTTTGCTGGTCCTCAGGGCTTCAGTCCTTTTCCCTCACCCAATACCAGACCAGGTTCCCATCTCCCCCTGACCCCTGTCCACTTTCCCTCCCAGGTTCATCCCCCCTCCCCACTTGTGATTGCCTTCTTCTCCCTCCTCAGTGGGACTGAGGTGTCCTCACTTGAGTCCTTCAGCTTGTTGACCTTTCTGAGTTCTGTGAACTATATCTTTGGTATTCTGTACTTTTTGTTTTGTTTTTGTTTGTTTGTTTGTTTGTTTTTTTACTAATATCCACTTATAAGTGAGTACATACCATGCATGTCCTTTTGGGTCTGAGTTACCTCTCTTAGGATGGTATTTTCTAGTTCCATTCATTTGCCTGCAAAAGTCAGATGTCGTCATTCTTAATAGATGAGTAGTATTCCATTGTGTAAATGAACCACATTTTCTGAATCCATTTCTTTATTGTGGGACATATGGGTTGTTTCCAACTTCTGCCTACCATAAATAATGCTGCTATGAACATAATAGAACACGTGCCCCTGTGGTATGGTGGCACATCATTTGGGTATATTCCCAAGAGTGGCATTTCTGGGTCTTCAGGTAGATCTATTTACAATTTTCTGAGGAACCTTCAGATTGATTTCCAAAGTGGTTGTACCAGTTTGCTCTCCAACCCGCAATGGAGGAGTGTTCCTCTTTCTCCACATCCTTGCCAACATGTATTGTCACCTGAGGGTTTGATCTTAGCCATTCTGATTGGTATAAGGTGGAATCTCAGGGTCGTTTTGATTTGCAGTTCTCTGTTCACTAAGGACTTTGAACATTTCTTTAATGTGCTTCTCAGCCATTTGGGATTCCTCTGTTGTGCACTCTTGGTTTAGTTCTATACTGCATTTTTTGATTGGGTGGTTTGGTTTTTTTGGTGGTTAGCTTCTTGAGTTCTTTATATATTTTGGATATTAGCCCTCTATCAGATGTGGGGTTAGTGAAGATTTTTTTCCCAATCTGTAAGTTGCCGATTTGTCTTATTGACTATGTTCTTTGCCTTACAGAAACTTTCCGGTTTCATTAGGTCCCATTTATCAAATCTTGATCTTAGAGCATTAGCCATTGGAGTTCTGTTTAGGAAAATTTCCCCTATGCCAATGAGTTCAAGCCTCTTTCCCACTTTTTCTTCTCTTAGATTCAACTGTAATTCGTTTTATCTTGACGTTCTTGATACACTTGGACTTGAGCTTTGTGCATGATGATAAATATGGGTCTATTCTCATTTTTCTATATAAAGATAGTTATACCAGCACCATTTATAGAAGATGCTTTCTTTTTTCCATTGTATATTCTTGGTGTATTTGTCAAAGATCAGTGTCCATAAGTGTGTGGTTTTATTTCTGGTTCTTCAGTTCTATTCCACTGATCATCTTGTCTGTCTCTGTATCGATTCCATGCAGTTTTTATCACTATTGCTCTGTAGTAAAGCTTGAGGTCAGGGATGATGTTTCCCCAATCCTCTCTTATATTGTTAAGAATTGCTTTTACTATTCTGGACTTTTGGCTTTTCCAGATGAATTTGGGCATTGATTGCTCTTTCCATGTTTCTGAAGAATTGTGTTGGGATTTTGATGGAGATTGCATTGAATCTGTAGATTGTTTTTGATAGGATGGCCAATTTTTACTATATTAATTCTCCCAATCCATGAGCATGGGAGATCTCTCCATTTTATAAGATCTTCTTCGATTTCTTTCTTGAGAGACTTGAAGTTATTGTTATACATGTCTTTAACTTGTTTGGATAGAGTTACCCCAGGTATTTTATATTATTTGTGACCATTATGGAGGGCGTTTTTCCCTAATTTCTTTCTTTTCTCAGCTTATTTATCATTTCTATAAAGGAAGGCTACTGATTTATTTGAGTTAATTTTATATCTGGCTACTTTGTTCAAGTAGTTTTTCAGTTGGAGAAGTTCTCTGGTAGAATTTTGGGGGTCACTTATGTATACTATCATAGCATCTGCAAGTAGTGCTACCTTTATTTCTTCTTTGCCAATTTGTATCTACTTATTCCAAATTGCTTTAAGATTTTAAAATGTTACCAAGAAATGTAATTTTGTTTAGAAATGGGGTATTATTACAACATTTGTTTTACTTTAGAGAATCTATTTGTAATATTATTTAACTTTCAAATTTAACACATTTAAATGAGTATTAATTAGTCTGTATTAATGTTTAAGTAATTCATACTTTTCTCTTTCATTAAAGCATTACCATTCCTGTGCATTTTTAAAGGTATAAGAATGTTCTACACATTAATATATCATACTTATACTAAAACTAGAAAATTTTGTTGAGTCCTGCTTTGGGGTCAATAACTGTCAATAATTTACATTTACAGTTTTCTCCAGAGGGCTGAAGAGTAATCATTGTAGTGAAACAGATTTCCAAAGAAACATTCAGATGTGTGTCTTTCATTCAGGAACCTAAACCATAGATGTGGGTAATAAACCCCATGCTGGATTTAATTAATAATGTTACAAATAGTGCCCAACTTGGGGCATGTACCCATGACCTTGAGATTAAGAGTTTAATTCTCTACCAACCAAGAACAACCAAGTTGGAACATAGAATTAATAAGTAATAACTTGTTGATATTAAGAGTCTCATGCTCCACCAACTAAGAGCAACCAAGTTGGAACATAGAATTAGTAAGCAATAACTTGGTATTAACAGCATGGAAGTTAGGCAGTGGCTCAGCTATTGTGCTGTTTAAGGCATATTAAATATAAAGATTCGTGTGTGTGTGTGTGTGTGTGTGTGTGTATGTGTGTGTGTTTCATTTTGGAACCTAAACCAGTGAGGCAGGTAGCAAATCCCATGCCAAGTGTAATTTATAATTAATGTTACACAGGTACATATACAATGTTGAATAACAGACTCATTTAATTTGTCCACATTATATTATCTTTAGTATTATCTCCAGTTATACATATAAAACTAAAATAATTTGGATATCATAAATCCAGATAGATAGATAGATAGATAGATAGAAATAGAGATATAGATATGTAGTAATACAAGAAACATAAGATGATCTGTGTTGAGATGCTAATAAGGAAATCAGCTTTTTCCTGAAGAAACCAAAGTTCAAGTTTCTTCATACAATAAACATTACTAAGTAGAAATAATGAGAATATGGGCTTACTTCCCAATCCTGAGATAGTACTTGTTACAGCTTAGATTTCTGAGTCTTACCTTCATAAACACTGCATAGCCAAGTAAATATAAAATAACTATAGACGTGTTTTACCTGGGAGTTTCTTAACAGTCCCTTTTGCTCCAAAATTACTGCAGGGGATATCTATACCCACTTACATCAAATAGCTGCTGAATAAAAGACATGGAGACCTGTCTCCGCATTGCCCAGACCATCTCGCCATCCACGTGGGCATGGTAGAAAAAATGAGACTCTAATGCTTAAAGATTAATCAAAGGCTTTATATGTTTGATAAATCTCAATAACTATATGCCCATACAAAGAGAGTTGTTTCCCAATTAGCTAACCTAAATAAAATTAGTTACTTGCACTTCTGTCCATATCTGCGTGGCTTTCCATCCTCCTACATCTCTGCCTCTCTAACTCCTCTTCCTTTTCCTCTTCCTCTTCTAACTCCTCCTACCTTAGCTCCTCGTACAGAGACCTGGTATTTTTATTAACAACCTGTTATTACTATGATGAGCAGATTCTCAGCTATTCTAACCATCTCAGTCTCACCATTGCTCAACCTGCTTCATGTACATCCTCATGGCTTCTTTCTCATTGTAACCTTTCCAAGACTTTCTACTTCATTTTCCTGCTTGGACCCTCTCACTGGCATCCAATGGTCTGCTTCTACTGTCCATTCTTGCCTAGTCATAGACTGATAAGCTCTTTATTAACCAATCAGAGATGATGGAGAACAATTTTTAAATAACATTGAGAGAGAAGATACTTGACAATGCCATCTTCTTTACTGTAAACATGTCTGGGAACAACAACAAAAAATCATCAAATAAATATATAATACATAAGATAAACTCCCAACAAATAACACAGCAAACCTCGGAGCAGCTAGTATATTTTGTGCAGACTTCTTTGTAAACATTTTATGATATTTCAAATGTGAGCAAAACAATGCATGGTATTTCCCTTTGACTGCACTCACAACATCTAAATCTTCTGGAGCTTGGAGATAAGGCGTGCTCTTTACTTAACACTGATACAAGTAGCTTAGCAAACATTTCTGTAGCTTTCTGTTATCTACTCTGAAGTCTATTATCCCTTTGAAATTATATATAATCCCTATGCTATAGATTACACATTTGATTATGTGAGGGAAGAAATTTAAGATAAATTATAGGTAAAGAAAAATGTTTAATATAACAATATTGTTAACCATGATCTGTATTCAAAAAAGAAAATGGGTATCTTAAGAAAAGTGAATATGGAACAGAAATTGCAAGGTATTTTAATGTTTTTATGTATAGGTAATATTGCAGAAAATCGATAAACACACAAACTAATGGGAAAATGAAATCACTCAAAAATTCAGATTCTTGAGAGTTGTGAAAATTACATTACAAATTTTTTGATCAAAATTTTCATATTTTGAAACATTACCAACATTACCAGATGGAGACAAAGTTTAAGTCCTGTGTGCTTTTGCAGGAAAAGTATGTAGCAACATTAAATATTAAAGCTGGTTTCATTTATAAATATGACCAGGTCATTTCATGGTTAAGTTGTGATATATTCTTTATTCAATATTAGTTTATTCTAAGTGACTTGTTTTTATGACTTGACTCTATTTTGCTCTATTGTTAAGACATTCAACGTTTTACTTTTTATGCATTAGAATTTGTTTTAAAACAAATTGAACATTTTCTCAAATAGCATTCATTACTATTTTTTCTTATTGCTATACGTGCGTGTGTGTGTGTGTGTGTGTGTGTGCATGAGAGTGCATGTATATGTTTTCCTTTCTTTACTGGGTGCATGCCTTCTATGCATCTATGTGGAAGCCATAAATCAATGTTGTGTATTTTCTTCAATCATTTCTCTACATTTTTCTTTATACTTGTTAATTTGGTCCTTTTAATCACTGCTTATTTACATATTAATGCAGTTAGTGATAAACTGTATTTAAAGAAGTTATTCTTGTACATTAAGATTTTTTAAAATGAAGGTTGTGGTAGCCTGAATTCACCATATCCTCTGACATCAACTTTCCTCAATAGTGTGTGACCACTTCATACCTGTAGCATATTTTTAAATTAAATTTTAATATCTTAATATTAAAATATTTAATGAAAAATAAAATATTTAATAAAAACAAGTGATATAGAATATAAACACAAAGAGTGAGTTTGCATTTGATTGTGTGTGTGTATTAATGTATGTGTGCATCTGTGTGGAAGCACAGGTCAACATAAGATTTTTTTTTTTGATCACTGCATCTTATATTTTGAGAAAGTCTTTCTATGAACATGGAACCCACGTTGGATGGCTAGAAAGCTCCAGGGCTTTCTCTGTTTCTTTTTTCTTATACTATAATTATAGTTACATGGTACCATGCCATGCAGTAAACATCACGCTCTTGATTTGTGCAACATTTAGACATCAAGATGAAACTTCTTAGACATGTAATCCCTGTTGAATAGTTTTAGAAAAAAAAATTGTTCTTCCCAAGCTGTGAACTCTGCAAAATACAGTAATCACTGCCATGGTAAGACAAGGCTACTGGTACAATAGTAGTATAAATATCAAAACAGTAACCAACCATACCCTTCTTGGATTTAAGGTAAGCGCCAGAGGATGAACCCATACCTAGAACCGTTACCAGGCACCTGGAACCATTATCATGCTACAGACCCTAGGAGCGAACAAGTATTATGATGCTAAATGAACAATTTTAAACTAATTCCTAATGACTTATTATTACAACCATATATCGTTGCATCTCTCATCCTTCATCCAAGAAACTACTGCTTTCAATGTATGCTATTTATTACAGTGACCTACAAATGATCTCAGAAAATATGAGTCTCAGAAAATATGAGACTGAGAAATATTCTGTGATAAAAAGAAAACATGTATTACGTCCCTCTTTCTCCAAGGCCCATGGGTCATTGAAGAAGTCAGGTAGAGTATAACAACATGAAGTAGAATATTACAGACACAGCAGGGTACTTGCACATATACACTCATAGTGATTGAGACAACATGCATAAACCTCTGCAAAATCATCCCATAGAGAGGAGTCAGGCAATATGTCCTATCCCAAGCAATAGAGCTATTGGAAATTGCTTAGCTACTGGGAGATGGAGAGATTTCTTTAAGAGTCTAGTGTATATATGTTGATCACTCTTTTGTAGGTGACCAGACTTTTAATAATATTTTGATACCACAAATTGGTCTTGAAGGATTTTTGAAAAAGGGGTGCAAAAATTGTGGATAGGAAAAGGTGGATACGTTGGGAAATAGTGCACTTTTTTAAAGACAGGAGTGTAGGAAAGATAGGGACGAATAGAGGTGAGACAGACATAAGAGATTCTGGAATTACAACAATCAAATGTACTTTATACGTGGATGAAATTGTCAAAAGAAATTAAAAAACTTATTTTAAAAAGAAGCCTTAAACACAGCCAAGTGTTTCTTTAGGATTCAATAAATTGTTCTATTCACTGCTAATTTCACTGAGATACCTTCTTGCTTCCCTTTCCTTTTTCCTTTCTAAAGCAAAACAAATATAAAGGCTAGAGTTCTCCAAACAGAAACAGAAATTAACACACAAAAAACAAGCAAACAGCAACAATGAAAAAGCCACTACAACGGTCCATCGTGATTAGACAGCAGTCTAGACTACTGAGGCAAAAACATCCACCAGCAAAAAAATTTACTGGCTGGATAGTCAGTAATCAATTATCTTTTCAACCATAAATTATTTTAACTAAATTATAGGCTACATACTTTTAAATGACACAATCCTTCTAAATACTTGGGGAATTAAAGCATAATATGAACATAAATTATAATGCACTAGCAAGTACATAAGTCATTGTAATATTGTATTATTTACTGAAGCCATCTTGACCAAAATCCAGTCAAACACTGAGGTATGCTTACATTTGAAAACTTGTTTGGATATTGTGACTATAACTGTTACAATTTTTGTATAAGCTCCACCCTACAATTATCTGGCAACAGCCAGGTATGCTCTACACTACAGTTACCTGGCAATAGCCAGGTGTGCCTGACTCACTATAAAGGGGATGCTTGCCTCCTCCTCTTGCTCTCTTGATCTTGTTCTTCTTCTTGCCTTCCTGTTCCTGCTCTGTCCTCTCTTCCCTCCCCACTTTCTCCCTCATGGTCATGGCTGGCCTATACTCCTCTACTTCTCTTCTCTCCTCTTCTCCCTCATGGTCATGGCTGGCCTCCTCTTCTCTTCTCTTCTCTTCTCTTCTCTTCTCTTCTCTTCTCTTCTCTTCTCTTCTCTTCTCTTCTCTTCTCTTCTCTT
>NW_021621185.1:11387467-11389469 GCF_004785775.1 Grammomys surdaster
TTCTCTTCTCTTCTCTTCTCTTCTCTTCTCTTCTCTTCTCTTCTCTTTCTTCTCTTCTCTTCCTTCCCTTCCCCTTCCCTCCTCTCCCCTCCCCTCTCCTCTTCTTTCTTCTACTTCTCTTTTATTCTCTTCCCCTTCCCCTTCTCCTTCTCTCTCTCTCTCTCTCTCTCTCTCTCTCTCTCTCTCTCTCTCTCTTTCTCTCTCTGTCTTTCTCTGCCTCTACTACCCTCTTAACGCCTCTCCTCGTGACCTTAATAAACTCTATTCAATATAATACCATTGTGTGGCTGGTTCCCCAGGGGAAGGGATGTCTTAGCACGGGCCAGCAAAGGCATCCCTTCCCCATACCGGACTACATATCCACTAAAACATATTCCTCCTCTTTTTATTTTTTATAAACACATCAATAATAACAAAAACCAAAGAAATATGATAATGTCTTATAATCTCTTTTCCCCTCAATTACACAATAAGATTTATAACAATGAAAGTTTCTTTTTAAAATAATTTTTAACTTTAATACTACATATGGACTCTTGCTTTACTAAACAATTAGTAATTTCCCTTAAGTGGAACACAGTAGTTGTGACAAGTAGCTTTTTCATAATCAATGAAATACATATTCAATTTGATGTTTTGGATTGAAGTAATCTTGAGTATAGTTTTAAGGAGACTTATCTAATGAGGTTTTATTACTAACAAGTAAGAAGTTTGCAGAATAGTTTCAGCTTCTTTTTATTGATTTGCATTGTCTTCTCCAAGTTATATCTACAAATGTTTTCACTGAAGGTTAAATTATACATCTGTTTTACACATGATTTTTTAATATTTCAATGCAAAATTTTCACTTTTCTAATTTTTCTTAATGACTATAAGATTATTTTGTTTTTAATAATGCTAAAGTTAGGAACAAATGGCTTGAATTATTAAAATATATGCAATAAATGCTATAAGTAGCACATTAGTGTATTTCTGAGTTCTTAAAACCTCTACTTTTCATAAACATTACTCTTTCCTACAGTTTGCTACAGCTTAGTCCCGAAGTGCATGAACAGTCGCTAGTTGCTTCTTGCTTTTATGCTAATGTGATGCATATAGTACAATGAAATAAGTAATCCTTGTTAAAACAGTTCTATTCATACATTCTATGAGCTAAAATAGCCTAAGAGAATCCACTCAATTTCCATATGTATGAATAATTAGACTCATCAGAGTATCTGGTGTCTGAGCTTGCAGTGAAACTCAAATTCAGATGTATTCTTACCATGCACATGGTAAAATGCAATTGCTTATCAGCTGATAATATAATTTCATGAATAAATTCTTGATATAATTAAATCAAGAAACTCAAAACACATCACGTATTCCTCTCAATGTTTTTCAAAGAGCTTTTTGTCATTGTTTTTTCTATTTTTATTTTTTTACTTCACTTTACAACCTGATTATAGCCCTCTTCTTCCTGTCTTCCCAATTTCACCCATACAAATACCTCCCTCCATTGGTCTTCCTCAGCAAAGAGAACCCCTCTTGGATACCACTCTACCCTGGGGCATCTACTCCCAGTTGGCCTAGGTACCTCCTCTTCCACTAAGACCCAACCAGGCAGTCTAAAGTAGGGGAAAGCCTATCCAGTGACATGGAACAAAAAGTGAGATAGCCCCTGGTCCACTTATTATAGGACCCATATGAAGACCAAGCTACACATTTGCCACAGAAGTAGGTCAAGATCTAGCTCCTGGATGCTCCCTGGATGATGGCCCAGTCTCTGTGAACCCACATGGTCCAAGGTTTCTTGATTCTATGAGTCTTCTTGTGGTTTTCTTGACCCCTATGACTTGCTCACTTCTATCTTCCACTTTTCCACAAGGTTCCTCACACTGTGTCTAATGTTTGGATGTAGGTTTATACTTTCCTGAAGTCTACTCCTCTTTGAGGACTTTGCTTTTATCCCTTCTCTCTCTCTCTCTCTCTCTCTCTCTCTCTCTCTCTCTCTCTCTCTCTC
>NW_021621185.1:11389479-11394551 GCF_004785775.1 Grammomys surdaster
CTCTCTCTCTCTCTCTCTCTCTCTCTCTCTCTCTCTCTCTCTCTCTCAGAACTTTCAGATGTACTTTTAAATTACTGGTATGAGAACTACCGAATTTCTTTATGGACTCACTTAGTGCTATAAACTTTCCTCATAGCACTGTTTTTATTGTGTCCTATAAGTTTGGGTTTGCTGAATTCTAGATTATTTTAATTGAATTCTAGAAGTATTTTAATTTTTTTCTATATTTTTTCCCTTATTCAGAGATCGGTGAATTAAGAGTTGTTCAGTTTCCATGAGTGTGTAAGTTTTCTGGTATTTCTGTTTTTGCTGAAGTCTAGCTTCATTTTTCCAGCTGTTTACTCTGAGATAATGCCCCCCATTTTTTTAGTTAAGATGTGTCCTAATATGAAGCAAAATTATAGATCCTGTTTATACATCCTTTCTGTTAGACTGTGTCTTTTTATTGGGAAACTGAGTCCATTGATTTTGAGAGATCAAGACCAGTGATTCTTGATATTTTGGTGTTGGTAATATTAGTGTGTTTGTGCTGTGTGTGTTTTTCTTGTTTTGGTTTTGCTGGGATGGAATTACTTATTTCCTATATTTTTGGGGCATAGTTATCCTCCTTGGGTTGTAGTTTTTCCTTCTAGTATTTTCTGTAGGGCTAGATTTGTGAGTAGATATTGCTAAAATTTTGTTTTATCTTGAAATATATTGTTTTCTCCATTTATGATTATTGAGAGTTTTGTGGGGTATAGTAGTCTAGGTTGGCATCTGTGGTTGTTTACAGGCTCAAGACATCTCTCCAGGCCCTTCTAGCTTTCAGATTCTCTGAAAAGTTGGGTGTAATTCAGATAGGTCTGACTTTGTATGTTACTTGGCCTTTTTTCCCTGTTACTTTTTATATTCTTTCTTTATTCTGTAGAGTTAGTGTTTGTTTAATATGGGATGAGAGTGTTTTCTTTTTGACACTTGGTGTTCTGAAAAGTTCTTATATGTTTTTAAGTATCTTTTTCTTTAGGTTGTGAACATTTTCTTCTATAATTTAATAAAAATATTTTCTGGTCATTGGAACTGGAACTCTTCAACTTCTATTCCTATCATTCTTAGGTTAGGTGATTTCATGCTATCCCAATTTCCTGAACATCTTTTGTTAGGAATTTTTCAGATATAACATTTTCTTTGACCAATGTTGAGACAGGCTGACTCCACAACAGGCTTCAAATTGGCAGTTCAGGAGACTAAGCCTAAGAACTGGTACCAGGAAGCCCAGACAACTCAGTTATTAGAAAAAGAAAAAAAAAACAACCCAGGCTTCAGAAGATCTAGCTCGAAACTGCCCTGCCATCAGAAGCTGCCCATCCACCTGGCATGACGCAGGACCAATGTGTCAGACCAACACTTTCCAGACCTCCCCAACAACAGTTTCGAACCCACATACCAATGTAATGCAATGTCCTTAGACATGGAGCAAGAAAAAGGTCACCTACTCAGGAGTTCCCTAATGTGCTTTAAAGTAGGCCTGCAAGCTCACTTGGGTGTCTATCTTAGTGATCGGAGACCCCAGTGTGGTGGACTTCTGCAGAATAAAACACTTTCTGTGTTTACATACTATTTGAGTCCAGGGTATTACTCTTCAGAGAATCATGGAACCTTACACTGTATCATTTTTTTTCTGTCATATTGTCTATGCCTGAGATTCTTTCTTCTATCTCTTGTGTTCTGTTGATAATGCTTGTACCTGTTGTTCCTGTTCTTTTCCCTAGGTTTTCCATCTCCATCACTGCTCAGTTTGTGGTTTATTGCTTCTTTTTCTATTTTCAGTTTTTGGACAGTTTTATTTATTCCCCTCAACTCTTTAATTGTTTTCTCTTTAAAGACCTCTATCATCTTTATAAGTTTGGATTTAAAATCATTTTCTCTGCTTTGGTTGTGTTTGGATATACAGTCCTGCTGTAATAGGTTTGCTATGCTGTGAAGGCGTCATATTGTTCTGCTCCTGGTTGATTGTGCTATTAAGCTGGCCTTCAGCCCCTCTGATTGTCTCTGGATGTTCCTGTTGTAGCAGGTATTCAGAGGGAGTTTATCCTTAATGATCCTGCTGTTACAGTCCTCTGGTAGATATTCTTGGGCTACATAAGGAACTCACCTGGCAGTGCAAGTCTCTTAGCAGCTGGGTGTGCCCTTGGGGACAGTGCAGGTACATGATTGGAGACAGGAAAAGGAGAGCACAAAGGTGGTGGTACAATAGTATACAATGGTACAAAGAGGGACAGTATGCTGGTCTGGGCATCAGCAGGGTGTGTCCCAGAGGACGCAGGGAAAGAGACAAGGGAAAGGGTACAGGGAGTGAATCTAACCTGTATGTTTCTGAATTAGTAGGTCTCATGAAAGTGGGCAGAGGTTATGAACAATTTTAACCACTTCTTACTTGAAAGTGTTCATTATACTATTGCTCTACATATTACTTCTCCCCTTTCCTGGTTTCTCCTTTTGTTGACCATACAATAGACTACAGTTTGTTACATTGGTGGGGAATTATAACACGTAACTTTTGCAAAAGCCCCAAAGAAACTATGGTCATCCATACAAATAACCGTATTATCTCAAATTATTAACCTTTTGCTGTTTAGCATGAAGAAATTAACAACAGCAAATAATGCTTTTCCTAACACAAATAGTCCTATTTTAGCAGTTTCACTCATATGAACTTCAGTTTCAATCATTCATATCTATTCATATAATTATTTCAGAATATTTTATAACTGTTTCTTCTTTTGTTTAGTTTCTCTTAATGGATATTCTCAAGCAGATCAGTCCACACTATTGTTAGATGCATGTTATCACTACAATTCTTTATACAACTAAACCAAAACACGTACTATAACAAGTTTTACTTTCAAAACAAGACAATGTAAGTATTACTACGTGGACTGGACTTCATCAAATACTAATTGACCATCATACAGTAATTTTGTTTTAGAATCATGTAATCATCACTGAATTTATTAACTTTCTTTTGTAATGTGTATTTGGAGAAATATTGAATTTTGTTTGAGGAATTCTTATCTGATAGAGATTTGATAATCATAAATGAAGACCTTATAATATCTTGAATTTTCACTAGTGCTCTGCACACTTCAAAATTGGTAAATGTTCTTTTGAATGGCCCTAAATTTAGCTCCCAACTCCATCACTGTGGTCTTACACCCGTATTCTACTTTTATAATATTGATACTTTATGAAAGATTAATTTTCCATAAACATAGCTCTGGAATGATAGACCAAGCATTTCTCTTCTATACCTAGCTCTTGGTCCATAGAGTTAGACAATACATACTTTTGTTTCTTATAAAATTTGTATGAAAGGAACTATAATGACTACTGTGTTCTGTTAATCACAGAACTGAGCTCAAAATCAAGACGTAGAAACTCTCAGCTCATTGGTCTTTTACTTTCTTTTTTCTTCTTTCTTTTCTTTACTTTTCTTTCTTTCTTTCTTTGCTTCCTTCTTCCTTTTTTCTTTGTTTCTTTCTTTTTTTCTTATCATCTGAATATTATTGCTTGTGGTTTAGTAATAAAGTCATGAATAGATCTCTGTAGTTTAAGACTGTTGGACTATTTGGTGTGTTCTCAGCTAAGTATTAACCCAGCTTCTCTGCTATTGTACATGGCTTTCATTGCTCTACTTCACTGTTCCATTCTCAATCTTGCTTTTATCTCTCTGCATCAGTTTGTCCCCTCTGTCTGCCCAGTCATTCTGTCTCAACCTCAGGAGCCAGCTCTTTATTTTACAAAAAGCCACACATTTTTCACTTACAAAAAAATCAATTACCATAGTTCCAGTAGTTTCTCCTCTTTTTTTTGAGCTGATCAGCAGCTGGACTACAACTAGCTCCTATCTTGGTTTTTAGTGTTGCCTTCTGGCTAGATTGAGAAAAATGTGACCTTCCTGGGGCAATTTGCTTTTTAATATGGTAATCTTAGAGAATCTTCTTTTTGGCCGATGAGTAAGGGTCATGCTCAGCAGTTAACAATTGAAAATACAAGAGCACATCTATATACCTGTTTGGTACAATATATGATGATGATGTAAGTCATCCTCACGCAACATATTCAATATCAGTAAGATTTTATAATTATAATCACTGTGATATTTTAGACTTTTGTCAATATTTGCAACCACTTTATACAAAATTTTGTTTCAATAAGATCATTCTATAATAACTCTATCTTTTCTTTGCATAACATTGGAGAGAATCCCTTAACAATCTTTATATAGAGATCATAGAGAAGATAATTTTATAATAAATAATCATAAAAGTATCACAAGGGATCCAACTAACCATAGTGTTATACTTGACATTGTTACTTGTTGGCTGTAAGAGATCTTTAGCAATTAATTCCACCTTATCATAGACATTTTTGCCTTTAATATTATTCTGGGCCTCTGGCATCATAGGTTACAAAGTCCCACAAGTAAATCCAAGAGACAATTGGCCACAATAACCCATTTGCGCCTTTAAGACGAGCACCTTGTATCAGTGTGTAAAAAGAGAGAAATGCAATTTAACCCAATGCCAGTGTGGAAAGTCAACATTGCCTAAGTTGTAGAAATGTCAGGAAATGGAGACTGGAGAAAGTTAGCAGTAGTACATGAATTAACCTGTCACATCCTTCTTCTCACAGTGCAAGAATCCTGCACCTCTTGTGAATTAACACTTTCTTATGTGCTATTTTTTACCATGGCAAAGATCCATTTTCTTAACTTTGCTTATGATGCTAGACATAAAGTAAAGTGCATTCTGAATGGAAATGAATAACAATTAAGGAATGCTAAATATTAGTTTATGAGATTATGCAATAGGTGTGGCCTTGTTTGAGGAAGTATGACCCTGGAAGCTTGAGAAAGTATGCCACTGGAGGCTTTTAGGTTTCAAATGCCTACAACAAACCCAGCACCCACACCCACCCCCGGTTTCTCTCTCTCCCTCTCCCTCTCCCTCTCCCTCTCCCTCTCCCTCTCCCTCTCCCTCTCCCTCTCCCTCTCCCTCTCCCTCTCCCTCTCCCTCTCCCCTCTCCCCTCTCCC
>NW_021621185.1:11394951-11519476 GCF_004785775.1 Grammomys surdaster
CCCCCCTCCCTTCTCCCCTCTCTCCTCTCCTCCCCTCTCCCTTCTCCCCCTCCTCCCTCCCCTCTCCCCCCTCCCCTTCCTCCCTCTCCCTCTCCCCTCCTCCCTCCCTCCTCTCCCCTCTCCCTTCTCCCTTCTCCCCTCTCCCCTCTCCTTTCTCTCTCTCTCTCTCTCTCTCTCTCTCTCCCTGTCTCTCTTCCTCCTCTTTCTCCTCCTCCCTCCTCCTTCCTTTCCTGCTACTTGTGGTTACAGATATAGAAATTCCAGGTACTTCACTAGCATTGTGCTTTGCTGTATGCTGTCTATGTTCCATGATATTATGATAAAAGAAAATGCTTGCCTTCATAACAGTTGCAATGGTCCTTGTGTCTTCACAACAATAGAACACTAAATAAGACACCTCTCATTAAAAAAAAAAGTCTCATAGAAACAGATAGGGACAATTCAACATATTATCCAATTATTTTCTAAATGGTTACTCTTATATCTAAAGATAAGTATAATTCTAACCCTAAACCAAAAATTTTGTCTTTCAAAATTTAATTCTAAACTTTTTATATAAAAAGGACTTGTTTATTAAAACAATGAAGAAATATTTCAGTTATAGTCAGTATTTTATAAAGTGAAAATAGGTGTATGTATATATGTATGTATATCTGTGTGTGTTCTGAATACATGCTTGTGTGAGTATGTATTTTATATGAGTGTGTGTTTGTGTGTGTGTATCTGGATGTGTGAGTGTTCAGGATATAGCACTTAATCAGAATTTATGAAAAAGGGATATAACCTCAGCTGAATATATACTGATGGCATTTTCCAGAACAATACTGAAAGATAATACATACATTCAGAATCAGCCCAAAGATGAAATAGCTTGATGAATGAAACACATATCAAATTTGACCTTATGATTTGAATTTCAACTGAATGCTGCAAAAAGAAGTTTGATTAAGTTTTTCAAGATACATACAAAATTTACAAAGTGACAGATGATTCTTGAGACAAAAGAAAATTGCAGTTTCTATGAACTATATACATTATGCTCATTTTTACTTTCTGTAAATAGAAATTGAATATTACATTCTGCTTGTTATAACTTAATTAAAATTTATAAAGGAATACATCTATATTATTTCTATTTGAAATAATTATTTAAATAATTATGAAATATCTAGTCCAAGTTGAGAGAAATATCATTTGTTTTAATAAACAAGAGAGGGAAAGGTGACAAAAACTGACCTTAAAATACATGAGAATTAAAACAAAGAGAAGATTCTGAGGCTGTGGAAGAGGAAAAAAAATAGCAACTGCATTTTGGTTTTATTATCTCACATACAATGTATGAAAGAGCTGAAAAAATATTAATATCTTATAGGGTAAAAGTTATGTAAGTGTTGGGGATAGATTCTAATATTTAATTAATCCATCCCCCAATACTAGCATCTGCATGTTCAAGTGCTGAAGATCCTTGTCCCCAGTTTCTGATCAATCAAAAATGAGCCAACAACCAATGGTTGGAGATTTGCACAGGCTAAGGACTGGGAGAGAAAAAGGAGGAGAATCACCATGATTTGGAGGGAGACAGATCAGATTTAGAGCTGCAGAAAGAAGATCATCCAAAATGTAGGTAAAAAGGAATGTTGCTCCTGGAAGAACTTCTCGAAACATCTTGGGCAGCAAAGACTAGGAAGCCACCCGGAAGGAGCCAGGGCAACAAAGATAAAATATAGAAATAGAAGACATTAAGCCAGGAGTGGGGAGGGGAGATGGTGTGTTTGTCACGGGGAGGATTAGAACTGCCCAGCCTTTGATCTAGTCAAGGCATACTTAAAGTTAACTGACATGTGTGTGTGTGATTGTGCGCACATGTGCCTTTCATTCGAGAAATCAGATAGCTCTTGGGTGGGTGTGCGACACATCGAGAGAAAAGAGCAGTTAGCCAAATTACTGCTACCTGTGAGGACATAGACGTTTGGTTTTTTCTGACAATTACTTTATCATACATCAGTGTGGTATAATTTTGGCAAGTATTCTGTTGAATGAATTGTTTATTTACAAATATGGATTGATAACTTTATAGGTATTTCCAGATTCCACTTCAAAGCAGATTGAAAATTACTACACTGAAAGTAATACCAAAATGCCTAGAATATGACCCCTTGAGTTTTAAATTTAGCTTTTCTCACAGCAAAGCTCAATTGTCATCAAAATAATAATTGTTGGAAAATAAATTTTGTTTTTGTTTTCATATTTTTGTTTTGTATTTTTGAAATTATAGAAGCATTGTTTTGACTTTTGGAGGATGAGATCGACAAATATAAAATTATATGCATATTCTTATTCACACACCCATAAACATATATGGCACATAGCTTGATGTTTTGATGGTATGTATACATATAAAGCAATAATAACAATTAATTTAATGAACACATTCATCTTTTCATATAGCTGCTGTGTATGTATGTATGTGTGTGCATTGATAACATGTCACATCTGTTTCATAAGCATTTTTCAGCAGCACAGAAAACATTGCTGATTTAGGTTTCTTATCACAAATCCTTGTTTACATTACTTAAATAAAAGCTCAAATCTTTTGCATTTAACTTTGCATTTATCTTTAAAAGAAATGATAAATACAAAAGATGCTTTGTGTGTCTTGAATTTCTGCTATTTTTCAATCTCAATAATAATTAGTCATTGCAGAATTAATAAGTTCAGTAATGTATTTATATTTTAATCAAGTTAATTCATAATAAAGTAAAAGTATCTTTACTTTAAAAAGTTTAAAACTATTTTCCACATTTGTAGTTTACTGTTAAAGAGTAAAGAAAGAACACACTTTTATTTAATTTCCAGGGTTTAATAAATTATAAAACCATTTGAATCTATGCTGGCTTTATTGTCTTGTCCAAGAGCATTCAAGTCTTACAGGTCAGCCTGTAAGTCTGGATTTACTCAGTAACAGTGATGATTTTGATGAGCTGTGAGAGCATCAGGAATGTGTCCGTGAGTTCGCACTTACAATAACGTTACCTATTATTAGCCTTTCCTGGTAAGGCCAACTTAGTTTCACGGTCATGAGCTTTCTGTCGACTTCATGAGACTATGTAATAGACCGAGGATGCAAAGCTGTCTTGACCTAGCATATTTATGTTTTACAAAGTGACTAACTCAGTAAAGCTTCATATCCCTTGGCAGTCATGCGATTAATTTAAAACCAACGCAAGATTGAAGTTAACATTGCTCCCTAGCAAGAACAAGGTGAAAAATTGTTATTTGTAAAAATTTGTTATTGTAAATATTATTTACATACCTTTTTTCCTCAGGAACAAATGAAAGGTAAGTTTTGGTGGCATGTTTTCTCTGAGATTCTCATTCTCTGGTTTCCGGAGTTTCTATAGAAAATAGAAAATAAGTTCTGCATCTTCACTCATTATACTAGATTCTCCTGAGATATATTTTTGTTGCTTAACTGACATACAATTGCAGAAATAAGCACTTATTTGAGGATGTCAATAGAACATAAGTAGCTTCTGGTAGTGAAATAGCTTAATATCTCTTGACAGAAATGTTCTTCCTGATTTACTTCAAAATCCAATAACTCTGAATTAATCTACTGTTTATTTGATATTGTTGTGTATTCTTCACACAAGGTTAATATACCCTGTAGCTGTCTGGTCCTAAGTATGTGGTGATTGTAAGATGACCTGACCTTGATTCAACCTCTGAAGTACTGAGATTACTGGTATTTACGATTTTTACTTTATGCAGCGCTGAATATTATTAGGTCTGTGGTCTGTGTATAACAGCTGACTTATATCACAACATAAAAATAAAAATTAGTAAAACTAATGACTGGATGCATAATTAAGTATTTATATTTTTATCATCATGCTTTTAATAAAATTAAGTAACTAAGGGGGTATTTTTTTCTTAGAGATTATGTTCTTATTCTCATGATTGAAAGCTTTTGGCTCTTGATGTTCATTCTTGGGTACCTTCCTCAGAGACAACAAGATATGCTCTCAGTGTCTTTTTCTTAACTATGAAGCAGAGAATTGTTCCCATACGTGTATTACAATCATAAAAGAGGAATCAGTTACAATAAATCAAGAAATGAGCTTAACTAATGTTATCTCTTAATAAATAAACTACAGATTATATTTGTCCAGACAACATGAACTTTTCATTAAATATCTTAAAGTTGAGAGAATCTTAACTTGGTGCAGAAATACTGAGTACGTGCATATTTAGTAAAATAAAGCTTAAACTGAGAGTTATGCTCAGTGAAGAATCATATTAAGAGAGAACAGAATGAGGAAAGAACATTCTTAACAAGATAAATGCACATCTCATTTTATTTAATTACAATAAACAGCATCACAGGTACACCTAGATTCTCACATCTGAACAGTAATCTTCTAAATTCTGAAACTCTGCCTTGCAAAACTACCTCGGAGAAAAGGTTTTGAGTAGAATATAGTCATCTTTCAAAAAGTTCATTGCATGGACTCAAATAAAATCTTATTTATTACCTTATTATTGCCTGTTTGGCCTGAAGCAACCTCCAGGAGAACAATTTCAAGTGATTTTTTTTCAATCTGTTTAAAAAATGAATGTTACTTTTCATTCATGCAGATCATCTTAAACCTGAAGATTTGGAGCTGGAACAAAATTAAGATTAAGTTTAACCTAGAATGAAGTAGAAAAATTTTCTGTACATTCTACATTATACCTAGGGAATCTTTGTCTGAAAAATATGTTTCTTTACTGACATTCTTCAATATTATACTAACTTCTTCTGATGTATTGTTGATCAGCACTTTCTCACAGATATGTCACCAGATTAAGAGTTTTTCCCTATTTTTGTATATAGTGTGTGTTTTTCTATAAAATATTCATGCTGTCTATTCAAACTTAAATGATGGAACTCTCAGTGCCTTAGCAGAGATGAATTTAAAGACTAAGTAAAAACACAGCCTTGTAATAACCAGCCACAAATGTTTAATTTTCAACATTTCATTACTGTAACATTTATTTTTAACCTGATTTCTAGATCTTACATTTAAAACTTATTCATCTGTGTATCTAAAATCTAGTTGCTTTAGGTTTTAGGCATGCTGTGACGAAGAAGTTATCTCTACCCACAGTGATAATAGGTCTGTAATGACAACTGCAGTTCTTTCTCTTCATAGCAAGATACCACTTTCTTCCAAACAAATGAATGGTTTTTGTTTGTTTGTTTGTTTTTTCTTTGTTTTTGTTTTGTTTTAGTTCGGTAGCTAGAATCTGAATCTTTTTTCATTTATGGAATGAAATTTTCATATTTCACCCAATGAGGCATAAAAGATATTTATCAATGATGACAGTACATCTTTAACACTGGGAACATTATGAATTTGAGAAAGAAATGTGATTTACACTGGAAGGGACATAATTTTGGTCAGAGGGCTTATAAATTGATTTCATTTGACGCTATCTAATTTACTTTTGGATCTGTCTAGAACGTAAAGTGTTTTAAGTATAAATTATATCATTTAGGTCGTTTATTAGATATTTATTTACTTATATATTTATTTATTTTTAACAAATTGAATTTTCTTTTTAGACTGTCATGTAATCCTCTAGGACATATTTCAAAGAGTAAATTCTGGGAATTATGTCTTTCTATCAGATGATGTTGAGACCATTCTGTAATGTATCATGCAATGTGTGAGGGATTTTTTTTTCAATAAGGTCCCATGGAATTAAAAAAAAATTCTTCTACCTTCATCATTTTTATCCTCTCCTCTTATTTAACTTCTGCAATGTCACCCTCTCAAATTCATGTTCTGCTTTTTCACTGTGTGCTTAAAATCTTACAATTGACTATCATTTCTTTTTTACCATACTTTTCATACATGAATGTGTCTCATGGATGTGTCACATGGATATGAAGATAGGTAATCTCTGGATTGCATTAAGAAATTTTGTATTTGGTCCTTCCTCCTGGAGCAGACTTATAGATGGTCTGCTCCCAGGAAGACACCAAGTTCAGATCCATCCCAGAGGATCTGCTTCACTCACAGCAGTTGCTAAGAACCTTCTCCCATGACCCAAAGTGTTGCGCTAAATCTCCGACCCAAATAAGACCAGTCAAGGAAAACACAACTCAATAATTATGGATATAAACTGCACGCCTAGATTTGGCAGATTTAATATTACACTACTCTATTCTCCAGCTATGAGATCCCTTATAACTTGTAGTTTTTCCAGGCCACGTGCTTCTCCTCCTTTGTCCTTCTACCTGCTGCTACACTATTGACTTCCTTCTCCTTCAGCTCCTCTTTCGTCGACTTCCTCTTCCTCTCTCCTCCCCTAAGCCTTTTTATCCACTTCCCCTTCTACTGCCCAATCACTGGCTCTAGCCTTTATTTTACAAATTTAGTTGGATAGAAGGTTCACAAGAAGTCACCTGTGTACAGACTCAATCCTCCTCTGCAGCTCCTCCCAGGAAAATGAAACTAGCATCAAAATACAAGGCTGGGGCTATCCACAATACCAAAGTGCCAGAGCTGCAGCTGGGAAGCCAGCAGTTCACTAGCGATACATCACCCACCAAAACCAGACCCTTCCAAAACCACTCCCCTTCTGTCCCCTCCTCCTGGTCATTCCTGCAGGGGCAGACGCATAGCTGGTCTGCTGCTGGAAAGACACCATATACAGACCCATCCCAAAGGACCTGCTTCACTCAGAGCAGTTGAGGATCCACTGTACCCAGAACAGCTGACTCCTAGCTGCTCTATTTCTATGAAGACATCATACTTTGACCCATTGGCACAGAATCCTATGAATATGAGCTGGTGCACTGACCAGGACTTGGGTGCTACATCTGCAACCAATCCCAAAACATTCAGAAGAAACAGGATTCCCAGGAGCTCTAACACACACAAGATCATAGAGGAAGCTTGACTCCCAATATATCCAGGAACTCTAACTTACCCAGGATCCTCTGATTACAGGATCCCAAAGGCAGCCTGAAACAAAGGAGCTCTAACACCCAGGATCACAGAAAGAACAGGACTCTGAGGAAATCTGACACAACCAAGATAACAGGACACATAGGCTCCAGTCAGAGACAATGAGTGCAGGTAGCAGTAGAGATAACAAGAGGGCAAAAGGCAAGCACAAAAATGTCAGAAATAGAAACCAAGGTTACTTGGTATCATCAGAATCCAATTCACTGACCATAGCAAGTCCTGGATAACTCATCACCCTGGAAAAGCAAGATTCAGATTTAAAATCATCATTTCTCATAATGATGGTAGAGGATATTAAGAGGACATAAATAACTCCCTTAATGAAATACAGAAGAACACAGGTAAACAGGTAGAAGCCCTTAAAGAGGAAACACAAAAATCCCTTAAAGAATTACAGGAAAACATGACCAAACAGGTGAAGGAATTGAACAAAATGATTCAGTATATAAAAATTGAAGTAGAAACAATAAAGAAAACACAAAGGGAGACTACCCAGGAGATAGAAAACCTAGGAAAGAGATCAGGAGTCATAGATGCAAGCATCACCAACAGAATACAAGAGATAGAAGAGAGAATGTCAGGTCCATAAGACTGCACCCTAGAAAAAGCAAGGAAGTAATTTTCCTCCAGCAAGTCTCCAAAACAGACCATTTAATTGGTCACAAAACAGACACAAACAGATTAAAATAATCCCATGCATCCTATCATATTACCACAGATTGTGGTTGGTCTTCAATAACAACAAAAACAATGGAAAGCACACATACACGTGGAAACTGAACAAAGCTCTACCCAATGGTAACTTGTTCAAGATGGAAATAAAGAAATTAAAGACTTTTTAGAAACACAATGAAAGCAGTGCTAAGAGGAAAACTCATAGATCTATGTGCCTACAAAAAGAAACTAGAGAGAGTATACACTAGCAACTTGAAAGCATATCTGAAAGCTCTAGAATAAAACAAAGCAGACACAGTCAATAGGAGTAGATAGCAGGAAATAATCAAATTCATGGCTAAAATCAACCAAGTAGAAAGAAAAAGAACAATACAAAGAATCAACAAAACTAGGACCTGGTTATTTGATAAAATCAACAAGATAGATAAACCCTTAGCCAGAATAACCTGAGGACACAGAGACAGTATCCAAATTAACAAAATCAGAACTGAAAAGGGAGACAAAACAATAGGAAGTGAGGAAATTCAAAAAATCATCAGATCCTACTACAAAAGTCTAAACTCAATAAAACTAAAAAATCTGTATGAAAAGGACAATTTTCTAGACAGATATCAGGTACCAAAGTTAAATCAAGAACATATAAACCATCTAAACAGTCCCATAATCCCTAAAGAAATAGGAGCAGTCATTAAAAGTCTCCCCACTAAAAAAAGCCCAGGACCAGATGGATTTAGTGCAGAATTCTATCAGATCTTCAAGGGAGACCTAATACCAATTCACTTCAAACTTTTCTACAAAAGAGAAACAGAAGGCATACTACCCAATCCATTCTATGAAGCCAAAATTATACTAATACCTAAACCACAAAAAGATAAAACAAAGAAACTTGAGACCAATCTCTCTAATGATTATCTATGCAAAAATACATAATAAAATTCTCATAAACCAAATCCAAGCACACATTAAAAAAAAATCATCCATCACGATCAAGTAGGCTTTATTCCAGGAATGCAGGGATGGTTCAATATTCAGAAATCCATCAATGTAATCCACTATATAAACAAACTCAAAGTAAAAAATCACATGGTCATCTCATTAGATGCTGAGAAAGCATTTGACAAGATTCAACATCCCTTCATGGTAAAAGTCTTGGAAAGATAAGGAATTCAAGGCCCACACCTAAACATAGTAAAAACCAATATACAGCAAGCCAGTAGCCAACATCAAACTAAATGAAGTGAAACTTGAAGCAATCACACTAAAATCAGGGACTGAACCAGGCTGCCCACTCTCTCCCTACCTATTCAATATTGTGCTGGAAGTCCTAGCCAGAACAATTAGACAACAAAAGGAAGTCAAAGGGATACAAATAGGAAAGGAAAAAAATCAAGATATCACTATCTGCAGGTGATAGTATACTTAAGTGATGCCAAAGCCTCCACCAAAGAACTCCTAAACCTGATAAACAACTTCAGCTAAGTGGCAGGATATAAAATCAACTCAAAGAAATTAGAAGCTTTCCTCTACTTGAAGGATAAACAGGCAGAGAAAGAAGTTAGGGAAATAACACCCTTCACAATAGTCACAAATAATATGAAATACCTTGGTGTGAATCTATCCAAGAAGTGAAAGATCTGTATAAGACCTTCAAGTCTCTGAAGAAAGGAATCGAAGAAGATCTCAGAAGATAGAAAAATCTCCCATGCTCATTGATTGGCAGAAATATTATAGTAAAAATGGCCATCTTGCCAAAAGCATTCTACAGATTCAATGCAATCCCAATCAAAATTCCAACTCATTTCTTCATAAAGATAGAAAGAGCAATTTGTAAATTCATTTAGAATAACAAAAAACCCAGTATAGTGAAAACTGTTCTGAACAATAAAAGAACTTCTGGGGGACTCACCTTCCCTGATCTCAAGTTGTACTACAGAGCAATAGTGATAATAACTGTATGCTTTTGGTGGAGAGACAGGCAGGAAGGTCAATGTAATCGAATTTAAGATCCAGAAATGAACCCACATGCCTATCACTTGATCTTTGGCAAAGGAGCTCATTTCATTACTTGCTGCCATCTTTGTCTTTGTATACAACCTAAAACATTTTGCTATCATAGATCCATAGAAATCTATAATCTTGGTGATTATAGATTATAATCTTGATGTTTGATTTACATGTATTTCATGGCATGCAAGAACCTAGCAATTTGTTGTTTCAATAGATTCTGATATGTTAGCAGATTTTCTCTCCCTGACCTCCTTTCCATCTGAACACCCTTTGTCACATGTTATACTTTTAGGCTTCCTCTAGCAAAGCTTGTCAATAGTTTTCTCTTAGGCTGACATCAATTCATGGCTCTAGGTCACTACTGACATTCTGCATTGGTAATTTTAATTTCTCTTTTTCCATCAGGCAGTAGATATTACTTCCTATGTTATAGTTAATGCACATTTTTTATCTTGCAGTTAAGAAACATACCTTTGTTGCTCCTTCAAAATGTCTAGCAAAATGTTTAACAGATCCAAAGTAACTGTCACAGGTTTTTGTTTTTGTTTGTTGTAAAATCAATAAGCTTTACTTTTTGAATGGAGTGGTATAAATATTCAAGCTTTACGCTTAACGTGAGTGCACTACAAATGAGTGGGTATGTGAATATATAAGTATATACAACAGCAGTAGCATTTATGGGATGAATCAGTTTTACCAAAATGAGAACTATATACAACACTGTAGTTTCTGAGCATCCTTTTTTTAAAGTAAAAACATTTATTTTGTGAATTTCACATCACACATCCCAATCTTACTCATGTCCCCATCTGTACATATCTGTCCTCCACCTAGCAACTACTCCACAAGGAAACAAAACAAACCAACAGAAAACAAAACAAAATCTTACCTTAGAAGCTCCATTGTATCCTATTATTTGTGGCTATTATGGAGGGTATTTTTCCCTATTTTTTCTCAGAGAATTTATCATTTGTATAATCAAGGCTACTGATTGTTTTTAGTTTATTTTGTTTCCAGCCATTTTTTGAAGGTATTATCATCTGTGAATACTGAGACTTTGACTTCTTCGTTCCAATTTGTATCCCCTTGCTCTCCTTTTGTTATCTTATTGCTCTAGCTATAATCTCAAGTATTATGTTGAATAGATAGGGAGAGAGTGAGCAGCCTTGTCTCATTCCTGATTTTAGTGGTACTGCTTTTTCTCTCCCATTAATTTGATATTGCCTAGTAGCTTGTGATATATTGCTTTTGTTATGATTAGGCATGTGCCATGAATCCCTGGCCTCTCCAAGACTTTTAAACATGAGCGATGTTGGATATTGTAAAATGCTTTTTTACCACCTAAGGCTATTATCATGTGTTTATGTTTTCATTCAGTTTGTTTATATAGTAGATGACATTGATGAATTTTCATATACGGAGCCATCCCTGCATACTTGAGATGAAGCCTATTTGATCATGGTGAATGATATTTTTGATGCATTTCTAGATTTGATTTTCTATAATTTTATTGATAATTTTGTGTCAATGTTCAAAGGTGAAATTGCTCTGAAGTTCTCTTTCTTTGTTGAGTCTTTGCATGGTTTAGTTGTCAGAGTAACTGTTGCTTCACAGAATGAAGTAGGTAGTGCTCCTTCTGTTTCTAATTTGTGGAATAGTTTGAGGAATGTTGGTGGCAGCCTTTCTTTGAAAGACTGGTAGAATTTTACAGTAAGATCATCTGGCCATGAAATTTTTTTGGTTGGGAGGATTTAAATACAAGCTCTATTTCCTGAAGGTTTATGAGACTGTACAGCCTACCTGATCTTGATTTAACTTTGGTAAGCGATATCTATATAAAAATTTATTTATTTCATTTAGATTTCCCAGTTTTGTGGAGTTCAGGCTTTTGTAGTAAGACCTAATCGTTTCTCAGTTTCTCATATAAATCTCTATTTTCATTTCAAATTTTGTCGATTTGGATACTGTCTCTGTGCGTTTTAGTTAGATTGGCTAAGTTTTTAATCCATCTTACTGATTTTCTCAAAGAACCTACTGTTGGTTTTTTCCTTTCTTTGTATTGTTTTCTTTGTTTCTAATTGATTATTTTCAGCCCCAAGTTTAACTATTTCCTGTAGTCGACTCCTCATGGGTGTGTTTGCTTCTTCTTGTTCTAGAGGACTCAGTTGTGCTGTTAAGTTGCTAGGAAGAGATCTTTCTAATTTCTTTCTTTCTTCTTCTTCTTTTTTTTGGGGGGGGGCACAAACAGTCTTTATTGGGTTCACACCAGGAATCCATTGGTCTTAAGGACCTCTGTGAACTTGCAGACTTTCTTCTCCACATTCTTTTCTGCCTGTTTCCGTAGCCTCAAGAGCTGCTTCTTCTTCCTATAGTGAATCTTGTCCTTTTCCTTCTGTTTCTCCTCCAAAGTGGCTGTCATCGCCTGGTACTTCCACTGGACCTCATGAGCCAGACGCCCCAGGTAAGCAAACTTTCTGGTAGGCTTCAGCCGCACAACCTTGAGGGCGGCAGGGACCACCATCTTCTTTTTCTTGTCATAGGGTGGAGGGATCCCATCCAACACCTTGAGGCGTTCCAGGGCACCCTGGCCTCTCTTGATCTTGTGGGGCAGCATGCCTCGCACAGTGCGCCAAAAGATACGGCTTGGGGCTCAGAAGTGGTAGGGGTCTCGAGAGGGGTTGGTATTCATCTGCTTTCAGAGAAAGGCCAGATACTTTAACTTGTTTCTGTAGAAATTTCCAGAAATATTGATGCCCTCACAGCGTACAACCACCACCTTCCGGCCCAGCAATACCTGCTTGGCCACAATGGCTGCCCGGCGGCACAGAAGATGGCCTCGGCCAACCAATACTAGAACCTGTCCCTCCGCCATCTTCAGTAGCCGCCTGGGTCTAATTTCTTTCTGAAGGCATTTAGTGATATGAATTTCCTCTTAGTACTGCTTTCATTGTGTCCTATAAGTTTGGGCATGGTATGCTTTCATTTTTATTGAATTCTAGAAAGTCTTTAATTCCTTTATTTATTTCTCTGTCAACTTGATCATTGAGTAGTGTTGTTGTTCAGTTTCCATGAGTATGTGGGCTTTCTGGATTTTTTTTGTTGTTGTTCTTTTTTTTTTTTTTTTTTTTTTTGAAGTTCACCTTAATCAGTAGTGACCTAATAGAATGCTAGGTGTTATTTTGATCTTCTTGTGTTTGTGGAGTCCTTTTTTCCATTTTTTCTTTTTTCTTTTGCTTTCTTTCTTTCTTTCTTTCTTTCTCTTTCTCTTTCTCTCTTTCTTTCTTTCCTTTGTGTCCAATTATATGGTGAATTTTGGAGAATATTGTGAGGTCCACAGATGAAGTATATTAATCTTTTATGTTAAATATTCTCTTGATATCTGTTAAATCCATTTGATTCAGTGCATTTTTTAGTTTTATTGTTTCTCTGTTTATTGTTCTATTTCTTTGACCTGCCAATTGGTGTTAGTGTTGAAGGGGTGAAAATGGTGGTGTTGAAGTCTCTGTTATTGTGTGAGATTCAATGTGTGTTTTGAGGTTTAGTAACTTTTCTCTTACAAATGTGTGTGTTCTTGCAGTTGAGGCATAGATGTTCAGAATTTAGAGGTCATCTTGGTGTACTTTTCCATGAAATATACTTCTACATCTCTTTTGATTTCTTTTGCTTGAAATTTTGTTTTATTAAATATTAGAATGGCTACTTCAACTTGTTTTGTGGGTTCATTTGTTTGGAAAACATTTTCAAGTCCTTTACTCTGAGGTAATGTCTATCTTTATTGCTGAGCATGTTTGTTTTATACAACAAAATGATGAATCCTATTTATGTATCCAATCTATTGGTCTGTGACTTTATATTGGTAAATTGAGTCCATGGATATTGAGAGATATTAGTGACCAATATCAACTAATTCCTGTTATTTTGAGGTTAGAGGTTGTAAGACTCTCATCTTTTGGTTTTGCTGTGAGATGATTAATTTCTTATGTTTTCTTTGGTGTAGTTATACTTTTTGTATTAGAGTTTTCCTTCTAATATCTGCTGTAGGGCTGTGTTAATTGAAAGAAATTGTTTCAATTTAGTTTTGTTATGAAATATGTATGGAATATCTTGGGTTCTCCATATATAGAGATTGATAGTTTTGCTTGGTATATTAGTCTGGGCTAACATCTGTGGTCTCTTAGGGTCTGCAAGACATCTGCCCAGCATCATCTTGATTTTAGAGTCTCTACTGTGAGTTAGGTGTAATTCTGTTATCTCAGCCTTTGTATACTACTTTGCCTTTTCTTCTTGCAGCTTTTAGTATTCTTTTTTTATTCTGTACATTTAGAGTTTTGGTTATTATGTGATGGGAGGATTTTCTTTTCTGGTCCAATCTATTTGGTTCTATGTAAGCTTCTTTATGTTTATTACCATCTCTTTCTTTAGGCTAGGGGTGTTTTCTTCTATGATTTTGTTGATTTTTTTTCTGGCATTTTCAATTGGGAATCTTCAATCTCTCTTATTCCTATTATTCTTAGATTTTTTTTTTTGTATTTTTGTAATATCCCAATATTTTGGATGTTTTGAGTTAGGAACTTTTTATTTTTGGCACTTTCTTTGACTGATGTATCAATTTCTTCTATGGTATCTTCTATGCCTGAGATTATCTCTTCTATTTCTTATATTCTGTTGGTGATATTTGCATCTGTAGCTCATGTTCTCTTTCCTAGGGTTTCCTTCTCTTGGATTACTTCCATTTATGTTCTTTTTTAATTGCTTTTATTTTCATTTTTAGATCTTGGACCATTTTATTCATTTCTTTCTCCTGTTTGATTGTATTTTACTGTATTTTCTTAAGGAATTTATTTATTTTATCTTTAAGAACTTCTACCTGTTTGATTGTGTTTTTCTATATTGTTTATATGCTTTTTAACATCTTCTATCATCTTTATGAGATTCAGGGTCACAGTTCTGTTCTTCAGGTGTGTTAGAATATATAAGACTTCCTCTAGTCAGAGAGGGATTCTGATGGTACCAAACTGCATTGGTTTCTATTGATTATGTTCTTGTAGTTACCTTTTTCCATCTGGTTTTCTCTGGTCTTGGTTGACCTGGGTGTCCAGGGATGGAGTAGGCCTCACTAGAGCTGTGGGGTATGGGGTGATTATCTGATCCAAGGCTGCAGGTGAAAGTGAGGACTGGAAGGAAGATGGAGATTCAACAGGATAAAGTAGAGTCCACAGCTGCTAGGTTTGGTGAGGTCATAACAGATAGGAATTGGTCAGTAAAAATTCTTTTTGTAAAATACCTAATTCATTTGCATTAAATATTTAAGAGATTAAAATAAAATTGATGTTAGATGCATAGGGAAAAGTATTAATGAAGAAACATAATAAAATGATATAATACAAAGTTTCAAGAAAACAATAGGAATTCATATGACAAACCTGAAGTTTTAGTAAAGTACTTTAAGTACTTAGAAACTTGGCTTTTAAGGATAGACACAAACTAATCTTAACAATTCGTCACTTTGCTTTTGCTTCAACAAAAAGTTATTTGGCTTTAGTGGGGGAAACTCATAAATTAATCAAGCTAAAGTAATGCAGACAACAAAAGAAAATGTAAAAAGTATTTGTATCAGAAATCACCACACTAGTAAACAATTCTCCATTGGTTGCCTTCCTTTGAAGGTTTTGCGAGCTCAGCTAATAAGCCCAGTCTCTAATATACTTAACACTTTCTTCTTAAAAAACCCACCTTATAAACAGATTTATTACTAAATGTGTACCAAAAATATAATTTTAATAAATATAAAGATTAGTGAACAATCCACAATCAAGACATTACTTAAATTTTTTCTACTATTAATATTCCAGTGTGCATCCCTTGTCAATTGATTGAGCAGTACAAGTAATTATTAATGAGTAAATTTTCCTCAGTTCAATATAGGATTTTTTTGGTGTTATTCTTTGATTTTTATTTTGCTGTTTTTAAATATTTGTATATTTTCTACAGAACAAGAATCATCTGACCTTTTAAAAGTAGAAGAATGCACAGAATATATTTTTGGTCGCCTTTGATTTTAGGTGTTCGGGTTTGTTCTGAGGATTTCAGTACTTATGACATATAGGACAAAGAAGTGTTGCAGTAATAAAGGATCTGGTCTTGAAATAAAGCTATGAATGCTTAAACAGAGGCTTCAAAAAAGGCGTCCACTCTCTAGACCTACTTGTTTCCCAAAATGTAACATGAAGGCAGGAGACTCATATTTGATTAATCAGACATTCTTTCGAGAAATATCTAAAGATATACTTTACCAACATTACCAAATTGTTAGAAAGTACAATTCTCAAGGTTTTAGCTTTTCATTTTGTAACAATTTGAAGGTACTACTGAGCAGGAATATTTGGCTTTAGAATATTTATTCACAGATGGTAAATGTAATTTCCTTTGTGTGCTGCATCCCAGCTAGCACAGGTTAAATCACCCCACTCACATTTTTTCTTCATCTTTTATAACATTTATAAAAATTCCCTAGGAAATTTATTTGTAGTGAAGTTGTAAACTTCAGCTTCTGAAGATCTTGATACTTTCTCATTTTCTATGGAGGGAAAGTGATAGATTGCATTTGCAAATGAAGACTCATGCTGTTACTGTCTTGAGTTCTGAATAGTCATGTTACATTAAATAGCATTCTGTTGTATGTCCCTTATTAATTATGAGGCTTCCTGCTGCCTTGCCGATTCCTTTTGTTCCTGGTAGTTCTACCATGGAGAACCACAGTATCATTCAAAGATGCTATCACAATGCAAGCAGCTAATTAACTGCAGCCTTCCTACCATGTTACTGTGCCAGCATAAGGAATCTTCTCTAAGTAACTTCAGAGAGATAATAAAGTTTTACTCTTTCCTTTCACATCAATCCAAGGGTAGTTTGGCATGTTCTTTCTTCCAGATAGATTTTTTTTTAAGGAAGCTGAACTAAACTCCTTTATAAAAATGTGGTGTTGAGTGCCCCTAAGTTGTAAGTTGCTGTAAATGGCAAACTACTTCCATTTGGTAATCACACCTTTCATTTTTTTCGAAAAAGTGTCCCAGAGTTAAGTATGCATTTGTTCTAGAGAGTAATAAAATGAATTCAATTGCTGTATTTTTATTTTCAAGTTAAATGTATCTTTTCTTTAACTAGGTTTATCTTTGTTCTGCTCTATTTTTCTGCCTATTCATTGTGTCAGTCTAATTCAAAACTGTTTAAATGTCAATGTTCCTAAGTCTCTCAATTATCTAAATCTACTATTCGTTCACTAAATTTATGTGTCCAAGAATTTTCTACAGTTGTTAATAAGTTTAGAAAGAGTACATATCTAAGTAATTTACTGAATGGATATGATCCAGGCCATGCCATGTTAAAAATAACAGAAAGCTCTCAAATTTTAGTAGCCTAATATCACACACACACACACACACACACACACACGCGCGCGCGCACTATTTACTGAATGGTTATGTTAAAATGTGTTGCTGGGACTTCAACTTGGACCGCCATTCTGAATCCTAACCACTAGACCACCAGGGGAAGTTCCAAAATGGGACCAGCTCAAGGGGAGGCCTAAAGGCCTGACACTCTTACTGAGGCTATGGAGCACTCACAAAAAGAGACCTATCATGACTGCCCTCCAAAAGACCCAAAAAGCAGCTGAAAGAGTCAAATGCAGATATTTGCACCCAACCAATGGACAGAAGCTGCTGACCCCTGTGGTTGAATCAGGGAAAAGCTGAAAGAAGCTAAGGAAGAGGGCGACCCTATAGAAGGACCAGCAGTTTCAATTAATCTGGACTCCCGAGATCTCTCAAACACTTGGCCACCAACCAGGCAGCATACACCAGCTGATATGAGGCCCCCAACATATACACAGTAGATGAGTGCTGGGTCTGTGTTCAGTTAGAAAAGATGCACCTAACCCTCAAGAGACTGGAGGCCTCAGGGAGTTTAGAGGTCTAGTGGGGTGTGGGGTGGTGGGTTAGGACATCCTCATGAAGACAGAGGGAACAGAGAAGAAGTATGGGATGTGAAACAGTTGGAGAGTCGACAGGGAGGGGAATAAAATCTGGAGTGTAAATAAATGAATAAATTAAAAAAAAGATTTTAAAAAAATGTATTGTTGGTTGGCAGACAGCATTACCATTCTATTCTCTGAGAAACATGGGTAGTGACATCCCTGTCTCCTTCTAAAATTCTATTACTACTGAAACACTCTTGAAAAAAGAAAGTTCTGAAAAAGAAAATTCTTGCATAATTCCTTCTGAACATAGCATATACTGAGAATAACAGCTGGTGAGCCAAAAGGAAACCCCTGACTACGCCTGGCTTTAAGAGAATTTAAAAAATGTAATCTATTCCTTAAAATTCATTCCACCTGATGACTAGTTAGAATGAAGGCACGGATTATAAACACTGTATGAAAGAAGATATGTTATTAGGACTTATCAACTATATCTGGTAGGCCCAGAATAAACCAAGTACTAAGAACATATTCCATGAATAGAAGTATTTACCAAATCAAAGCTTCAGGTTACCAGTCTCAATGTTGTAAATTAGAATTTTTAATTTATGTCAAGCAATTTAGTAAATTATATCAATAAGATATATTAATCAGTATTGAAGGAATTCATTGGGGCTTATTTTAAAGTCACTTTTGCGGAAGTATTTTACATTGTTAATAAGGAAATGTTGAGAACCACTGCCTTGAATATACAATTTGTTTTCCCTGAGTAAGTCCTACATGATTTTGTCTCCAATTCTCTTATAGTTGATCATATCCACTGAAAAACAGAGATTCATAATAGGAACCAAAAGAACTTAAGCTTAAATATTTTATTGTTCACTTAATTACAGAACATCTATAAATATATATCTATTGTTTTGTTTAACATAGAAAACATAAATTTAATAACCATTTATTATTCATTGACTCCAATATCTTGAATAATTCCAAATATTAAATAGGTCCTTGCATTCCATTGGAATATCTACTGGCTTCTGGAGCAACATAACTTTCAAAATATTTTAGTCTTGGGTTGCTTTTGAGAGGGACATATGTTCAAAATTTTTATGGAGTTACAATGCTTATTCATTAAAAGTATTATTTTCACCTTTAGGGAAAATTGATAAAGTTCGGAGAACTTTGTTAAGTCTGTCAAAGTTGACATTCATGTTTCTTCCAAAAAGGGGAATACGTTTGTAAGAATGTGCAGAAAAAGAAAAACTCCCCAAGTACTGTGTTTGGAGAGAAAACAGGAGAAAGAAACACATTGAACTCATTGCTCAACTCTTCCACGATTTTCCTTTTGGATTTGATCTTTCAATTATATAACACAATGCATATCTTCTTTATTAAATGCACTCTGAGTACAATTTATATTAAAATTTTATCTTTATTCTTTCATTTGTGTGTGTGTGTTTTTGTATGTGTGTGCATGTGCTTGTGTGTGTGTATGCATGTGTGTGTGTGAGAGAGAGAGAGAATGAGAGAGAGAGAAAGAAGAGAGAGAGTCTGTAGAAGTATATATTATGTGTGGGTTTATATCTCTGAAGGACAGATGTAAACCTCAAAATACAGAGTGACGAATATTAATTAATACCCACTCTACTTAGGGTGTCACTAACATTCATTACGTACATTCTGTTTGTTAATTTATTAGAAATTTTCCCCAAAAAAATGTTATAAAGCCAAGTCTCCTTTCCTTATAAAAATGTGTTGATCCCTCTGCCCACTGAGAATAAACAATTGAAAATTATTTATAGAATTATATTTTATCACATTAAATATCTGTTGTATATTATCTGCTTTAGCTGTTGCTTACTAGATTCTAATAAGAGTTGATATTCTATAATTCATTTTAACTTAATTGCTTCACCTATAATAAAACCATACATCATTAAGAAGAGATTAAAGAAGAGGGAAACTTATTACGTGGGTAAGCAGATTTAAATGCTGGGACTGAGTGTTTAAAAAGAGAGAAAGTTGTAATTGCATACTAATCCACCATTTAATGTTTTCTTATTCTTAGTCCAGGCAGCATAAATGTTCTTTTTGTTAATGTGTTATTCCAGTGTGACAGATAATTTTTAAAAGCCATGAGTACCTGAAAAAAATAACTTTTGTACTTCAATAACTTCTTTGTACTTACTTGTGCCACCACTATTTTAACAAGAGTTGGATTTTCTCAGCTCTGTTTTTCTTTTGACTACGGTCATCATTACATCATGCTTATCTTAATTTCTATGTTGCTGAATTAAACATTTATTTCACCATGATGAAAAACACTTACCTCCATGTCCTTACTAACCAGTATTATAAACTCTTTAGATTCTTCCAATTATGTTTGGCTAAAATCTGAATTCCTTTGTTATTGAGATATTACAAATTCTCAAGACTTTTCCTTTATGCTCTAAAACTTCTCGTATTTTTTTGCAATGGGGGCAAGTTTTAACCCTCTCCAATATTTAAAAATGCTAATATGTTTGCTTTACTTGCCATCTTCTTTAGTATGTGACTAATACTATAGCACTCTTCTTGTCATCATTGCTACTCTCTTTCCGTGAATATGTCAGCATGTGTCTTAGTACATCTATCATTAGACTCTGAAGCACCAATGCTACATCTTATGACATCTTATGAACCCTAGGTGTTAGCAGATAATTCTTTAAAAACACTTAAATGTTTATTCATGAGTTAAACCATAAAGTACTTAATTTAAGGTAATTATTTTTTATTTATGTAATGTACTAATACTAAGAAGATTAGTAACATTTAAGTATTTGCAGTGTTCTTTCTTTCTAGAATAGTTCTTTTAAGTAGTTCAGATACTTAAAGAAAATTCAACAGAAGAAATTAAGACTGACAAAACTAATTTTCTATACTTCTACCTTAAAGGAGTAGAAAAAAAATCATGGAAATTTCACATTTCCGTATTCTTTGAAATTTTAAATATGTCTTGGAATTATTACCTCTTAGTCCTTAGACTACTGCCTTAATTCTTTGTTTAACACTTTTAAACATTTTTCTTCTTTTAAAGGCTTCAGAAAATTAATATTCCAGACCAACCTAACATTTGTAAATGGCATACAGTTGTTGAAAATACACCATAAAAGTAGAAGTGGGGCTATTTCAGAAGATAATAGGTATCAGTGGGAAGGTAGAAATAGATATGGGAAAGAAATAGGTGTGGGTAGTGACAGATATGAAGCATATACATCACAGGAGCACACATATACACACACACACAGAGACACATATATATGAATATGTCATAGTGAAGCAAAATTTAAATCTATTGTTGAGAATTGTATTCATTGTGGTAACATACTTTGATCAGATCTACTCTCCAGTATGTTCCCTCCAATTCCTATATCACTTCAACCATTTTTTCTCCCAACTTCATATGCTCAATGTTTTAATGTTACTAATGCACTACCCAATATGCTAACAGAGCACTTATATATTGTTTTTTATAAAATCACTATGTTCACTTAGAGTTTAGAATATGTTCATGGGTATATGGTTATCCAGTGGAGCATTAGCAGTCTATTATTGGTCTATTCCCTGAAAAAAATACCTGGTACTCTCCTCATTCCAGCAGTCATCCTAATTTAGGGGTAGGGTATTTTGAGACTCCTGGAATTTTGGCTGCCTTGATCTCATGTTGATATATGTAAGCAGTTATCCAGTTATGAGTTCATGAGACTAATGTCTCATTTTGTCTGGAAAACAGTGTTTCATAGCAGTATTTGTACTGATTCTGGCAATTATTTTTTGCCCCTATTACCTGTAATGATCCCCCAAACTTAAAGAAATAGGATGTGATATATATGTTCAATTTAAGGCTAAGCATGCCACAGTTGAAACATAATTTTTACATTTCAGGTTTTCAGGGCAAATATTATAGTATATGTTCATATGTAAACTATTTCAATCATTTTCCATTATAGATATTTAGTCTTCAATATTTCACTCCAAATTGTTATGTTGTCTATATGCTATTTCTTTAACTTATTCACCATCATTTCTTTCTGGGGATTATCAAGAGATTTCAATTTATTATCTTTGGATTTTTACAGAAAAATTAATTTCTACTTCTACTGCTAAATAATTTTTAATTACATATATTTTCATTTTATGCATATGGAGCATATTAAGGAATTTGACAAGAGAATAGTAAATTTTAACTTCTTAAGTCTCCTCTTGCATTAAACATCAATGTAAGGAGTAGAACCCACTCAATATAGGTTAGCAAGTGAAAGATATAATCCAGATAATCAGGTATGAAGAAAAGGCATTTAAAGCAAAACAGAAGTAGCCTATAATTTGGACCTCTGGAATAACTGAGAAATCTACAGAGCTAATGTGCTACTGATCTACTGCCTTTTAGATCATTACTCAGATCCTGAGTCATAAAGCACCCTGCCCTGCTATAATCATGGATCATGAAGCTTCCAGTAAGAGACTCTGTTACCTGCAGTGTAGTTCCATCTTGTGTTTTGACAAAAACATGCCATTAACACATATCAGAGAAAAATTTCTACCTCTATCCTGACTTAACTACCCTTCAAGTTAGGAAGATAGAAAGAAAACATTAAGAAGGGGGAAAGTTATAATTAAAAGTACTTTTTCTGTAAAGGACCTCAAGAGAGTCATCCTGAGCTGGCTTTTGAACTTTATTCGACCTCTATTCACTTGCAATTCCTTTTTCCTAGCACTTGCCTCAGCTGACCCCCTTTCTTTATTTTATAGGAAAATGGCTTCTTCACTCCTATAATGTATTGTCATCTTTGGTCCTGTTAAATATACATAGTGATTGGTCTCTACCAATTCTAACTTTTTTAAAGAAAACATGGCAGTTCCTAAAGAACCATGCAAGAAACATGAGTGACAATCCCACCAACCCCATCACAAGGCTCTACTCTGAATAGATCAAAACATGCATAGCCCAGCCATTTTAATTTTCATTCTTCCATGTAGCTGGTTACATGTACTCAGGTACCATGCATTCACCTCCTCACTTACTCTGGGGGAATCTCCTACCTGGCTCTATTCCAGAAACCTTTCTGCCTACTGATTGTCTCACCTCCTATTTTACTCTTTCCTATAGGCCATAGGATTTTTAATTGACAGGTGATACATCCAGACAACACAAAGGAAATCCTCTCTACACTCTCATTACAACCTTCCCCCTATTCTGCTCTCAGCAAGTCTGCCTCAAGTGCTACTTATTAAGTTATCTAGTAGCCCATACAGTTAACCTCTATTCTAGCCACAGCTTTAATGCCTGTACCTGGTGTTTAGATGCTGTATCTTTTGAACTTCATTGTCTCAGGCTATTAGACTCTTTTAGGTGCCTATAGGAAAGTAAAAATAGAGCAATTATCTAAAAAAAAATCCATGATCTCCTAAAAGGAATCCCCCAATGTAAATGGGATTTTATGTTAATGCAGACAAGAGAATAAAAGCTGAATTTCAATCATTATATCATATTACATTTGTTTTCTTTTAATATCAAATGTACTAAAAGATTTGCTTCACTAATCACATAGACATATGACAATTAAATTCAATGGAATTTTAAAATTTTCAGTTGTAATATGGATTCTGAGGGGGATGGTATTGAAATTATCTTTGATAACATCATCCAATAAATAAAACCAAAATGAAAAATTAATTTAGAAGAATAACAGAAAGCACAGCTTATTCAAAACAATTAAGGATGTTAATGTAGATTACAAGCATCAGAAGAATGGGATACAAGGAAAGGTACACATGTGTAGAGTGAGTGTTTATAGAACTCAGGAAACTAGAGAATAGCTCATGACAGGGAAAGAAAGATTACATAAAATAGGAGAGTATTAGAAAACTTGTGATACGAAAAATAGAAGGGAACATGAAGGGATGAAAATGATTCAGGGATAATAAATAGGTAGACAGGTAAAAGAATGATTTGGAGTGTAGAGTTAATCTGAAACAATAAAAAATAAAAAGATAATGTCAACTGACCAGTCAAAAAGATACCTACTGGAGAAGGAGTGGCAAGTCTGCTATCAGGATACCTAACTGCTTTCTGATTTGATTTGATGCCTACGTCACAAGAGGAAATTCACATTAGGTACTGCAAAACCTTATAAAACCTCATGCCTAGAAAGTCAAGGGCTCTACTGAGGAAGCTATTGCTTGCTATTGCTTTACTAAGTAGACATGATGTACCTTTCAAATTCAATTTTAAATAACTAGAATATTCACAACCATAGACTAATGCTACTCCTGTCTTTGGTTAGAAAAGGTTTTTTTTCTGTTTTTTTTTGTTTGTTTGTTTTTTGTGGTTTTTTTGCTTTGTTTTGTTTTTCCAGTGGCCAGAAGTGACTAAAGAGACTAAATCCTAGTCAAAATATTGAGAAAAATATGTTTACTGCCCACCTACAAATGAGACACCTCCAAAGCTGAAGGACATCATGGAAGAAAGGACAAAATAATGTAAATGCTGGAGAAAAGGAATAAGCATTCTGGAATGCTAAAATCAGGGAATGGTACAGCTGTTATATTCTTGAACTTTCAGCAGCTGTAGTCACTTGTATAAGGTCTTACAAGATTAAATCAGTAAACACACTGTAAACACACTGTCCTGGAAGGGAGAGTGCTCATGCTTCCTTGCTCTCCAGGATTTATAAGCATACAACAGTTGATGGGGGAAAGGGAAACGTTACTTACAGTAGTGTAGCCACTGAAAAATTACACATGACCATGTAAAGAAACTCCCACCCATGCTCCTGTAAACAAGTTTAGTGGAATTCATTAGTTGACTAAAAGAAATAATAAATAGGGCAATGTCTATATAAAAATAGAAAGGGGAATAACTTGAGTGGCATTGAGACAAGAGAAAGTAATTGTGGTTCACATGAATGAAATACATTGTGTAACTATTTGAACACATCACAATGAAACTCCTCATTATATATCTATTATATGATATTTATAATGCTATTTTGCACCCCTCCACAAAATAGTCTTTATCAAGAAGTCTTCAATAGTGTTTCCCATTCTAGGTACTTTAGATGGATCCTGAATTCTTGAACAGAAATTCATTTTCAAATTCTAAAACTAACATCAGCTGAATTATTAAGTACGTACCTTCAATAAAAATTTGTAATAAAACATATGAATCAAAGGATAGTTGATTTCCTTTCAAATGTTATTGCAGAAAAGAATGAAGGGTATAGCTTTCACACAGTTCAGCATGTTTGCTAATTAGAAGATAATGAAAGTGCCAAGGTATATTCCGCAAACATAGGGACAGAACAAAGACTCACCTGAAAACACTCTGATAATGCAGTTAAAGGACAGAGGGAGACCTGAATATGACATGACTACAGAGGGAGAATGTACGCTTTAGCTGAAGTAAAGGATAAAAACATCATGATACAAGATCTCTTGTCAACAGGTCAGACATATTTAGGAGCAACGAGTCTGTGCGATTTGTGTATTGAGCTTGAATATTAAGGGTTTTTTTGTTCTTGTTTTTTAATTGTATTAAATATGTGTGAAGGATTGAAAACAAATCCTAATGACAGGGTTCTGAACCGATTAACTATTTGTGGCCAATTCAATGTAAAATCATAGTCACAAGGTGATAAATATGTTCTGATTTTATTAATAAGTAAAAGATGCTCAAACACTCTTTTGCTAAAGCCAGGATCCACAATGTGATAATATTAGGGCTGCCCCCAAGCCAAATGAGCCATGGAGCTCCCCTCCTGCTCTTAGTATGCAGCTTCCATCCTGTTTGACTCAAAAATAGAAAGAACATAGCCTCTAAGGATTCTGCACTTTAAGCATACTGCACTTTAGATTTAATAGAAATTAAGAAAAAAAGAAAAGATGGTAGAAGAGCCTAAGGGGCTACTTTTGTTCTAGGACAGTTGCCGGCTGTGTGCATTTAATTCACAGAATCTTTTAATTTGAATGGATTGTGGAGGTCAGTAAGTCCAACCTCTTTAAGTGCATGACACTTCAATGAAATTGCCTATACATGGTAATTTCATCTTGCTTGGCTACCCCTGGTAATAATAACACACTAATTAGGGCGGAAGCCAGAGCTGGGCGATTATTCCAAATCTGTGGTTTACATACAATCATTACAATATAGTATTACTTGTTCTGATATTGCATTGCCATCAAAATAAAAATGTACAAACACAAGCATTCATCTGTCCAGGGTTTTCACAAACAAAGCTTCAATATATCACAGTTGTGATATTCTTCTCATTTTCAAAAGTTGAATAGTTCATTTAAATCTATCTTTCAATGGGTCTGAGGGGGTTTGCTGCCCCAGTGTATGGGAATGTCAGGGCGGGAGGGTGGAAGTAGGTGGCTGGGTGGGGGAGTACCCTCATAAAGGCAGAAGGAGGGAGTATGGGACAGGGGGTTATGGAGGGGAGACCTGGAAAGTGATAACATTTGAAATGTAAATAAAGGAAATATCCAATACAAGAAAAAAAAATAGTGGCAGTTTGTACCAGACTATGGCAGTAATAGCAGACATAGAATACACCAGGGAAATGGCTCTGTACTGAATTTACTATGAAATACTCTTAGGTCTTGAACAAACAGGGAAGAAAGAACTTGCCCAGTACCATCACACAACTGAGTATTTGTACCAGAATTTAATGAGAGACAATTTTTCTATGGAGACTGGGATAATAACTCATTCATTTATCTGGTTAATGAAAGATTTATTTTTTAGTACCTTGTATTTTCCAAGAAAATAATTTAAATTCAAAAGAAGGATAGGATACTATTAGACTAATAATAATTTAAAACAATTATTACAGAAGTATTCTTTACATACATAGTCATGAATGATAAATGTTGAAACAATTCATCAATAATTGTAATTTCCTTAACAAATAGTCAAACAAAGAATAATGCAATTTGAACAAAAAAACTATTCTATATAAAATATATGAAAATTAATAAAGTTACATATTTGTCTGGATTTGGGGCTAGGATTAAAGCATAAGTCATCAGACATAGCCTTGTTTTCTATAATTTGTAAATGCAGTGTCTTTTCAATCAGTGATACATTAATAAACAAGACATGTATAATTATGACAATTTTCGTTCAAGTAGAAATATCAGTCTACATTGGTGCACTGTCTTATTTAGTGTAAACTGTGATAGAAGCTAGAATAACCTCAACTGGGAAGATGACTCCATAAGACTTGGCTATAAGACATTTTCTTAATTAGTGATTGATGTGGAAAGGCCAGCCTATTGTGGGAGGTGTTTTCTTGGGCTGGTTATACAAACTTCTCTTAAAAAGCCTTGATGAGAAAGACAGTAAGAAGCACTATTCCACGGCTTCTGCATCAGCTCCTGTCTCCTCTTTTCAGGCTTGTCAGTTCCTGTCCTGACTGCCTTCAGTGATAAACAGTGATGTGGATAAGTAAACCAATAAAGCCTTTACTCATGAAGGTTTTTTTGTTAAAGTATCTCATTACAACAATAGTAACCCTAACATGGAGACTAGGTTTTGAGAATACGACTGCCCTAAGTAGCTATTGACTTATTTTTTAAAATATGTTTTTATTTCTGAAGTTAAAATATAATTACATCACTCCCTTTACTTTACTTCATCCAATTTTGCCGATGTATCTTCCACTCTATTGTTTCTCTATTGGTGTCTATTTCTTGATTAGACATATATAATGTGTGTGTAAAAGTGTATATACATATATATATATGTATATATATAAATATATAATACATGCACATTATATATATATAAATATATAATAAATATATATTAATATATGACCATTATATAGGCTGATCAACTTATATTTGTATATTTAACTTTCTCTAACAGTTTGTCTGCTTGTCTCTCTCTGTCTCTGTCTCTCTCTGTGTATGTGTGTGTGTGTGTGTGTGTGTGTGTGTGTGTAATTTCATAGTTGTTAGAAATTTGGATTGGGGATAACACATTTGGAGGTTTTTCCCCAAGGAAAACATTTTTTTTCTCTTTTCAGCATTTCTTAGTTGCCTGTAGTAATTTGCCTACAGTTGAGACCCAACGCAATTTTTTCCCTTTTGTGTTCACATACATATTGCTATTACTCTTGTCCATAATGTTAAGCAGCCATGTTAATGAAAATTTATGAGTGAAGCTTTGATAATTTTACTAAATGTGAACTTACAGAAAACTTTATGTTTTCTGGATCATATAATCTTTATGCCTCTTCTTTCATTGTGATCCCAGACCCTGAGGTGCAAGATTTATGTTGTAGATATATCAGTTGGAGCTGGGCACCACAGGATTGATATGTGGTGGTTTTCTGTGTCTTTTATAAGGAAATGTTCCTATTACGACTGACCAGACCTATACTAGTTGAAATATTTGAGATTTATATGGTTTAGTTAAGTAGTAGATGTATAAGTTTTTCAAGGACCATGTCTTTTTCAGTCATATGTAGTTGGTTAGGTTTACAGTACCAGGCATAATTTTGTTGAATAGACCTTGTGTTCACTTAGAGAGTTGTTGCTTACCACAAACGTATACACACCACTACTGTACCCTTATGAATGAAGTCACTGTTTTAGTTACATAGGCATCATAGTTCTGTAATACTACAGGTTTCTTTCCTATAATGGAAACTTGCATAGTGCAGTATGGTAAAATGAAAGCTAGCCTCAGGGAGGAGGCTTTTAGGCTTTCAGGTCAAACCAGTTAGTTACCTACATTTTTTTCCTTGCTTGTTTGTTTTCATTTTGTTTTGTCCAAATTACATGGTATATTCATCAATAGTGACTAGGAGGTGACCAAGGGAAGCAGCAATACCTTCTACTGTTTTGGTAGACAACTTGCACCAACACTAAGTGGGTGAGTTCATTGGTGTAACTCCAGAAAGAGAGAAAAGGAAAAGAGACTTTTAGAGATATAACAAGAGAAAAAAGAAATGCATTGTAAAGAGATTTGAAGGGGGAAATAGAGGAAAGATATTAATAGGGGGGTCGGTGGAGATAAATACTGAAAGATCAAAAGAAAGCTTAAGGATGTCATAAGATACCCAAAAAAAATATTTACCTAAAATTATATGTAATGCCCATAAATTTGTAAATGAAACTTTCTCATTCACACACCTAGTGTTTTTCACAAGAGATGGTCTTCCACAGGGAAACCATGCCAGTTTATTGTCTACTACAAAACATATCAACCCTGAAAACATGTGTCCAAGTAATACTACATGAACTGAAGAGGTTATACTTAAAAATATATATGTGTGCATATATGCATAAAAAACAGTGAAAAGATGCCAGGAATTTGATGGAAAGAGGGGAGAGCTATAAAGGAGGATTTGGAAAAAAGAAAGGGAAAGAATAAATATTGTAATTATCTAATGATCACAAATAGAAAAATAAAGTCATAAATTAACAATTTCCCCAACACCAGATATGAGAAGACTCCTTTTGACTTTGGTTTATTTTTTAAAGTTTTAAAATATTTATTTTACTTTGTGAGTATAAATGATTTACCTACTTTTTTTTTGTCTGTGTTCCATGTGCTTGCCTGTGTCATAAAGGAACTGAAAATCAGTTATAGATACTTGTGAGTCTCCATGTGAGTGGTGGGAACTGAACTCATTTCTTCTGTATTAGCAACAAGTATTCTTAACCACTGAGCAGTCACAATAGCCCATGTTTTCCCTTTTTAATTCATTGAAAACAGATTATTTTCTCACATATTGTACCCAGATTATGGTTCATCTCTTACTTTTATTTCTCCAGTCCCTCCTCCTCCATATAGATTAGCTCTTTTTTTTCTCTCATTACAAAAAAAAGCAAGGTAATTATATAATAATTATAAAATTATAATTATTATATAATTATTAAATATAAGGGTAATTATATAATACAACAAAATATGATAGATAAAACAAGTGCTATCACATCAGCATTACACAAGACAAAGAGAAGGAATAGAGCTCAAGAGGAAGCACAAGAAATTTAAGACTCATTCATTCACGCACTCAGGAATACCATAGATACATTGATCTGGAAGCCATAATATATTCCCAGAGGACCTGGTGCTGACCTGTGCAGGCCCTGCCCAAACTACTTCAGTCTCTGGGAGTTCATATGAGCTTTAATTTGTTAATTTAGGTGGCCTTGTTTTCCTGCTATCTTTCATTCCCTCTAGCTTGTAAGCTATTTCATCCTCTATTTCCTTGGGATTCCATGAGTGCTGAGTGGAGGGATTTGGAAGAGATATCCCATGTATGGCTTAGTATTCCAAAGTTTCTTGCTTTGCATGATATCTGGCTGATTCTTTGTTCTCATCAACTGCACAAAGAAGATTCTCTAATGGTGGCTGAGCAGACACTGATCTATGAGCTTAGCAGATTGCCATTAAGAGTGATTTTATTGCTACTTTTTTCTTTCTGTGTTTTTTAGACTAGTATTAAATGATTTTATTCTTAGTCCCTGAACTATCTAGATTCTTATTCTTGATAACCAAATACATGTTGGATATAGATTTCATCTCTTGGAGTGTGCTTTATATCAAACAGGTTACTTGTTGATTACTCCTGCAAGCTTTGAATTACCATTGCCCTAGCATATTTTACAGGCAGCACACTGTGGTAGATTAGATGGTTTGTGACTGGCTTGATATTTGTGCTTCTTTTTTGAGAGTTCTCAGAGTACCATCCTGTACCAAAGACACTGAAACACAGGGGTAAATATAGGGCTCTATGTAGGCACCAAATTAAGACATATCCATGGTCAATGTGTAGGTGATGTCTTCAGTAATGGGGCATGTGGTCAGTATGTAGAGAGTAATCTATAGTCTTGGCAGTAGCCTGGCTGTTTGTGGATTCCAATGAAGTCTCATTAGACAGCAACTCATTATATGTAACCCAATTCCAGTATGGAAGCTTATTTGGTGACAAGAGATAGCAAGTTGAGACTGCTGTCACAATAATTAATGTTTCATTTAAATCATTTCATATCTATATATATATGAAATTCATATATATGAATATATATAAATATATATAAAAATAAATATATATAATATAATTAATATAACTATATATATATGTATATATATATTTTAGAAAGCTTCCATTATATTAGGTTTTCATACTACCCTTCAATTGACTCATAATTTTAGCTGTCTCTCATCCACCCCTCTCATCCCTCAGCTGCTTCTCCCCTACCAATCCCCATTTAATCCTCTCATTTCAGCTCACTCATTCATCTATGACTATTTATTCTATGCCCCTTTCCTAAGGAGACCTATCTGTATCTTTTAATACCTTATTATATACTTATCCTCTATAGATTTTTGCTTGGTTATAAACTTAAGGGCTCATATCTGTATGGAAGTGAATACATACCATATTTTTCTTTCTGGGTCTGGGATACTTCACTGAGCACATTTTTTTTGTTTTTTAGTTCTTCCATTTGCCAGTAACTTTCATATTTTTTAAAATGGTTGAGTATTACACCATTTTTTAAATATGCCACATTTTCTTTACGCATTCTCTTATTGAGGGATATCTAAGTTGTTTTCAATTACTGGTTGTATTGGTTTCTGAAAGAGGCTCTTCATCTGAACCACAGCGTAAAGAACATTTTCAGTTCGGCCTATTTAGGCCACAGCAAGTAATTTGGTAGATTAATGTTAATTAATTCATTTAATAGGTAACGTAATGTGTCTAGTAGCTTTAGAAATATCCACAGATGAAAGGAAAATGATATTATTTTTTACTTTTTTTGCTATATTCAGATACTTGTGACTTCAGGATTAACTATTTAATAGTTAGATGGAACCTAGATATAAATTTTGTCCTTTATTGTGTATAAGTATATATTTGCATTTCTGAAAATGTGACAAGGAAACATTATGAATAATTATATTTTTATAGAATGGTCTCTGGCTTTATGAAATACATTAAAAAATTCTAATCATAAACCACAAATTCATGTTAGTCTGAAAGTAAACTTTAAAACAGAGCAGATAACCTATATGCTAGAAAAATTTTCTACTTTATTTTCTGTTTCAGTGGTCAGTCATACTATATCTCACAACTAAATATCTTTCTAACTATGGAGTGTGTCTTTTAAAGATGCCTTAAACCTAATAGAGACACATAATACCTATCTGCTGCCTTAGGATTTGAGTGTAAGATATAGCTACTAAGTAAAATGCAGTTTCAGTTAATTACAGAAGGCTCTTGATCATCAACACAACATCTCTAGAAACCACATCCGCATTCTAAAGCAGCAGCCCAGTTTCTAAATATCTGAGCCGTCCTGCCTCTTCTCTTTTGCCTGTAACTGCAGACTCCCAGTTCTCCCCATTCACACTGCTTATTGTTAAACCTCTTTTACAGCTTTCAGGAACGCCCTCTTTCTATCCCCAATGGAGGTAACCCACTCAAATTTATTTATGAATTGTTTTAATGGATGTTTCATGTTCTTTCTGCCCAATTAGCCAAGTTATGTTTCAAAATATCCATGAGAAAACATCACCTACCCCTGTTATTATGGGATTGTAAGTGACAGTGAAAACTCTTTAAAGTGTTGATAAAAGCCCTTTTCATAAAAGGGAAATAATGGAGAGAAAAGGTTAAATAATGAAGTGCCTGGGTTAATGCGAAAAAGCAGGAGGGATAACTACTACTAAGTATGTTTAAGAACCCAATGGAAACCAACTAATGCATATATGTATATATGTACATTGTATATATGTATATGGGGGTACTAATATTTTGTTGCAAAATTTTAATTGGAATTACATTACATTTGAGATTTTGTTCCTCTTATAGACTAGACTGTCAAATAATAAATCCAATACCAGATGTGGCATACTTCGTGAGGTTATTGCTCAGAGGTGTTCAGGAGTCTTTCAAATTGTACATGTTATTGCCTTTGCTAATGTTTTCCCAAATAACTTTACAATAAAGCCTTACTGATTAAAAGACTACGTGCACTTGTCACAGAACAGGCATAAATAAAGTTCATCTCACCATAAATAGAAGTTTTTTTTTCTCCTGCTATTCAGATTTTATGGTACTGGAGGGTGTTATGTAGGCTGCTTGAGTATAGGAGCTATGAGCAATCTTTTTCTTTATACTACAAAAAAGTAATTGGTGTTTCACTCTCATTAAAAATATATTTTTATGGAAAGATGGATACTGTTGACGAAAATATCACCTTCAAAATGTAGAAAACAGTGATCAAGTGGTACCCAACTAGAACTGACACATCTAACCTACAACTCTTTCATCTAAGTCTCAACATTCATACTTGAAGAGGGAACAGAAATATTGTAAGAGTCAAAGGAACAGGAAGTTTGTTGTAAAAATTTGTCTCTTAGAAATGTAAGAGAAGCTACATTCATTAAATCTCATTAACATAGCTTCCTAAACAAGAGTCAAATAAGGACAACAGCAACAATATTCAGACATAGAGAATAAATCTCTAGTTCTCAACTCTAAACAAAGGACTGGACTACTAGTAACTAAGGAATACTGAGAGGAGAAATGTTTTTTCTTCTAGTAAGAGATGTAAATTGGTCATCAACAAGCTAAAGCTTTTAACTTTTGAATTACAACAAAAACAAGAGTGGCAAAATACATTTGAAGAGCCAATATTGACACAAATATTATTTGACATATAACTAAGAACTTTCTGGTTAAATTTATATCCTGTTTAAGAGGAAGAAATACACTTCTGGTCATATAACTCTGGCAAAGATTTCCCCAGCCTCACTGATTAAACTAACACTTATTATACCAAATGGACAGCTCATCAAACAGCTTTCTAAATTTGTATTTCTCAATTGTATTTCTAAATATAAATTTCTGAGTATTGGTGAAGTTATTAGACTTCATCAGAGAAGGTGTGTGTGTGTGTATGTGTGTGTGTTTATGTGTATATATGTGTGTGTGTGTGTGTGTGTATATGTAGATTAATGTAGAGATTCAAATTGTAAATGTACAGAGAAGACTTGTTAGTGAAGTGTTCAGCCACAACTGAAACTTCTATATAGGTAATACCCAACTCCAAGCCTCAAGTACCAACATAGTAGAAGGAATAAGAGATTGTTGGAGTAAGAAATCTGAAAGAACTAAAGAAAATGGCATCTTCTGGACATAACAGGACTGGCACACTCATGAACTCATAGAATCAGTGGTTTCCTGCACAAGATCAAGTCAGTCAGCATTCAGATATGGAGTGGTACGGGGCTCATGAATTCTATGTTGGTTGCCTTTCATTGATGTGCTAAAATCAAATGACCCAAAAGAATTTATGGGAAAAAATGGCGTCTTTTGGGTTAGAGTTCCAGAGTGATACAAATATTTTATAGTAAAGAGGCATAGCATCAAGTTGCAGGCATGGCAGTAGGAATTGAACTCACATCTTAGACCAAAATCACAAAGCAGAGAGAAAGTAATCTGGAAGTGTAGCAAGACCATAAACCTTTCAAATCCTTCTTCTAGTAATATGCTTTCTCCCACAAAGCTGTCCCTCTCAAATTACCTACACAGTAGCACAAACTGGAGAAACAATTGCTCCAATTCCCATGATTATGAGGGACATTTGCCATTCAGACTTACATACTTTACTCCATAGCCTCAATAATATTATAAATTAAAAGTTTATAAGCGAACTTCCAAAGAATAGACTTTCATACTACCAAAACTGTCTATAAGTCTCAAATCCAAAATATGTTTTGTGACCTAAGAAAAGTTATTAACTCTAAACCCTGTAAAATAAAAAAGCAAATGACTTCTAACATATAAAAGCATAAAGTGCATATTCATATTTTTAATTGGGGAAGTCATGGTAGAGTGAGGAAATATTGAACCAATGTAAGACTGAAACTCAGTAAGGAAAAGTACAAACCCTATAGTTCCACTTTCTCAACAAAAGACTTAGAAGTCTATGACCGTCCAGCTAAGATGCCTACAGCATTTATACATCTCTTGGGATGGTTACATTTCATGTATACAGCTCTTCCCTATAGATATCTAATAGAAGTTCTATCTCCAACATCTTGGGGAATCTACTGCCATAAAGGTTTCATTTCAAGAACTTTATAGAATGGCTTTTTACAGGCTTTCAATGATACTCTGTCACATGATTCTTGGTCTCAGTGTCTCCCTGAAATTACACATGAGTAATCCATAACCCCTTCTACTTTATATTCCCTATGCCTTTAATTCCATTGCCACGTGAACAACACTGTGAAATGGGTTTGGGATGGACATAGGTCCCCTTATGTTGTATTAATAACAGTTTGCTTCTTGTTTATTTGGTTTCTTGGAGCAGATAACATTTATATACACAATTTAGAAGCTTAGCTGGGTATGTTTTGCCATGAGAGAACCATCCCTTTAGGCCCAGAGCAGAGCAGGCCTCTCTATAATGATGATAGTCTCCTTCAGTTTGTCTTCCAGTACACTACTTGGATACAGCATCAGGGCTTTTTTCTTCAAATTATATCTTCGTATTTCTTTTTTTTATATATAATTTATTTTTTCTCAAATCGTAATTTATTCACACAGGGGTTATAAACACAGAAAGGCAGGATGTGGGGAAGGGAATGACAATGGAGTGTGGGTGTTCAGGGGGAATACACATATCTTCAGAACCAGGTATCGTCTGGGTGAAGGTTCAGGGAACAAGTCACTATGACTGCCTATGACTCACTTGTCCTTATCTAAGTTGGTATTGTCTGCCAAGGCTACCTATTTACAAGGTCTATGACTACTCAGGCTTATAAATTTCCACAAAAGCTGCCTGTTTACATTAGCTTATAGCCATCTGTTTCGATGTTTTTCCACTGAGACCCAAGACTTGGTGTTAGTATACATGTATGACAGGCCTATTGCTAATTTTAGGCCTATGGCTGATTTTAGGCCTTCAGTGTGAAAGCAGGGCTGCCCCTGACAACTCCTCCCTTCAGTATAGTAGGGCTGTGGCAATTCTAAACTTGCGAAGGGGGGGGGGGATAGAGGCCTGACCTCCAGTATTTGAAGGGGACCTTGTAATGGCTCCCGTCCCCCTGTGTTTGTCCAGTGAGGCATGACGGCCATACCCATCCCGATGTCTTTTTCCTGGAGAGGGGATACTTTTGATATCAACCCCTATGCAGTCAGGCTTGTCCCTCAGGGAACCCAGATAGATATTTTTATCTTTTATTTATATTCCCTTGCAGTGCTTAGCCTCGCAACCTAAGCAAGAATTCAGATCGCCTGTCAGAGGGGGTTCTGGGTGGCCCCTCTCTGCTTGGTTTAGGGGCAGAAGTCCCCCCTTTTAGGTTGGGTGGAGATGGGTTCGTATTTCTTTTTATTAGTCCTTGGTCCTTTTCATTACAGACAAGCATAGCACTGTCAATAATGACCACACCACAGATATAATATGTTTTCTGGAAATTTTTCCTACCAAGAATTGTTCATATTTATATTTTCAATGTTAAAATTATTTTTATTTTTGAGATATATAATTATGCATCTTCTTTCCCTTTTTACCCTCCAAATCTTTTCAGATTCTCTTCTCTTCTCTACTCTTCTCTCCTTCAATGCTATGACCTTTTTTTACACTAATCATCATCATATGTATATATGAATATGTATGTGAACATGTATACATATGTATGTATTTAGATATATACTCTTTACTTTGTATAATATTATTTATTTGTATGCTTTCAACGCTGACAGTTTGGTATTAGACAGCCATTTACTGTGCGCTTCCTTGAGGAAGATCATCTCTGCCACTCTGTTTTGTTTTTTTTTCTGTTGCCTATTCTCGTTTATGTATGGGAAAGGCCTAGTGGGTTTTCCCCACCCAGTTTGGCATGTCGAGTACTTAGGACATGCGAGAAATATTTCTTGCCAGAATGGTTTCTAACATTGTTCCCTTCTAAAAATTCATGACCTGGGCTTCACAGTCTGCCATGCACTTAGCACCACTATTGTCTGGGCTTCTAGTAGAAAAACCCTTTCAGCTTTGCTTAGAATATTCACCTCCTTTTCTAGTCCAAAGTTGTGAAGATATCCATAGCATTCTAAAACAAGAAAACAAACAAACAGAAATAACAACAAAATTGTTAGGTTCTTCATAGTTCTTCTTAATCACTTTTCTGTAACTACTTCTGTATTAATTATTTCTCTACTGCCGTGTATGCTATGATAACATACTGTATGAAAGCTATTTATATAAGAAGTTTATTTTGATTTATGATTACAGAAATAAAAGTCAATCATTATATCAAGTGGCAGTCATGGTAGAGGGAGCAAAAAGGTAAGACCATCTTGAACCACGAGCATAAAATGCAGAGAGAAAAAACAAAGTAATTAATCAAAAATAAACTAACTCATGTTTCTGGATGAACATACTTTGACTTTTTAGGCCAAGTCTCAGAGACTCTTGAACATAGTCCTTAATTGTAAGGAGCCAGCTAGCCAATGTACAGAATGAGCTCTAGAGTTATAATCCTATATTTATATATATTTATTTTATATATTCTATTATATTTACATATAATATGTACTTATATATTTATTTTACTTACTTATTCCTTTGTACATTTGCAATATATGAGCATTTCTCTCATATTCCTTTCATATTTGGATATAGTTGGCTTTCAAGAAAGATGTTATTGAAATGACATAAACAGATAACATAAATTCCAAGAAAGTTCAAATATGAAATTTATAGAGTATCATGTAAAGTTAGAATAAAGAATATTTAATTATGATATACTTATTTCAAGCAGACAGAAAATGTGACATTTAACATTATTGTGAATAATGAATGAATATAATGAATGACAAGGCTTTACTAAGCTGATAAAGGATAAAGTAGAGAGACAATGTATTTTTTTGACATGCAGTAAAGTCAAAGGTGTGAAGAACTTACATATTTTCACTGTCAAATTAAATGTTTAACATAGATTTTTATCTTTCATGCCTATTAAGATTCCTTGCTCCGAAAAAAAAAATATAGCTTTTAAAGAATATAAGAAACTACTAAGATTCTAAATATGAGTACATTACAATTTACCATTTTATGTATTTTTATGGATTTCTTTCAGGAGATTATGTCTATATGTTCATATGATGAAAGATATTTTGTAGCTATGCTGCTGTACAAATAGCAATGATGGTTTTCTTAATCGCATTAACAACATATTTTTAGTTTAAATGTTCTCTTAGGTGGGAATGATTACAAGATAAATATTTTGGAAACATACTTTTATCTATATAAACAGTTACATAATGATTACATATCCAGTGTTTACAAAGTTCTCTTAGAACTTTATTCATTTACACCATACACAACCTCTACTTCTTTAGAAGAGATTCATCACATTTTAATTAAACCTGTCATTACAGAACACTTTAAAGAAAAAGTCATTCACCCTTTTCCTCTTTACTAGAAATCAGTGAGATGGAAAATTCATAAGCTGAACTGGTACATAAGTGCAAAGTTTTCTACTTTTATTCTCATGCCTTCACAACTTCAGAGAGTTCAATGAGTCTCATAAAATTATACTTCAGAACACATTCTTATACTAGACACCTTGTCCCTCAAGCAGATCATTCGAATTATTCTGTACAAGTCAAAAATTGCTACTTTACATTAAGAGTATAAGAAACTTTTCCTAAAGTTTAAACTAAAAATATGTTAAATTTTAAATAGGTAGTTTCTTTTTCTCAATGATAGAACTAATATGCTGGATTCTTGGTGCCTTTTCACAATTTACACATTCTTTGTATCCTTTTTTCCCCTAGATTTTATCCTTTCTTCTCTCCCATACAAGTACCATGCACAATTATTGAAAAATTTAAACATTGCTTATCTCTATTTTAACTCAATTTTTAGTTCTCAGAATAAAAATTAAGGATTTGTACCTGATTCGTAAATGTATTTTCAAGAAAGAAACAAAGGGCTTTGTTTCAGAATTATCTTTTAACTTATAAAAATATGAACATTTACCTGGAAATATGTATATAGAGACACATCTATACATAAGGTCATTTCTAGACTGAGTAAACTAAGATGGGAGAGTTCATTCTATCAATGGGCAGTACCATTTTTACATTGGGGGTTCAGAGTGATGAAATAAATAAATAAAGGAAGGAAGGAAGGAAGGAAGGAAGGAAGGAAGGAAGGAAGGAAGAGAGGGAGGGAGGGAGGGAGGAAGGGAAGGAGGGAGGGAGTATGAAAGAAAGAAAGAAAGAAAGAAAGAAAGAAAGAAAGAAAGAAAGAAAGAAAGAAAGAAAGAAAGAAAGAGAAAGAAGGGAAGAAAGAAAGAAGGGAAGAAAGAAGGAGGGAAAGAGGAGAACTAATTCATCTCTATGTGATTCCTGACTGTAAATGCAGTACGTAGGACATGTTACTTCCCCCGTGCTGATGAAGTTTATCATTTTAAGCTGTATCCCACAGTGGAACCATTCTCCTTTTTGACACTTTTGTTAATGATTTTAGCAAATCAATGAGCTAAACAACCAAAAGAGACACATGCATTACAGTCCAAAGTCTTAATTAATATTCATGAGAAGAAATATTGTGAGTTAAATGATATCATTGCTTTTTATATGGATGTTTCACATTTTAACTCTAAAAAGATTATTATTCAAAAACTTAAATAGATTATAAATATGAAAATTGAAAAACTGAAAATATATTGTTAATATATACCATATATGTTTATCTAACACATTCATCATTCAATGACTGCATAAAAACAAAAGGTCTTACTCACATCTACACATATGCATACTCAGTGGGTAAAAATGTCCTTGGTTTAATTACAGCTTGAATTATTGAGATATTGTCTCCACATGTGTCCCATCAAAGGCAAGGCTTCATTTGTGTTATGGACAGGGAGCAGTCAAAAATATCTGACAGACACTGTACTAGGAACCGTAGCACTGCACACCTTCATTGTCACCTCATTTTCATCAATGTCCAGACCTATTTTTATCATATGGTAGATGGAGTGGGTTTGGAGATCCTTAACTGAGTGCAGTATCAAACAGTAACACGACCAGGTCATTGACAACTTTGTCATTTTTGTCTGCCTCAGCCTTCTGTCACAAGGTCTCCACAATGGGGTTTTTAAGATTGATCTCTGGGTATTTTTTTGCCTACATGTAGATCACTGTAGAGTTTTTCTGCAGTTCCTGGGTCATTATAATCCTTTGCATATTGGCTATCTAGCTCAAAGTGCTTGTTACAATGCAGCTGGGTGAAGATAGCAGCCTATTAGAGATTGCCACATTTTCAATCTTTTCAACCTTCTTTTCCAAGATCTCCTTTATGAGCTTGCGGAGATTCTAAAACATTGACTTGCTCTCCTCCATTTCCTTCTCCTCTTTCTTATCCTCTGGAAGCTCCAGGCCCTCCATAGTCACTGAGATCAGGCACTTTCCATCTAATTCCTTGAGCTGCTCCATGTAGTACTCATCTGTAGGCTCAGTCATATATACTACCTCAAAGGCCTACTTTTGCCCACATTCTACAAAGACAGAGCTGGCCATGTGCTCCTTGCTCTCACCAGTGAAATAGTAGATGGACTTTTGTGGCTTCTTCATGCAAGACACATACTCTTCCAGGGAATTAATATCATCTCCAGACTGAGAGCTACAATAGGAAAGGGGCTTGGAGAGGCTGCCATGGTTAGTGGAATCTTCATAGATTCCAAGCTTTAAATTCTTGGAAAGCTCATAAAATTTCATATACTTATCTCTGTCTTCAGCCAACTCAGAGAACTCAAGGCATATCTTCATAATGTTTTTGCTGATAACATTCAGGATCTTGCTCTACTGGAGCATTTCTCAGGAGATGTTCAAGGGCAGGTCCTTGAAGTCAACCACACCATAGATAAAGTTGAAGTACTCATGTATTAGCTCTTTACAGCTGTCCATGATGAACATATGATAGACATACAGTTTGATGCTATGTTTGTTGTTTTCAAAAATATTAAAGGGAGATTGCCAGAGAATGAAGAGCAATGTACTGAATTCCAATTGACCTTCTACAGAGAAGTGCTTGAGTGTCAAATGTTCTTCCTTATCATTGGTGAGTCTCTTATAGAACTCATCATAGTCCTCTTGAATGATTTCATCTGGGTTTCTGGACCAAATAGGAGTAGTTTTATTTACTTCATCTTGATCATTATATTTCTCTTTAGTCTCCATTTTCTTTTTTTTATCTTTGCTGACGTCATTCTTCTTATCAGATACCATATCATCAGTCTTTGGCTTCTCTTTTTATCTTCCTTCTTTATCTCACCTTTTTCTTCCTCTGCCTCATCATCACTGATCTCCCATTCCTTCTCCAAGCAGAGGGTAATGGGGGTAGCCAATGAACTGTGAGTGTTTCTTTACCATTTCCTTGACCTTTCTCTCCTCTAAGTATTCTGCCTGATCTTCTTTGAGGGGAAGGATCACTTTGGTACTCTAGCCAATAGGCTGACAATGGTGTGCACAAACTGTGAAGGATTCACCAGCAGAAGACTCTCAGGTATACTGCTCATCAATGTTATGCTTTGTAATCACTACAACTAATAGACTTAATAGGCCAGGTAGAATCCAACCCCAAACTGGAGAAGTCTACACCAGCCTGGAGAACCCCCATAAATGCCTTTATACCAGACTTAATGGTTCCCAAGCTATTTATGAGGTCAATCTAGGTTGTGCCAGTGTCTGTGTCTACTGAAGTCAGTGATTACTTGTTAGGATTGGGAATGGTGTCAATTTTCAACTCTTTCCTACTGTTAAACTTGGAAGGGTCCATCAGACTTTCATTCCTAATTTTGTCCAAGACATCAGAAGCATTAGAGATCAACTCTAAAAGGAAAATTTCTTTGTTGGAATAGAAAGTGTTGATGATGAGGGAGTTGAGCTGGGCTATTTCAGCCTGAAAGGCAATGGTCTCCACCTCTTCCTCTCCATTGTGCACTACTTCAAGCATCTTGACCCAAAAGCTGAGTAGTAGTACAGAGCAGGATGAATCTAAACCATGTCTGACTGGCAAGGCAAACCCAGGCTGTACAGGAGTGACTCAAGATGTTTACTGCTATTTTTAAATATCCTACTTTACACACAAACTCTTTAGTTAAATTGTTTTCTGTTCTTACTTGATTTAAAAACATATTATTTAAAAGCATCTCTTATTGTAGCAACTCAATTATATTTCATTAATCAGATATTTTGCAACTGAAGAACATAGAATTGTGATGAGGTGAAAGGAATGAAACAAGCCTCTGCCTGGGAAATTGTTCTCTGTTTTTGAGTGACAACATGGTTCCTAATTTCAGAACAACTACAACAAAATAAAGATGCTGCTAAGGTCCTCTGTAGGCAATTGCTTTTACAGAGGAAATGCCTTTCTGTAAGTATTTACTATGTAAGTATTTACTATGAGATGGCTTGAGTATTGCTATTTATAGATGAGAAAGTAGAACCACCTGATCTAAGAAAGAAAAACAGAAAACTAAAATGTGCTTCCCTTAGTCTTACAGTATAGAAACAATCTCAGTATGTAACCAGTAAATGACATCAATACATTTTGAATATTTTACAAAGAACATATAGAAAAGGAAACAAAAGTGATACATACTTTATGGGTCTTTGAATTGTAATAACTTGAAAGAAGCAAATCAATTCCCATCCCTTAGAGGGTATGTAAATGACAATACCTATATTGTTCTCAACAACATAAATGGAAAAAGACCAAGAGGCTAAAATCTTTAATAATGAAAAATCCATTACCTTCAACAACAACAACAAACCACTCAGGTGAATATCACAGCATAAATCAGTGACACATCAAAAATGATTGTTTTAATTGTTTTGTAGTCATTATGCAAAGAAAAGGATCCAAGATATCACTCACTACAGCTATGTGCTAATGCCTAAAGCTAAGCAAGGAACAATAAAAGTGATTTTAAATAGCCATAATTACATACATCTTGTTGATACCCAAACTGCTAATTACCCATTATAATTATAGACCAATATCTATTTCCCAGGATATTTTGATATTTGAACTCTTCTATTTTCTTTTCAACAGAAACACATGTGTCTAAATAACCCACACAATAATTTTCTATAGTTCTCTGTCTAGAGATGATACCACATTGGAGATTACCATGTTTTGTGTTAGCATGTGAATTAATATCACCATTGTTTTACTCTTATATTGTTTATTACACTGAAGATAATAAATGTTTGTAGGCTTATATTTTTCAAAACATTAATAAGGGTTTTCAAATGCTTTAACAACCCTTCTAACCCGTCACCCACCAGAGGTACTGCAAAGGAAAGGTTAATAGGGCAAAGGGAGATGTGGACCTGTTCAAAAATACTTCTTCGGAGCCATATCAATCAAGACAGCAGTAATTCAATTCACACGAATCAGCAGCAGTAGCTCAATCCACTCACAAACATCATTCATGAGTCATCTATGGCAGTTAAATCCAGAAAAAAGTATGAAGCTCTGCCAGTCATCCTGAGTCTATGGAAGTAGCAAGAACCTGCACCCAGAATATCACAAGTTCTTTGGAGAATCTCTCTCTTCTCTCTTTGAAGTCAGTGAAGAAGGCAAGGCCAATGTCAGCAAAGTCGAATAAAAACTATCAAAGAGAGATAAAGCAAACCAGTACCACACAGCATTGTCCAATGTCTGTTGGGGTATGTATATATCATGTGTTCTCTCAAGCATCCACTCTAGCAAACATCACATGTTTTTCTTCCAGAAAATTATCATGTGTCTGTTCTCAACAAAACATCCTCCCACGTGTCTGCATCAACAAAATCATTCTCTTGTAAGACAGTTTCCAGAAAAATGAGACACAACTAAGTCTCCAAAGAAAATAGAAATTTCCACTTCGAATGTCCGTTAATCTATCTTCAATGTGAGTGTGTGTGTGTGTTTGTGTTTGTGTGTGTGTGTGTGTGTGTGTTATATCTCTGTGTGATATTTATGCCTGTGGGTGTGCATGCTCATGCACAGGGCCCAGATGTCAGACTCCCTAACTGTTTTCACCTTATTCCTTTGATCCAGTCTTTTACTGAATTCAAAGGTAGGCTCAAAACCAGCAACTCAACAAGTTTTCCTTCTGTTTCTGATTCCAAGAATTAATGTCTTAGAGGAATTTTTTGCTATCTGAACTCATTCTGTCATACATATTTGCCAAGAACTGTGAACCACCAGACTATCTCTGTAGCCTCTTCTGTATTCTCTTTATTCCCCTCTACGATTGCTTAGCAGTGGAGAGTCAATGCCATTTTTTCACTCCAAATTTCTGAAGATTGTTTCATGTATTCACAATGTGGCTATTCAGATCATAGTTATTTTCAGTTTTAGTTTGTTTTGAATTTAATGCTTAGACAGTATTGCTTGGCTTGACAATACCAAAATTAGTCAAGAAAAGGAAATATATTTCAGGCTATAATTTTGCCTTTCCTGAGATTAGTGATATATTTTCAAAAAGAAAATAGCTTTCTAAGGTGAATTTCCTCTCTACTAAAGAACGTTCATGGGAAATAACATGGAATAAGTGAAGAGACTACAATATCTAGAGGTCGGAGTATATTTTTGTGAGATAATAATGTCTTAGATGTAAATTTAATCATTCTTTAAAACATCAAAATTTTAATTTATAAAGAAAAATCTGATGAATTAAAAGTAATGTAATCTCAAAACTCAAAGAAAAAAAAACAAGAAAATGCAAATTGTGTTGAGTGAGCAGGCATAGTGGAACACATCTTTTTTCCCATCACTAGGGAGACAGAGGCAAGATGATCTCCTCAAAGTTTAAGACCAGACTAATGTCTATGCTGATTTCTAGGACAGCAAGAGCTACTTAATTAAATTTTCATCTCAAAAACAACTAAGAAAAATAAATGAATTACTTTGAGTGAAGATAGTGAACACTGTTTACAGGGTAGACAAATAGATGAATAAATATATGCCATTTATGAATAAGCATCAAAATATAACATTTATGTGGATGTGGTTATATGGTGGTTATAATTATTATCTTTAAAGTCTTGTACAGGCAAAAGCACAAACAAACAAACCAACAAAAAAACTCACATTTTCTAAAATCCTTTATTAGTCATTGTCAGATATTCAGAGCTTTCTCTAGTAAGGGTTTAATATATGAACATGTCACATTGCAATTGTCTTACCAGAAAAAAATTCTCCAACACAAGTTTAATAGATAGCTATATGTATTAATAAAAGAGAATTTCCAAAGTCAACTATGTTTAATTTGCATTTCATTTTATTATAGTTATTTGTCAGTTTTCATTACATTTGAATACATTTCACCATGGAAACTTTAGTTAAATTAAAAAAAAAAAAAGTATTTATGTTTGGAACAACCTGCATTGTGTGCCTTGATATTTCAGGCATCATTTCAAGTACAGTGAATACAAAATTTGATAAAGGACAACTTTTTTGTAAAGTTAGATTTAAATAAAGTTTTATCAATTGTTTTAGAAAAAATAATTTCATTAGATATTAAAGCTGTTCACCATGAGTTTTTCTTGTCGCAAGTTATGGTTTTATGGCTCTTCATTTGTTTTTATTTATATCTGTTTATTTAGATACTAAATGCTGTGCCCTCCTGCCCTGTAACCATGTAGACACTCCGCATTCCCCCACACATTCTCTTCTGAGATGGTGGACCTCCAACATGGAATATCGCGTCTCTGCCAGATTAAGTGCATCCTATCCCACTGAGGACAGAGAAGGTATCCATGTTTGGAAATGAATACAACAGTCAGACTACAGCTTTAGGGAGATACTCTGCTCCAGTTGGGGGATCCAAATGGAGACTGAGCTGCAGTACTGCTACATATATGCCAGGGACCTCATTCCACCACATGAATGATCTTTGGTTGGTGGCTCAACTCAGAAAGCTCCCAGATGATCAGGTTAATAGACTTTGTTGGTACTCCTGTAGGGTTCTCATCCCCTCAGGGCCTTCAATCATTCCACCAACTCTTCATAAGAGTTTGTGACCTCTGTCCATTGTTTTGCTGTGGGTAACTGATCTGTATCAGTCAGAAAACTCTCAGAGGACAGCTATTCAAGGTTCTTGTCTACAAGCATAACCAAGTGTCATTAATAATGTATACTAGCTGGGGTGCACTGTCTGGCCCCAATAGAGAGGAAGTGCCAGAGGAGAATGGAAGAGAGATATAGAAAGGATTGTGGGAGGGGATGACCAGGGGGTGGGAGGGCAGTGAGCAGGATGTAAAGTGAATAAGTAAAATAACAACAAGAACAACAACAACAACAATAATAATAATAATGACAGAGACTGGTGTTTGTCCAGTGGATAAGTTTAAAGTTGGGCAGGTTGGTCATTCCTTCAGTCTTTGCTCCATCTTTCTCCCTATATTTCTTTTAGACAGGGAAATTTTGGACCTGAAAATATTGTGGATGGGTTGGTGTTCTTATACTTCCACTGGGGTCCTATCTGGTCACAGGAGGTTGCCTCTTCATGTTCCATATCCCCACTATTAGGCATCTTGACTAAGGTCACCAATATTGAATTCTGGGAGTTTCCCCCCTATTCAAGTCTCTGGGACTTTATAAAGATTTCTCTTATCCCTCTATGCCTAGGAGGTGTAGATTTCCATTCATTCTCCTGACACTCAGGGACTCTTTCCTATCTCTCCCCACACCAGCAACAACAGGAGATCAAGGGAATACCAATTGGAAAGGAAGAAGTCAAGGTATCACTATTTGCTAATGATATGGTAACGAATATAAGTGATCCCCAAAATTCTACCAGGGTATTCCTACAGCTGATAAACAACATCAGCAAAGTGCCTGAATATTAAATTAACTCAAAGAAATCAATAGCCTTCCTCTAGTCAAAGGACAAATGCGCTGAGAAAGAAATTAGAGAAATAACATCCTTCACAATAGTCAAAAGTAATATAAAATGTCTTGGTGTGACTCTACTCAAGCAAGTTTAAGATCTGTTTGATAAGAACTTCATGTCCCTGAAGAAAGAAATTGAAGAAGACCTCAGCAGATGTAAAGATCATCTATTCTCATGGATTGGAAAGAATAATATATTAACAATGGCCATCTTACTGAAATCAATCTGCAGATTGAATGCAATCCCCATCAAAATTCTAATTCAATTGTTCATAGAGTTAGAAAGAGTAATTTGCAAATTCATTTGGAACAACAACAACAACAAAAACCAAAAAACAGGATAGCAAAAACTAGTCTCAACAATTAAAAAAAAAAATTCTGGGAGAACCACCATCCCTGATCTCAAGCTGTACTATATAGAAATAGTGATTATAAAAAAAAAGCATGGTATTGGTACAGAGATAAACAGTTAGATCGATGAAATAGAATTAAAGACCCAGAAATGAACCCAAACATCTATGGTCACTTGATTTTTGACAAAGAAGCTAAAATTATCCAGTGGGAATAAAACAGCATATTCAACAAATGGTGCTGGCTCAAGTGGTGGTTGGAATGTAGAAAATGAGATTGATCCATTCTTATTTACTTGTACATTGCTCAAGTCCAAGTGGATCAAGGACCTTCACATAAAACCAGATATGTGGAATCTAATAGATGAGAAAGTGGGGAAGAACCTCAAACAGATGGACACTGGGAAATTTTCTGAACAAAACACCAATGGTTAATGCTCTAAGATCAACAATCAAAAAATGGGACCTCATAAAATTGCAAAGTTTCTGTAAGGTAAAGGACACTGTCAATAGAACAAAATAGCAATCAACAGATTGGGAAAAGGTCTTTACCAACCATACATTTGCTAGAGGGCTAACATGCAAAATATACAAAGAACTCAAGAAGTTAGTCTCCAGAGAACCAAATGATTCTATTAAAAATGTACTACAGAGCAAAATAGAGAATTCTCAACTAAGGAGTCTCCAATGGCTAAGAAACACTTTAAGAAAAGAATGTTCATCATCATTAGTCATTAGGGAAATGTAAATCAAAATGACCTTGAGATTCCACTTCAGACCAATTAGAATGTCTAAGAACAAAAGCACAGGTGACAGCACATGTTGTTGAGGATATGGAGAAAGAGAAACACTACTCCATTGCTGGTGGGATTCCAAGCTGGTTCAACAACTCTAAAAATCCATCTGGTAGGTCCTCAGAAAATTGGAAATCATTCTACCTGAGGACCCAGCTATACCACTCCTGGTATACCCAAAGATGCTCTGACATATAACAAGGACACATGTTCCACTATGTTCATAGACCCTCATTTATAATAGCCAGAAGATGGAAAGAACCCAGATGTGCCTCAACAGAGGAGTGAATACAGAAAATGTGGTACATTTACACAATGGAGTACTACTCTGCTATTAAAAACAGTGACTTCATGAAATTCTCAGGCAAATGAATAGAACTATAAAATATCATCTTGAGTGCTGTAACGCAGTCACAAAAGAACACACGTGGCATGTATACACTGATAAGTGTTTATTAGCCCCAAAGCTCACAATGCCAGTGGACACAACCCACAAACCATATGGAATTTAAGAGGAAGGAAGACCTGGTTGTAGATACTTCAGTCTTGAATTGAGGCAGGAACAGGATGATCACAGGAGGTGGAGAAGGGTGAGACCTGGGAGGAAGAGATGAGGGTGAGGAAACAAGGGGAAGGCAGTATCAAGTACTGAAGGGGACAGGAGAGAGGTACAGAAAATTGAATAAAAATATGTAGCAGTAGGGGAAGAGGAACTGGACAGTCCCAGACTCCAGGGAAATGAGAGGCTCCTAGGACCCAGTTGTGATGACTTTAGCTGAAATTCACAAAGGGGAGATAGAACCTGTAGAGCCTACCTCCACTAGATAGGCACAGCCCTGATCAAGGGATGGGGACACCCACCCATCTTAAACTTTTTAAAACTTTGAGAAATGTTACTTTCCAAAGGAAGAACAGGGACATAAGTAAGTAAATAAATAATTAAATAAATAAATAAAGCAAAAACTGAAGGAAGGCCCATCCAGGGACAGCCCCACCTAAGGATCCATCCTGTCTTCAGACACTTTTGCCATTGCCAAGAGGCACTTGCTGATAGGAACTTGGTGTGGCTATTCCATGGGGATTGCAAGGAGCAATCAGTCAAATGCAAATGTGCATGCTTGGAACCAATCATCAAATTGAGCTCAAGGATCCTGGTGGGTGGTGGAGCTGGCAGATGAACTGGAAGAATGGAGGACGATTACAACCCCATTGGAAGAACAACATTGGATGGCTGGACTACCCAGTCCTGCCAAGGACTAAGAACATGGCCCCAGATACTTATGTAGCAAAAGATGGCCTTGTCTGACATCAAAGGGAAGCCCTTGGCCCTGTGAAGTTTTTTGGCCCTAGGGTAGGGGGATGCTGGGGGAGGAGGCGTCCGAGGAGAAACACTCTCATAGAGGCAAAGAGGAGGGAAGAGAGGACTGATGTTGGATGGCTGGTTTGTGGATGGGTAACCAGGAAGTGCGATATCATTTGAGATGTAAAAGAATGGAATGATTAATTTTAAAAAAAGAAATTAGAGAGATGGACTGAAAAAAAGTAAAAAATCAGTAGCCTTCCTTTAATCAAATGATAAATGGACTGAGAAAGAAATTAGGGAAACAACATCCTTCACAATAGTCACAAATAATATAAAATATCTTGATGTAACTCTAACTAAGCAAGTGAAAGATGTGTATGACACGAACGTCAACTACCTGAAGAAAGAAGTTAAAGAAGATATCAGAAGATAGAAAGATCCCCCATGCTAATGGATTAACATAGTAAAAATAACAATCTTACCAAAAACGATCTACACATTCAATGCAGTTTCTATCAAACTTACAACACAGGTTTTTTTTACAGACCTTGCAATTCTCAACTTTATATGACAAAACAAATACCAAGAGTAGGCAAAACAATCCTGAACAATAAAATGTCTTCTAGGGGAATCACCATCCCTGATGTCAAACTGTACTACAGAGCAATAGTGATATAAACAAACAAACAAAAACCTCTTCATCATATTGATACATAAACAGGTTGATCAATGAAATCAAATCAAAGACCCAGAAATGTAACCACATCCCTATGAACACTAGATTTTTGATAAAGAAGGCAAAACCATACAATGGAAAAAAGAAAGTATCTTCAACAAATGGGTCTGGTCTAACTGGATATCTGCGTGTAGAAGAATGCAAATTGATCCATATTCATCACCCTGCACAAAACTCAAGTCCAAGTGTATCAAGGACCTCAACATAAAGTCAGATACACTAAATCTCATAGAAGAGAAAGCGGAAATATCCTTGAATGCATTGATACAAAAGACAATAGCCTAAACAGCACACCAGTAGCTCAGGCTCTAATATCAACAACTGATAAATGGGGCCTCATTTTTTAAAAGTAAGATGACTATTGTGCATTTAAAATAGTGCCACTGGTGCACCAATAATGATCAAAGGGAAAACACACTGAATATATGATATTTCAATTCCAAAGTTTTGTACTGGATAGTTGTAGCTAGACGACATTTAGATTAAGGCCATTTCTCTTCCTTTTCAGATGCACAGGACTTATTAAAATACTTATAACAGAGATAAAGACTTCTTTATGAATAAAAAAATCGTTTTAGCATTTTAAGCTACTGATTTTATGTCCTAAGCCATGCTAAGGTTTGAAAATAGGAATTATGCTTCGGTTTTCAACATTCTCTCTGACAACATTCATATAGTATTTAGCCTATCTAGTATTTTCACACACTCCTTTATATGTGTGTGATCTCTTTGCAGAAAGGAAACACCATGTTTTTGTAAACAAACTGCAAAATATTCTTTAGAATTACTTAAGTAGGCAATCGAGTCTGCTGTGCCTGCTGCCACTACTAAGGTTTCTTCAACATATCATGAGTATTGGTAACAGCAACCAACACAGAACCTAGTTAATATAATCTAAGGTGGAAATGTCAGGCACACTCATATGCCTAGATGAGAACTTCAGGAAAAACTGTGTTTTCTCTTGGAAAAAGCAGAACAATATAAAGTTAAAGCGGTTAAAATTAATCTTTTTCCTCTATTTCCAAGTACCAAAAATAGATCATATTTTTAAAGTCATAGAAGTGTTTATAGATACATTTAATATACATGTATTCTTTTCATATCAAATATTTGACTTTCAAAATATTAGTAGATAGAACAGTACATATTTTCTCTATTAGAGATCTTCCTATTAAATATAATAGAAATTGATTCAACAAGACTGCATTTTATAATACACTATTCTCTAGTATGGACAGTTTATAACATAAACAAAATCATACGGACTAGAACAAGGACCTTCTACATCCCAAACACAGTCTCAGCAACTATTATTTGGCCAATTCTGCTCCATCTGCATTTATGATTATTTTCCTTCACACTATATGATTATGAAAAATATTCCAGCTGTAACAGAAATTAATTCAGAAATATCTTCATGTATTCTAAAGCATATGTTAAAATAGTCATAATTCTACAACTAATCTAACACTTAAATAACACCAAAAGTTCTGTAATATAAAAGTCCATTCGCATTAAAATAGTTTAGTAGAGGTTTTATTTTTTTGCCTAATTTCATTTGCCATGAATTGAATTCATCTCTGACTGTCTAATATGATATTGAGATTTGCTAGAAAAGGTATTAGTGCCTTTATGAATTGGCTAATAATCAGGGTAAGGATTCACTGTCAATATTGCTGCTTCTTGATTCATACTTTAGCCTTGTGACCATTCTTCAGAAGGTCCATTCAAACATTGTTCCTTTCTTGGAACCTTCCTGACACTCATTGATCACATTGTGTAGTGCCAGTGAAATGTTAGTGACCAACAAAAACCAGACAGGTGCCGATCTGATGCAATTCACAAAAGGGTCTTTATTCTATTTGCGCTAGCTTGGCCCCTCCAATGCACCACCATCATGCAGGATAGTTTTGGTGGGGGGAGCCCTGAATATGTATCAGAGCAAGGCTTTATAGTAAGCAGGAAACAGGTGGTGAGTGTGCAAGCATTGGCTGGTGCTTAAGGTCATCCTGGGGATACAGGTTTGTTGGGGAAATAATCTGGAGATGCTGGTCATGTTGAGGGTGTAACCTGGAAACACTGGTCTTATTGGGGATTAGCCTAGAGACTAGAACTAGGCTCCAGTAACGCTGGGGGGGCAACTTGGAAACTAATGCTAGTTGCCAGCCTGTTAATATACCTGAATTCAAACTTAGGTCAGGTTTTCTAAAATGGAGTCTGAACTTAATAGATTTGGCCTCTCAATTAGAATTGGTTATCCTTCAAACTCCTATGTTGCATGATTACAGTAGTGGATATTTCTTCTAGTTTACTTTTGGGAAAAATAATATATATATATATATATATATATATATATATATATTTATATATACACACACACACACATACACATACACATATATATAACCAAAGGTTTAAGGACCAATGTTTGAGGCGATTATTAGGCTTTATCCTGATTATCCTGATTATGGCAATTTAGGCACGTATCAAAGGGCCAAATGACATTTTAAAAATGTGCATAATTATCATGCCAATTAAAAACTAGAATGAAACATAACATTGAAAACTAATTCCTGTATGTAAACTGAAAATTCATTGTCCTATATATGTAATAACAAGTTAAAATGGAATTGAACATATAAATCCCTTAATAAGATGGTCTATGGAAAATTGTTATGCTTCAAGTACAATCATTACTTGTGGAGCTTTTTATTTTGAAATATAAGTAATCAGAACATTTTAACAGGTTGTAATAAATAATTTAACATGGTACAATGCCCAGAGCTACAAAATTAAGAAATATTTTGCAATAATAACAATGGTAGAAAACAGCATGCTGCCCTTTTATAAAGAAAGGCTTCAAGAGAGATGATCAGATTGAATAGGTAGATAATGAGTAGGATAATTCAGGAAAAGAGAAGCCCTCTGCGGCCAGAGGCAAGTTGCAAGTGACTTGTTCATTGGCAATGAGATACTCCTTTACTTCCAGTAAAGAAAAGAGGTAAAAAGAGTCATTGAAAAACTGGGAATTATGTGGAAAACGTAATGGGCAAGAGAACTATCAATTGATAGAGTGCTTCCATCAGTGAACAAGTACATTCAAGAACTGAGATTTGTTAAAGGCTATGACAAACTCCATACATTTGTGGAGGGAGTGAAGGATAGTTGGTTCTACTTAGTTGAAGTGCTACAATATTGGAAATCAGAGAATGAGGTCTGTCATTTGAGATTAACTGATAACATTCTGCTTGGTTACAGGGAACTCCAAGTTATTTTAGAAATAAAAAGAACTTTAGTTCATGACTGCTTAGTGGCAATACTGGGTTATAGAACTCTATCTTTGCTAATTTCTGATGTGGCAAAGCTAAAATTAGCCAGCAGTAATTTTAGAATGATGTTTTCAAAATATTATCCACATTCATTAAAGGTTTGGTTTATGAGGCTTGGAAAATTTACTTGTGGAATTTATCTCATAATTCATCAGTTGTCCACAATGGAGTCCAGGGTATTTCTGGTATTTCTGACCCTAAGAAAGAAGTTCATTTACACCTTCTCTCTCTTTCACCGAGTCATCTTACACAGAGGCTCTTTCATGCAGATGCAAAACTCCCCTTAAGCATGAGGATCTCCTGATGTGGAAGTCAGGAAGTGCATGCTGATAAGAGCCTGATATGGATGTCTCCTCAGAGGCCTTCAAGAGTCTGACATTCAGAGGCAGATGCTCACAACTAGCCAATGAACTGATCATGGGGTTCTCAATGGAGGAGTTAGAGTGAGGACTGAAGGAGCTGAAAGGGTTTGTGGCACCATGAGGAGAGCAACAATACCAACCAACCACAGCTCCCAGGGTCCTAACCACCAGCCTGGGAGCACTTAGGGAGGGATCCAGGGCTTCAGCTGGATATGTAAGAGTGGAGGGCCCTGCTGGGCATAGGTGGGAGATGAGATCCTTGACCTCATGAAGGCTGGACGCCCCAGGGGGTGGAAATTTTGAGGGTGGGGAAGTGGGAGTGGGGGGGGTAGGTGGGGGTAACATTCACAGAGAAGGAGGAAGGGTAAGGGGGTGGGGGGTTCCCGGGTGGGTGGGGGATTGGGTAAGGGGACAACATATGAAATATAAATAAAATATCCAATAAAAAAAAAAGCATGAGGATCTCTATATTTTCATTCACTTTTCTGAAACATTAAGAAGATTTTTTTCATTAGTGCTAAGATTTTCCACAGAGGTATTTTTCCCCATGTTTGCTTCCACTGCTCTTTAAAAGATATTTTTTTTTCTGCCATCCAAAATCTTTTGAAACGCTGTGATATCTGTCTTCTAGCCCATGTATACATGACAACAACAACAAAAAAATACCTTTCACCATGAATAATTGTCTTCTGGAAGAATGGGAGGGGGCATTCAGTCTCCAAATAAAAATCATGAAAGACGTACTTTACATGTAGAAGAAATGAAGAAGGCATTTATGAACTAATGTTTTACAGCAGTTTCAAAGTCCAAATACTATACAACATGATTACAGACTTACAAGAAAAATAATGTTGTAATAGTGTTATAAGCTTTAAGGAATATTCACATCTGATTTTTTTCCAAGTTCCTTCCTAACATCTTTTAGGGGGCACCGAACTTTTTTTTCCATCCCACTCCAAATTCTTCCTTATGATCCTAGCATATAACTCTGCCTCAGAGGCTAAATTAAAGTGTTAAATTTAGTTAGTAAGAACAAATATCATGGCTTCTCCATTATTTTGACAGGACTGAAATTGCTCTGGTGATTCATTAATCAACTTATCAAATATGGAGTAGGATAGTGAACATACTAATTGAAAATCAAGAAACAGATTAAGTGTTTAATGTCAAAAGCTCAGAGACAGGTTTCAGGTAATTGCCAAAGAGACAATTCACATGAGTTTTAAATATAAGTACTTGATCTCTGTTAAAATAAAGGCACTTTCTCATTACTTGGAAGGAGCTTCTTAGACACATAATTTAATTTGGATTAAATAAGCAACTTAAATTTTAAGAAAAAATGTACTCAATTGTAAGCAAAAATTTAATTTAGGTCTGTACAAAAGTAAAAACAATCTGTAAGTATTCAAAATGGAAAAGAAAATGTTCTGTTAAATATACACATTAAAAACACATTATGTTCTCAAAACAAAGCAATGCCTGGTAAGTTTTCTGAAAGCTTAATTTGTTTTTATTATATGCTGCAGAGCAACTCTTTATTATTACAATGGTACTATGTGTAAAATGATACTGTTTGAAATTCATAAAAGAAAAAAGGAACTTAACCATCTTAATTCCAAGCTAGGAAGTCCTTAATTTCTGTTAAAACACACAAAATGTCATATGTATTATTTCCAATAAAATGCATATATTTTGATTTTTCTTTATCTATAGATTATAAATGAGATATGAGCAAACAGATTGGAATAAGGATAGAGTTTAAAATATAAAAGCGGTCCTAAAAATACTATTGGAAAACTTCTCTCAAGTTCAAATATATTAAAATAAATAGAGTCTTATAAATATCAATTTCAGTAGGTCCCCAAATCTTACCTTAATTGCAACTCCATCTTATCTAATCAAGTCTTTCATCCCAGTTTTAAACTATATTTCTATTTTCCCTACCCCTCATTCAGAATGATTTTAATTTACAGAGAAATCCAAGATAAAGCCAAATATTTTAAGAATTGCTTAACATGACAAGAATGTAGATGTTGAATATATTCTATACATGTCTTTCTGTTTTTCAGAGACATCATGTTACTTAAAATATACCACATTTGAAAATGCTAATATCACATCTATAATTTCTCAAGTACTCAGAAAGTGACAGAAGAATAATGCCCTGGACATTTTTTCCTGAGACAGGAAAATTGGAGTGGAATATGATCACAAGAGGATAAAAGGAAGAGAAGGAATGGTATTAAGAGCAAGGTAGTAAATATGATTAAGTATATTGTATATGCATATATACATAATCTACACTGGACAATGAAAATACATATTCTATATAAATACATGATATATACAAATAGAGACAAAGTTTTGTAAAAGAGCAATTATGAAAAAAAAAAAACAAGAAGAGAAACCATCAGCTCTGGCACACAGGACTCCAAGTCTGAAGCAAATGTGTGTGACAGATTTGCCAGGCTTTCTCTTGGTGATATGCCTGGATTTGCCTGTTTGAACTTGGCCTGTTTCTCCTATCCCTTTTCCTCCTTCATTGTCCCTGCCAATGGAACAATTCCACCTTGTGAATCACACTTATTTTAAACTTATATTCAGCCCAAAGTGTTATTAAGTCATACTAGATTTATGAATAAATTTATTATTTATTTTTTACATGTTACATCCCAAGCACATTCCACCCTTCCTCCTCTATTCTTAGAAAGCCTCCAACTGTCCTCTTCCCCAGATCCACCTTTCCTGTATCCCTACCAAAGCAAACAAACACCAGGTCTCCCAATTATAACAGTGAAGCATAGTACATCAAAATGCAGTAAGGCTAGACCTTATTATCATATCAAGGCTGGAAAAAAACCTCTAGGAGAATAGGGGTTCCCAAAGGAGGCTAAATATCAAAAATTCCCTCACTTCTACTGCTAAAAGTCCTACAAGAATACCAAGATATACAATCATACACTATCTATAATTGTTGCTTTAGTCTCTTTGAGACTCTGTGTACCTTAAGAGGAGGGGGGAGGGTCTCCTATGGGTACTACACGCCCTGCTACATTAAGTCAGAGCAGAACTAGGCGTATCCTTTCTTACTGAAGTCAGACAAGGCAGTCCAGCTAAGAGAGAAGAATCAACAGGAAAACAACAGAGTCAAAATCAGCACACACTCCAGTTGTTAGGAGAGCCTTATGAAGACCAAGATGCTTGTCTACTACTTGTATACAGGAGTCTAGGTCTAGCCCATGCATGTTCTTTGGGTGGCAGTTCAATCTCTGAACTTCCATGGCTCAGGTTAATTGATTCATAGATCATTTTGTGGTGTCCTTGACCCCTTCTGCTCCCTCAATACTTCCTCCCACTCTTCTACAAGGTTCCCTGAGCTCCACCTAATGTTTGGATGTGGCTTTCTGTGTCTTGTTTCCATCAGCTGCTAGGAGAAGCAGCTAGGGAGACAGTAATGGTAGGCTTTTGTCTACAAGTATGCCAGAATATCATTAGTAGTGTCACTCATATTCTGTAGGCTACCATTTTGTTTTATTGACTATGTCCTTTGTCTTACAGAAGATTTTCAGTATTATTTATGAATTGGTGATCTTAGTGCCTGAGCTGTCCATGTACTTGCTGTTCAGGAAATTGTCTTCTGTACCAATGCATTCAAGGCTATTCACCATATCCTCTTCTATTAGATTTAGTGTATCCAGTTTTATGTTGAGGTCTGTGACCTACTTGGACTTGTGTTTTGTTCAGGATGATAGATTTTATCTATTTTGTATTGCTGATATCCAGTTAGACCAGCAACATTTGTTGAAGATACTTTCTTTTATCCATTGTATGGTTTTGGCTTCTTAATAAGAATGAAGTGTCTGTAGGTGTGTGGGTTTATTTATGGATCTTTAATTGTATCCCACTGATCCACCAGATTGTTTCTATAACAATACCATGAATACCATGCTTTTTTTTTTACTATAGATCTATAGTCTATCTTGAAATCAAAGATGGTGATACTTCCACAGGCTTTATTTTATTGCTTTGTCAAATGTCTATTCATAGCAATGAGAAATATAACTAATGCATCATTCTATTCTTTACAGAAAGTTAAAATACTCACAGTGAAAAGGTATCTGTATGAGTACTCTGTATGAGTACAATACATAAGCCATTTGCCTGAAGAGCTAGGTGTTAATTATTAGTTCACATTTACTTTTGTTTGTGGAGGATCAAGAAGGGAGACTGTGGAACTATTCCTTTCTTATTTTTCTTCAATCAATGATTTATTATTATTATTATTATTATTATTACTAATTTTACTATTTACAATCCAGCCATAGCCCTTCTCCCTGTTACCCCTCCCATGGTTCCTCATCCCATTCCTCCAAACTTCTGTCTCCAAGAGGATGTGCACCCCCACACACCAGAACTACCCCCACTCCTGTAGGGCCTCAAGTCTTTCTAGGATTAGGGATATCTTCTACCACTGAAGCCAGACCAGACAGTCCTTTGCTGTAAATGACTCTGGGCTTGGGACCAGATCCTGTATGCCGCCTCATTAGTGGCTCAGTGTCTGGTAGCTCAAAAGTCTACAGGTTAGTTAAGACTGCTGCTCTTACTATGTGGTCCCTCCTGTTCAGCTTCTTCCATCTTTCCCCTAATTCAACCAACAGGATCCCCCACTTAAGTCCAATGGTTGGTCATAAGTAACTTTATCTGCCTCAGTCAGCTCGGTCAGCTGCTGGTTCAGCCTCTCAGAGGACAACTATACTAGACTCCTGTCTGTAAGGATACCATACCATCACTATTAGTGTCAGGCCTTGGTGCTGTCCCATAAAATTAATCCCCATGTTAGGGCAGTCACTGGACAACAGCCTTCCCTTCACTTTCTTCTCCATCTTTGTCCCTGCAGTTATTTTAAACAGGAACAATTCTGGGTCAGAAATTTTGACTGTGAGTTGGCAACCCCATACATCCTTCCACTTGAGGCCCTGTCTATCTACCGGAGATGAACTCTTCGAGTTCCCTCTCTCCACTTTTGCGCATTTCATCTAAGGTCCCTCACTTTGAGTCCTTATAGTCTCTCACCTCCCAGGTCTCCCTCCCACACACACATCTTTCACCCTCCAAGGCTGCATATCTTCATTCATTCTGCTGGCTCTCTGATTTGTCTTCTATTGACCCCATACCTGATCCTGTTCCCCATTTACCACTCCCCAACTCCTTCCCCTCTCTCATGGAGTTCCCTTCCTCCCTCTACCTCCTCTGATAATTTTCTTCCCCCTTCTACGTTGATAAAAGCATCTTCATTGGGGCTTTCTGCTTGTTAAACTTAAATACTTTTTGGCTAATATCCACTTACTAGTGAGTACATACTTCCTGACTGTTTGAGATTCCTCTGTTGTGATTTCTCTGTTTAGCTCTGTAATCATTATTTTTTTAAATTTGGGTTATTTGGTTTCCTGGAAAATGGCTTCTTGATTTTTTTTTTATATATTTCAGATATTAGCCCTCTACTGGATGTGGGGTTAGTGAAGATTTTTTTCCCCAATCTGTTGGTTGCCAATTTGGCCTACTGACTAAGTCTTTTGCTTTAGGGAGCTTTTCAGTTTCATGATGTCCCAGTTATCAATTGTTGATCTTAGAGCCTGAGACATTGGTGTTTTGTTCAGGAAATGTCCCCTGTTCCAATGAGTTTCAGACTCTTTCCTACTTTCTCTTCTACTATTTTCAATGTATCTGGTTTTATGTTGAGGTACTTGATCCATTTGGACTTGAGTTTTGTGTAAGGTGATAAATATGGATCTACTTTGATTTCTTTAAAAACAGACTGCCAATTAGACCATCACCATTTATTGAAGATGCATGGCTTTCTTTTTCCATTATAGTTTTTTTGCTTCTTTGTTAAAGATCAAGTGTCCATAAATGTGTGGGTTTATTTCTGTATCTTCAGTTCTATTCCATTAATCGACCTGTCTCTATACCAATAACATGTGGTTTTTATCACTGTTGCTCTGTAGTACAACTTGTAGTCATGGATGGTATTTTTCCAAGAAGTTTTAATCCTACCAGTCCATGAGCATGGGAGATCAATACATCCTCTGAGGTCCTCCTGAGTTTCATTCTTGAGAGACTTGAAGTTCTTGTCATGCCAATATTTGACTTGTCGGTTAGAGTTACACCAAGATATTTTATATTATTTCTGACTACTATGAAGGGGGCTGTTTCTCTAGTTTCTTTTTCAGATAATTTATCATTTGCCTTAAGGAGAGCTACTGATCTGTTTGAGTCAATTTTATATCCAGCCACTTTGCTGAAGTTGTTTATCAGCTGGAGAAGTTCTATGGTGGAATTTTTGTGGTTGCTTATGTTTACTACCATATCATCTGCAAATAGTGATACTTTGACCTCTTCCTTTCCAGTTTACATCCTCTTGATCTCCTTTTGTTACTTCATTGCTCAAGATAGGACTTTGAATACTATATTAAATACATGCTGAGATAGTGGGCAGACTTACCTTGTAACTAATTTTAGTGGGATTACTTCAAGTAACACTTCATTTAATGTGATATTGGCTATATATTTCTTTTATTATATTTAGGTATGTGCCATGAATTCCTAATCTCTTAAAGACTCCTAACATGAAGGGATGTTGTATTTAGTTAATGGCTTTTTCAGCATCTAATGAGATTATTATGTGATTTTTTTCCTTTGAGCTTTTTTATATAGTGGATTGCCGTAATAAATTTTTGTCCACTGAAACATACCTGTATCTCTAGGATGAAGCCTACTAGATCATGGTGAATGGCTTTGATGTGTTCTTAGATTCGGTTTGCTAGGATTTTGTTGACTATTTTTGCATCAATACTCATAAGTGAAACTGATCTGAAAATCTCTTTGTTGAGTCTTTGTGTGATTTAGGTATCATAGTAACTATGACTTCATAGAATGAGTTAGGTAGTGTTCCCTCTATTTTTATTGTATGAAGTAGTTTGAAGAGTGTTGGTATTAACTCTTCTTTGAAGGTTGGTTGAATTCTGCAATAAAGCTCTCTGGCTCTCGGCTTTTATTTTTGGTTAGGAGGATTTTAATGAATTTTTCTATTTCCCTAGGGGCATGGTATTTTAGAAAGTTTACTTGCTCTTGATGTAACTTTTGTAAATGGTATCTTTCTAGAAAATCATCCATTTTATCTAAAATTTTCCAGATTTGTTGAGGAAAGATTTTCTAATGGGATCTCATATTTTTTAAAAAATTTACTCAGCTTCTGTTGTTATGTCTCCCTTTTCATTTCTGATTTTGCTAATTTGGATGCTGCCTCTGAGCCCTTTAGTTAGTTGGGCTAGATGTTTATCTATCTTGTTGATTCTCTCAAAGAATAACCATTTATTTATTTAGACAGTGAGTTTGACTATTTTCTGCCATCTATTCCTCTTGGGTAAGTTTCCTTCTTTTTGTTCTAGAGCTCTTGGGTGTGCTGTTAAGCTGTTAGTGTAAGATCTTCCCAGTTTCTCTACCAGGCCACTTAGTGTTATGAATTTTCCTCTTAGCACTGCTTTCATTGTATCCTATAAATTTGTATATGATGTGTCAAGATATTCATTAAATGCTAAAAATGCCTTTAAATACTTTTTTTCTTCCCTGACTAAATTATCATTGAGTAGAGAGTGTTCAGTTTCCAAGTGTATGTGGGCTTTCTGTTGTTTATGCTGTTATTGAAGACCAACCTTAGTCCATGGTGATCAGATATGATGCATGGGATCATTTCAATTTTCTTGTATCAGTTGAGGGTTGCTTTGTGACCAGTTATATGGTCAATTTTGAAGAAGGTACCATGAGTATAGGACTGTGATAGGATGACTGGTTTTGATCAAGGTGCTGGCTGGATATAGCCTGGAAACCCAACAGGTGTCCATTGCCTGTGAGGGACGAGCATCTGTTCCACCACACTCTCAGAATCAAGGCTTCTGACACGTGGCATGATGTCCATTTCATCTGCGCCTTGCAGTCAGGTTTAGCTAGAGAGGGCATGACTACAGGCTTCAGCCTTGAGAGACTTCCATATTCATGAGTTACCTAAAGGCCAGGGGGTGTGGCTAAATTAAGTTATTCCTTCTCAGTCCCTCCTCTTCCCCCTCCCCTATTTAAGGCAGGCCTGCTCTGGCTTAGATTGGGGGTGCACATCCAGATCCAACTACCATACCATGGCAATAAAACTCATGGAACCTTATTATTGGGGCCTGCCATTACCAAAGCTTCCAGCCTTTGGAACACAGGACTTTCCCCTGTTTGTGGGACCTACTAGCATGGAAAGCACCCCGCAGGTCACTGCTGTGTAGCCTGGGGTCTCCGCTGCATGATTTTTCCCACACATGAGGTGCTGAGAAAGTCATATTCTTTTGTTTTAGGGTGAAGTATTCTGTAGATATCTATTAAATCCATTTGTTTCATAACCTCTATTAGTTTCATTGTGTCTCTGTTTAGTTTCTGTTTTAATGTCCTGTCCATTGGTTTAGAGTGGGGTATTGAAGCCTCCCATTATTATTGTGTGGGGTTCAATGTGTGTTTTGAGCTTTTTTGAAGTTTCTTTGATGAATGTGGGTGCTCTTGTATTGGGGGCATAGACATTCAGAATTGAGACTTTCTCTTGATGGATTTTTCCCTTGATGAATATGAAGTATCTTTCCTCATCACACCTGATAACTTTTGGTTGAAAGTCAATTTTATTGGCTATTAAGATGGCAACTCTAACTTGTTTCCTGGGACTATTTGCTTGGAAGACCTTCTTCTACCCTTTTACTCTGAGATAGTGTTTCTCTTTGTTATAGAGGTGTGTTTCTTGTACACAGCAAAATGATTGATCTTGTCTGCATATCCAGTCTGTTAGCTTATGTCTCTTTATAGGTGAGTTGAGTCCATTAATATTGACAGATATTAAAGAGAGATGACAGTTGGTTTCTGATATGTTTGTTTTTTAGGTGGCTTTATGTGCATGTAGTTTACTCCTTTTGGTTTTGTTGTGGGATGCTTAATATCTTGTCCTTTATTTGGTGCATGTACCTTCCTTGTATTGGAGTTTTCCTCCTAGGATCCTCTGTAGGGCTGGATTGGTAGATAGATACTGTTTAAATCTTTTTTTGCCCTGGAATATTTTGTTTTCTCTATCTATGTAGATTGAGAGTTTTGGTGGGCATAGTAGCCTGGGCTGGCATTTGTGTTCTCTTAGAGTCTACATTACCTCTGATCAGGCTCTTCTGGCTTTCATGGTCTCTGTTGAGAAGTCTGGTGTAATTCTGATAGGCCTATCTTTGTATGTTACTTGACCCTTTCCCTTGCAGCTTTCAATATTCTTTCTTTGTTCTGAGCATTAAATGTTTTGATTGTTATGTGAGGAGAGGATTTTCTTTTCTGGTCCCATTTATTTGGTGTTCTCTAGGCTTCTTATACCTTCATGGCTATCTCTTTCTTTAGGTTGGAGAGGTTTTCTTCTATGATTTTGTTGAAGACATTCTCAGATACTTTGAGCTGAAAATCTTTATTCTCCTCTATTCCAATTATTCTTATATTTGTTGTTTTCATTGTGTCCTGAGTTTCCTGGATACTTTGAGTTAGGAGATTTTTACATTTTGAATTTTCTTTGACAGTTATATTAATCTCTTCTATGGTATCTTCTCCACCTGAGATTCTCTCCTTTATCTCTTGTATTCTGTTGGTAATACTTACATTTGTAATTCCTGGTTTCCAGGTTTGCCTCCATTTGTGTTTTCTTTATTGTTTCTACTTCCCCTTTTAGGTCTTGGATCATTTTATTCAATTCCTTCACCTGTTTACCAGTGTTTTCCTGATTTTTTTTTCAGTGAGCTATTGATATCCTCACTAAAGGACCCTATTATCTTCATGAAATAGGATTTTAGGACAAATTTCTGATTTTCAGCCATGTTGGTGCATTCAGGGCTTACTGTGGTGGGAGAACTAGGTTCTGATGATGCCCACATATATTAGCTTCTGTTGCTTATGGTCTTGTGCTTGCCTCTCGCTATGAGTTATCTCTGGTGTTTGTTGGTCTGGGTGACTCTGTCTGGTGTCTGTCTTTTCTGTCCTTGGGATGCTTCAGGTTTCCCAGTAGGCCTGTGGCCCTGGCTGTAGAAGACCACCTGTGGGGCAGAGGGACAGAGAAGCTTCTGATCTGTTGCGGTGGCTGTAGTAGATTTCCTGTGAAGCCTTCAGGCTGTGGGTTTTCAGTGGAGTAGTCAAGTTGTTGTCCTGTGTAAAAATATTCTCCCGGGAGGCCTACAGACTGGTTTTTGTTTCCCTGTGTAGCAGAACTCCAGGGAAACTTTCAGTCTGACTGGTTACTTGCCCTGCATGCCCTTCAAGTTGTGGTGTCCACTGCTTTGAGTGCATCAGAATCTCTAGAAAAGCTCAGGATATGGTGTCTTCAAGGGAGCAGACCATCTAGGAGTCTGCCCCAGCAGAAAGGACCATGCAGAAGGGGCAGAAGGGAAATGGTATTTGTGAGGGTGGGGTTTTGTTGGGTGATGGATCCTGAGTCCACTGGGCTCCCAGAAGCAGCTCTGGGACTTGGAGGGAGCTGGAGGGAGGGTTCTTAACAACTACTCTGAGTGCAAGTGGATCATCTAGGATGTGTTTGTATATGGCATCTTCCCAGCAGCAGACCAACTAGCTTGTGATTTCTTTATTGTTTAAACTTCGATTTTTAGGTCTTAGGCATCTTTTTTCAATTTCTTCACCTGTTTGTGTTTTCCTGTATTTCTTTATGTGATTTATTTGCTTCTTCCTTAAGAGCTTCTACCTGTTTAGCTGCATTTCCTGTACTTCTTTAAGTTATTTATTTATATCCTCCTTAAAGACCTCTATTTTCTTCATGAAATGAGAATTTGAGGTCAGCATCATACTTTTCAGGTGTATTGGGGTATCTAGGACTTGGTGTAGTGAGAGAAATTGGTTCTGATGGTGCCAGATTATATTGCCTTCTGTTGCTTATGTTCTTCTGCTTGCCTCTTGCCATCGGGTTATCTCTGCTGTTAACTGCCCTAGAGCCTGACTCCTGTGTTCCTCAGTTACAGCAGATCTCCTGGGTGACCTGCGATCCTGGCTGCAATAGGTCACCTGGGAGACTTGAAGGTGGTAGGGACATGAGAGGGACAGAGAGTGTAATATCCCCAGGTAGAGGTGCAGACCAGAAGGAAGATGGTATTTGAGCAGAGGGAGGGATCCCATATCTTCTTGTCTCCTTATGGGTCCCAACTGCTCTAGTTATTTGGGAGGGTGTCTTACCTGTTGTCCTAACTGCACCAGATCTCCTTGGAGACCTGCAGACTGTGGGATGTTGAGATAGACAGACATTGCATCTGCTCCAGCAGAGGTGGAGACTGGAAAGGACAGAACTTCTTTTATTGTACATGACTATTTAGATATTCTGTGTTTTGTTTGTTTATTTGTTTTTCCATATGAAGTTGAAAATTGATGTTTTAGTGTATGATAAAAATTGTGATAGAATTTTGATGAAAGTAACATTGAATCTGTAGATTGATTTTGGTAAATTGACATCATCAAGAAACAGGGTGCCAGATTTTCGCATTAGCTCCTCCCCCTTCATAGTTAGCCTCCTTAGGTTGAAATTTTCCTTCTAGTATCTTCTGTACAGCTGGATTTGTCAATAGATATTGTTTACATTTGCTTTTGTCATTAAATATCTTGCTTTCTCCATCTATGTGACTAAAAAGTTTGCTGGGAATAGTAGTGTGGGCTGACATCTTAAGTTGCTTTGGGTGTGTAAGACATCTTTGCAGGCCCTTCAGGCTTTTAGAATCTTGGTTGAGAAGTCTAGTGTAAGTGTGGCATATCTGCCTTTGTGTGTTTTCTGTCCTTTTCTGCTTGCAACTTTTCATACTCTTTGTTCTGTACACTTAATGTTATGTGATAGAAAGATTGTCTTTTCTGGTCCTATTTGGTGTTTATATAAACTTCTTGAATGTTTATAGGCATTTTTTTTCTTTAGGATGGGAGCATTTTTTTCTATGATTTTGTTGTCAGAGCTTTGTGTCTGAGAGTCTTATCTTTCTTCTATTCCTATTAATTTTCGTTTTGGTCTTTTCATAATGTCCCAGATTTCTTGGATATTTTGTGTCAGGAGCGTCATAGATTTAACATTTTCTTTGACTGATGTTTTAATTTCTTTAATAATACCTTCAATGCCTGATATTCTTTCATCTATCTCTTTAACTCGGTTATTCTGTTGGTGATGCTTGCATCTATACTTCCTGTTTGCATACCTACATCTTCCGTTTCCAGAATCCCCTCAGTTTCTATTTTATTTATTGCTTCTATATCCATTTTCAGGTTTTGAAGAATTTTATTCATTTCCCCTTATTTTTAATTTGTCTTTTCCTGGATTTCAAGAGTTTTTTTATATTAGTTTTTTTTTGAATTATCCACTTTGACATTCTTCTCTCTGCCCCTTTTCCAGTCACTGCCTGCCAGAATTCTTTCTCCACCCCATTCCCTTTTTCTCTGAGTGGGTGGAGACCCGTGGGGGTATCCCCACACTCTGCCACTTCAAGTCTCTGCAAGGCTAGGTGCTGCCTGTCCTACTGAGACCAGACAAAGCAGCCCAGAGAAAAGAGCATATCTATGTACAAACAACTTTGGACAATTATGAAAGAATAGGAGGAAGGATTGCAGGCCCTGAAGGAGATAGAAACTCCACAGGAAAACCTACAGAGTCAACTAATCTCAAACCCTGAACCACCAACCAAAGAGTATTCACTGGCTTGATCTAGCCCCACATACACATAGGCAACAGATATGTACCTTGGTCTTCATGTGGGTCCTGAACAACTGGAGTGGGGGCTATCTCTAAAGCTATTTATTTCCTTTTTAAAGACCTCTATCATCTTACGAAGTTGGTTTTAAAGTAATTTTCTTGTGTTTCAGTTGTGTTGGAATATTCAGGGCTCGCTGTAGTATAATGTCTTAGTTTTTGTGGTCACCTATTTCCCTCACTGTTGTTGACTGTGTTCTATGTGCTGATTTTCATGCTTGTATTTTTTGAATGGATGTTTTATTCTTTGATTTTGTTTCCCTTCTCGTCTTCTGGATGGAGTGGCTTGTGTTTGAGTAGAGGATCCCTACATGAGTAGGGGGCTGGAATTCTTATGGCATAGTGGCCTCTGGGTTTCACCTGAAGTTGGAGGCTGGAGTTCTGATGGCTGGTGTAGCCTTTGGTATAGCCAGCCAGGGGTCCTGCACAAGATTTGGGGTCGTAATATGGTGATAAGAAAGTTAGACTCAAGTGGTGTATGCAGGCATGGCACTGAAAAAATAAGGGTGGTTCTTCCTCAAGGAGCATACTTGGAATTGTGCTTGCCACTTTTATTTCTTCTGCAGCAGAGTATATCATCTGGAGGTGTGAGTCAAGATATGGTGATGAGGAGAGGAGAGGCTGTTGGGTGTAGTCTGGGAGTGTTGTAGGGGAGTGTTTGTGGTCTATAGGGATTCAGACTTACCTGGAGTTCTAGGTGTATGCTCCAGTGTGTTAGTGGGGCAGAAAGTGGATTTCACAGGAAGTTTTTCCAGATTTATATTTTTATAAGCCTTATTGCTAATGAATAAAAGCATTTAACACTGCATCAACATTTATTTTTGAATATTTACCTTTTTTTCTTAAGTTAAGCATTAGTGTATGTCTGCATGGGGTTATCCTATAAGTACAGGTGACATGAATGCCACAAGAAGGTGTCGGCTCTTTTAGAACTGGATATGTAAGTATTTGTGAGCTGTCTAACAGGGATGCTAGGTTAAAACTCAAGTCTTCTGGAAGAGTAAGATGTGGCACGAATCACTAAACAATCTCTCCGATGCCAGGTATCAAATTTTCAAATTTTTCTAGTAATCAGAGGTTTGATTTCCATAATTATTTTGCTTTTTGTCCCTTTGTCCTTTTCAAGTCCCTCTACAGTTTGAAACAAACTGTTCCTCTGCATAATCGTTCCTTTTCTTACCTCTGGCTTGAGTCAAGAATACTTTGCCATTTATTTTAGTGATATGCAAACCAACACACATTTTATAACTTCAAATTCAGGTTCTACTGGTATGCACTCTCAGAGGCATAATACAATATTTTCATATTGTAGATGTAGTATTTCTACCTTCTGTTTTTTAGATAAATGAAGATTTTAGTTTCATGATTATTAGTTTGGGCTTAAATACATTTGCTATCCCTACCTTTCATAATATGCAAACATAAAAGGACATATTTACATTCTGTTTACTTAATAATTGGCCAAAGTACATATTGCAGTTTACCATATTTGACAAGTAACAACTGTTAACTATATTTAATCATCAATACCTGTAAAAGAATTTTTTTTAATTCAGAAAAATATAATTCTTTATTCACTCAGGTCTAGTCACCAATAAAATTTACTTGTTTTTTCTTAAGAATAGAAAAATTTACCAGTTTTTTGCTTTTCAATGTCAAAAATATATTAATTTTAAACAATAGAAAATAACAATTATTAATTAAAGAAAGGATGAAAAATATACTTACTGGTTCTGCAAAGGAATTCTTTGACTATGGTACCAATTTGTTCATGGTTCATGGTCTTTCTTACAACCATAAAAACAAAACGACTTCCATCCTATGTTATTTTCCACATTACTAAGATTATTCTCTATAATTCTTTATAATTATAAAATCAATATAGATGCTAGAAATTAAAACTTTAGTGTATGGACAGTGAACCAGTTAAGTCTAACATTTACATAATATATTTTATAAATGTGTGCATGGGGTTTTTGGAAAACACTGATTAAGCATGAGATCTCAGACTCTATATTTCAGAAATAACTCAGTATTTGACAGACATCATTTTGAAAGAAGTATTTTTAATACACCCACTTATCATGAACTGCTTTTTTTAAGTGATTATTTTATGGATGACTAAGTTTTATTATCAAACAACTACATGCATTAGAAGGAGAAGAAGAAGAAGAAGAAGAAGAAGAAGAAGAAGAAGAAGAAGAAGAAGAAGAAGAAGGAAAAGAAGAAAAAGAAGAAGAAAAAGAAGAAGAAGAAATACAAATAAGTGGGAAAATATATCTAAACAACAATTTCAGTGTTTATTCAATTTTATTGTCCCTGCTCTGGACACTAGAAAACTTACCAACAAACACCAGTTCTTTTTTCCTCAAATCACTGTCTATATACATAATTCATAAAATTATTATATTAAAACACACCTGTTTTTTTCTCCTGTGTTTTCTCAATTTAATCATAAAGCATTAATGGAATATTCTTTAAATATATCAATAGAGTATAGGATTAGGTTCAAATGTGTACATATACTTATGACAGTGACATATAACTTGAAACTTAAAGAGGCACCACTTGGAAAAGAAGGAAAGATGACATAGATAGGAAGGTAATAATTGGTGTAGATAAACAAAATATATGACAAATATGCATAAAATGTCATAATAAAACTTATGATTTTAGAATGAATGAAAATTATTATTATTTTTTAATTTCACAAAACAGTATACAGGACACGTAGAAACTAGAAGCAGACCCCTTTGCAGTAGTGGTGTTTAGAAGTTGTGTAAGTTCCCCATTAAAGCTTCTGTCAGGGAATATGACTGAGGGGTAATCAGTGTTATCTCTATTCTGAAACCTAGCATCACATACACACTGAAATCAAGATATATGATAACATATATTTCAGTATTGGTCCCACTGAATTTCTCCCAAGATGTTCATATCAAGAAGTTTTTTTTTATTGGATATTTTATTTACATTTCAAATATAATCCCTTTTCCCAGATCATTCCCCCCCCCCCGCCCAGCACCTATACTATCCCTCTTCCCCCTGCTTCTATAAGAGTGTTCTCCCACCCACTCACCCACCCACTCCTACCTGCTGGCCCTAGCATTTCCCTACAATGGGGCATTGAGCCTTTACAGGACCAAGGGCCTCTGCCCCCATTGATGCCCTACAAGGTCGTCCTCTGCTATATATGTGTCTGGAGCCATGGTTCCCTTTGTGTATACTCTTTGGTTGCAGGTTTAGTCCCTGGGAGCTCTGGGGAGTCTGGATGGTTGATTTCGTGGTTCTTCCTATGGGGTTGCAAGCCCCTGCAGCTCTGAATTTCTTTCCCTAACTCCTCCATTGGGGACCCTGTGCTCAGTCCAAATGTTGGCTGCAAGCATCTGCCTCTCAATTTGTCATGCTCTGACAGAGCCTCTCAGCAGACAGCTATATCAGGCTCCTGTTAACAAGAAGTTCTTGGAATCCACAATAGTGTCTGGGTTACCTGTCTGTATATGGCATGAACTTCTTGGAATCCACAATAGTGTCTGCATTTAGTGACTACACCTGAAGAGAATACCCAGGTGGGGCAGTCTCTAGATAGCCTTTCCTTCAGTCTCTTCTCATACTTTGTCCCCTTATTTGCTCCCATGAGTGTTTTGTTCCCCCTTCTAAGAAGGACTGAAGAAACCACACTTTGATCTTCCTTCTCCTTGAGCTTCATGTAGTCTGTGAATTGTATCATAGGTATTCTGAGATTTGGGGCTAATATCCGTTTACCAGTGAGTTCATACCAAGTGTGTTCTTTTGTAACTGAGTTACCTCACTAAGTATGATATTTTTTAGTTCCACCCATTTGTCTAATAATTTCATGCATTCATTGTTTTTCATAGCTGTGTAGATCTCCATTGTGTAAATGTTCCACATTCCCTATATCCATTCCTCAGTTTAAGGACATCTTGGTTTTTTTCAACTTCTGGCTATTATAAAGAAGGCTGCTTTGAAGATAGTGGAACATGTGTCCTTGTTATAAGTTGGAGGATCTTTGGGGTATATGCCCAGGAGTGGTATTGGTAGGTCCTCAGGTAATACTATGTCCAATTTTCTGAGAAACCACCAGACTGATTTCCAGAGTGGCTATATCAGCTTGCAATCCCACCAACAATGAAGGAGTGTTCCTCTTTCCCCATGTAGAAGGAAAAATTATGGATACTGGGTATATAGAATCCTTTTTAGACATAAAATATTCTTTAGGCTTTCTTTACAAAGACATGGAGGCATGAAGCAGGTTGGAAATGTGGACAGACTGGCTAGAATGCAATTTAGTCAGGTGGAACCAAGCTGAGAACCATAGTGACAGGGCAAGGCCGAAGTGACAGGGCAAGGCCGAAGTGACAGGGCAGGACTACATTCTTGAGAAAGATAAGTGTACAGAGAGTTTTCATCTGATCCTGACTCATGTAGGTTGGGTTCCTTTGGAATGTTCCACTATTTTTATGTTATACCACCCTAGCAACCCACCCTCACCCCCTTCCCATTCCTTGGTTTGTGGTTTTTCCCTATAAAAACTCCTTTCAAACTGGCAGTCGGGGTCAATTCAGCTCCTGCGTGGGCATGCGAATTGACCGGCAGCTAGTTGTCACGCCCTAATAAATAACCTCGCAATTGCTCCGGTATATGGTGTCTCGAGTAGATTACTGGGTGGTCGCGACTTTCTGAGACTTGAGAGAGGGTCTCCCCTCTGCGGGGGTCTTCACCCACATCCTCACCAGTACCTGCTGTCACCTGAGTTTTTGATTCTAGCCATTCTGACTGGTATGAGGTGGAATCTCTGGGTTGTTTTGATTTGCATTTACCTGATGACTAAGGATGTTGAACATTTCTTTAGGTTCCTCTCGGCCATTCAGTATTTCTCAGTTGAGAGTTCTTTGTTTAGCTCTTCACCTCATTTTTAAATATGGTTATCTGATTCTCTGGAATGTAACTTTGTGATTTCTTTGTATATATTGGATATTAGCCCTCTATCAGATGTATGATTGGTAAAGATCTTTTTCCAATCTGTTATTTGCCATTTTGTCCTATTGACAGTGCCCTTGCCTTACAGAAGCTTTAGAACTTTATGAAATCTCACTAGTCAAGTCTTGATATTAGAGCATAAGCCATTTGTCTTCTGCTTAGGAAAATTTCCCCTGTGTCCATGTGTTTGAGGCTCTTCCTACTCAATATAGTACTCAAAGTCATAGCCAGAGCAATTAGACAACAAAAGGAGGTTTAAGAAATAGAAATTTTAAAGGAACAAGTCAAACTATCACTATTTGTAGATGATATGATCGTATACTTAAGTGACCTCAAAACTTCCACCAGAGAACTCCTAAGCCTCATAAACAACTTCCGCAAAGTGGTTGGAGATAAAATTAACTCAACAAATCTGTAGCCTTTCTTTACTCAAAGGATAAACAGGCTAACAAAGGAATTACAGAAATGATACTCTTTACAATAGTTATAAACAATATAAAATACCTTGGAGTGACTCTAACCAAGCAAGTGAAGGATCTGTATGACAAGAACTTCAAGTCTCTGAAGAAAGAAATTGAAGAAGATCTCAGAAATGGAAAGACCTCACATGCTCATGTATTGGCAGGATTGATATAGTAAAAATGGCACTATCCTTGAAAGCAATCTACAGATTCAATGCAATCCCCAACAAAATTCTAAGTCAATTCTTTACAGAGTTAGAAAGAGCAATTCTCAAATTCATTTGGAATAACAAAACAAAAAAACAAAAACATAAAACAAACAAACAGGAAAGCAAAAACTCTTCTCAACAATAAAAGAACTTCTGAGGGAATCCCAATCCTTGACCTCAAGCTGTACTACAGAGCAATAGTGATAAAAACTGCATGGTATTGGTACAGATACAGGCAAGAAGATCAATGGAATAGAACTGAAAGCCCAGAAATGAACTGACACGTCTATGGTTACTTGATCCTTAGCAAAGGAACTAAAACCATCCAGTTGAATAAAGACAGCATTTTCTTTTTTTCTTTCTTTCTTTCTTTCTTTCTTTCTTTTTCTTTTTTTTTGGGTTTTATGGAACTCACTCTGTAGACCAGGCTGGCCTTGAACTCAGAAATCTGCCTGCCTCTGCCTCCAAAGTGCTGGGATAAAAGGCGTGTGCCACCACTGCCTGGCAAAGACAGCATTTTCAACAAATGGTGATGATTCAACTAGAGATCAGCATGTAGAAGAATGCAAATTGATCCATTCTTATCTTCTTGTAAAAAAGATCAAGTCCAAGTGGATCAAGGGCCCTACATAAAATCAGATACAGTGAGTCTAATATAAGAATTTTCTAAATACCCTTTCATAGCTGCTGTATACTAGATAGTGGGATAGGGAGCATTCACTCAATGTTTACTCTTTTTATTTCTTTGTGTGAGGTAGCTTGCTGATCTGATAGTCAGACGAGTTCTTTCTCAAATCAACACCCTATTTTCCTGACCCTGGTATATGCCTTAATATAATCCTTGTACATTTTCTTGCAACTTTAGTATCTTTTCAACATAGAACCTAGGCTACTATATATAAGTGACTCTTCATGGACTAATAAAAGGGATAGAATAGGAAATACAAAAAACAAATTAGTAGATATTATAACAGAAAAATGTTAAACATCATAAAATTTTTACATCAATTACAGATAAATTCAAATACATAAAATTGAAAATTCAGACAAAATGAGGAAAACTCAATGTGTGGTGGTTTGAATATGCTTGGACTTGCACTATTAAGAGGTTTGTCCTTATTAGAAGACCTGTGGCCTCATTGTTTGCCATTGTCAGGTTGGGATTTGATGTTTCTATGCTCAAACTTTTCCAAAGACAGAAATGAGTCTCCTCCTATATAGGAGGATGAGGAAGACAGTCTCTTTCTGGATGCCTATGGACCAAAATGTAGAACTCTTGACTCTTCCAACACCATGAATGCATGGATGTTGTCCTATTTTCCATCATTATAATAACAGATTGACCATCTGAAAGTGTAAGCTAGCCAGAATTTAATGTTTTCCTTTATAAGACTTGTCTTGGTCATGGTTTCTCTTCACAGCAATGAAATTATAACTGAGATAAAATTATACCTTACCAAAAACAAAAAAAAACAAACAAAAAACACAACACATGGTATCTAGGAAGACACTGCTTAAGTAATAACTTGTAAATCCTTGTCAAAATAATAAAACAGTATTTTACAAGAAGAATTAAATTACCAAGAATAAGAAATCCTAATACATAGCTAATGTAAAATTGAAACATTTTTAAACTAAGAAGTCCAAAAAATGAAGAGAAGACTAACAAACAAATAAACCTGTGATATACACAAAAATGTTACTAATTTTGTTAGTGATATCTAAATATTATCCTTAGGTCTCCGAAGTTTTTTGAAGTAGATTTGGAGCATGTAAAGAGTGTGTCCATACTCATTGTTTACATGAAGATATCTGGAAGTATGTTTTTCTAAAGTTTGTTTTATCTTTAGTCCACTACTTTAATCCAAACTCGTTTGACTGTATGTATGTGGAATATTGGACATCTAATTTTGCTACAACAATCTTTGTTTCTATTCTTTATCAGTGTCATGATATTTTGGTTGTAGTAACTCTGCAGTTAAGCTTGGCCAAAAATAAGTCTAAGTAATCCTGAGTAGACTGATGTTTTTTAACAATACTGAAATCATTATCCAACAAAAACATAATTATAGAGAGAACTTCATTGCATTTTTAACAATAGGCTTACTAAAGATATATGAAAACAGAGACAAATGTGTGAGGCTAAAGAAATTATTAGGAGAAGAATACCTAATAAAATACAATTGTTTAAAAAAGTACAAAATCCACATATAACTCAAGAATAAAATAAGGAATGTATTACAAAATAATCAAATACCCAAAATATTTGGAGAAGAGGAAAAAGTGACCAGTGCCATATGTCAACAGAGAGCAAATATTAATAAAACTGAGAAATTCTTCAACACCTAAGTTCAACATTCTGATAACATCAAGGGATGGAGAGGATGGAGAACAACACAAGCTCTCATTTACTTAGAGGACAAACTAAGGAACATTCATTAACTTCACATGATCCTGAGTACAGTTTTACCATCTCATCTGCTAATCACACACCTTTGTATTTTCACAAAAGGGCTGAAGGTATAGGTTTTTACAAGAGCCTTATAACAGATGTTCATAGTAGTTTTCTTCATAATTGTAAAAATTTAGGAGCAATAAAAATGTGCTTAACAGGTGAAATGATGTATAAATTGTTATGCATCCAGATAAAAGAATAGTTTTCAGTACTAAAAGCTAAGTGAAAAGAAGTAATTTAAATGCATGTAATTAAGGCAAAGAAGAAGCCGATCTGGAAAGAATCCCATCAAAAATATAGTATAGTCTCAGGTATATGACATTCTGGGGACAGTGAAAGCACAGAGAGCAAACAGATCAGTTGTTGTTTAGAGTTTATTGAAAAACATAAGCAATAAAAGTATGGAAATGTATGTATTCTGAGCCAATGAAGATATCCTATATGCAAAAGCATACATAACATAGTCATTGCAAGTACATCAAAATCCCTGCAGTAGACAACACTAAGTCTGGTACCTGTATAGACAATGAATGTAAGTGGTAACAATAGACCAATAGTTGAGTATGTTGACTATATTAAATTGTACTGCCATGATAAAGGAAATTAACAGTAAAGGAGGGAAGCATGAACAGAATGGTTCATGAACAGGAACAAGCGAATACTCTAACATCTTTCTATTTCTCAGTAAAATTAAAATTAGTTTACAAATAAAACACCTTTTTAAAAAACTGTATACAATTTGAGTACCAAAATATTAATTACTAATTATACATAACAGAGCTTTAGCAATAGGAATAGATTTTTATTCCTTTACCAAGTATATTGATATCAATAGGGTGACTTGAAGTCTCTACTACAAGCTCCCAAAGGTCTGTTTCCACTACAGAACCTTTAGCCAGGTGAGAGAGCAAAGTATTATAATGTAGACACTGGACTCAGACAAAGAATCCACTTCAGACTTCCCAACTGCCCTGGTCAAGAAAGGAGATCCTGAATGTCATCAGTATCTGTCTCTGTCAATCTTGCTTCTGTTGTGTCTATCTCTAGTAAGCGTTTATTCTTTATTATTCCTCAAGGTCTTCTTCCCTGTGGTCATCTCAGGATATCAAGATACCTTTCTCTATGTAATTCTTCCTGGCTTTTTCATTTTAACAGTACTGAAATTTCTAATGTCTACTGTAGTTAATGAGTTTTTGTACTATTATCACAAATGTAACTTCAGTAAATTTGCTCATTTATAAAATTTTAATCTCAAATTATTAAAATTGAATTAAAGCAAAGTGAATACACTACAAAGCTTGTCACATTATATATTATACTTGAAGTTGGCCTTTATCCTGAGTTAAGAAATATCTTTTCCAGTGTCATCTGTTTAATGTATCATCAGTGTTGCCTGGCTTACTTGGAAGATGCAATGAAGCAGCCTTTGAAACTCCTGTTAAATTTGATACTCAAATGTTCCTAGCATATGTACATTTGTAATAAAGGCATGAGTTTTTATTTTCTTAAGTAAAATGTTTAGATTTTAAAATTTTTATTGGATTAAACAATATTAGTAAGTGGTAAAGATCTAATCAAAATTCTAATAGATTTTCGATGTGGTAAAAATCCAATCAAACTTATGGACTTAGAGTTTCAGCCTTAGCTTACCAGTGCAACTAAGCCAGAAAAGCGGAATTTCAATATGACTGTAAACACAAAAATAAAAACCACAAATTAATATTTAGTTTTCTAGAGTAAGATAAAAAGATTATTACATATAACAATAATGAAATTAAAAGGAATCAACATTTGAATAAGAAAATATTTTTCTTCAGTATTCTTTATATATTTTAACCAAAGTGTCTTAGAAAATAAGTTCCTTATTGATGTTTCCATAGAGAATGAGCAGCTAAAAAGCCAGAGAGCTCCACTTGATTTATGTAGGTACTTATATAACCAATGTATATTCTAGCATCTTGTTCAGGTTTCCATTGAAAAAGATAAGATCTAGAAAAAAGTAACTAAGCTGGACTTTATCACATATGTTTATCAGAGATGATTGGTACAGTGATTCCAACTGCACTTAAGCAATTAATGGTCAGTCCACTAGAAGGGTTAAATAGTGCTTGCTTAACAAATTAAATTCAGACTACTGTTTTTAAAATAATATCAATATTTCCTTTATCTATATACAACTAGTCAAATTATACTTAATAATCTATATAAAAACATTTGAAATGTTACTAAGGTATATTAAATTTAAAAAGAGAAAATAGGTTGTAAACATTTAGAAAGATTGAGTCTTAGCAATTTAATGCATTAATACATTTGTTTTCAATAATTTATAGATCATCTACAGTTGTCATAATAACCTTTAGAAAATTTTTAATAGAAAAACAATGATTGTATAAAATTTATGCTTAAGCTTTTGAGCAATTTGACAGGGTCTGTACTTATAGGCTACATGTATTCCTTCAAATAATGTTCCCCAGGAACACAACATTTTCAAAATCTAGACAACATGAAATGATGGGAGGAACACACAGTGTAAAATGAAAGATACCAGTCTTTCCCTTTGCTTTCCTTTGTCAAACATGCTGAGAAAGAGAAGGTACAGCATCTTTCTGAACATTAACCCATCCAGTCCTGTGATGTTGATAGCAACCACACAATGTTTAGAGCTGGGAGGACACAAAGCCAAAAGTACAGAAGGCCTTGGCAGCAAAGAGCAGCCTTCTCCATATTTGTACCATGCCCACCACAGTGACAGCTGCTGAGACAGATTTCAAAGTCGTTTACACCATCACTTACCCACATACTTCTTTTCTTGGCACATTTTTCAAGAATAGAGAATACCAGCTGTTCCTTCTGGCCATGGTAGTGCACAAAATTACTTTCTCTCATAAAACAAATAAATATGAAGTAAATAACAATGATAGGAAGTAAAAATCTACACTAAAAGAAAGACAGTCAACCAAAGAACATTTTCTATTAGCAGTTGGAATTAACACATCACTATTGTAGCTCACAGCTTATCTCACATCCAGTGAATTTCCTAATATTTCCTGAAAATACAAAACAAAATTGGAAACATATATAGTAAAAACAGTGCAAATAAGGGAGGGAACAAAAGAAGATAGTGGGGTTGTGAATGTGAGAAAAACACATGACACACATATGCATGAAAATTCATAATGAACTTGTTAATTATATGTTAATGAAAGAGAGTAAATGAGCCTAAATTGGAATAAGTGACTGGAAGATATAGTGGAGTTCTTGTGAATACAATAACATGTCCTTTAATGAGGGCCAAAAATGTGAGTGTCCTGTGAATCAGTTTTCAATGAGGTGATTTCTATCCAAATCTTGTTTGTTTTATACACTGTTTTTTTTCTTAATTGGACAACTCTATGAAAATAAATTCTAGTCAATGGGAAATTGAAAATTATTTTCATTAATCAATCTATATATACAGGTAAAAAGCTCATGAAACTAGAGTTTCATAGCTCTTATATTAGTAAACAACTGATAAAAATTGAAGATAATATAACTTCATTTTTAGAGAACTTACTTAACTTTCTGTTTCTATTTTATACCTTTTTCTTTTTCTTTAAATTAATTCATAGATTAATTAGCATATCTGACAATCTATATGTCGTACTCATACCGATTATCAGTAAAAATAAAATAAGTTGAACTTTCCAATAGCATTTTAAGCTTTTGCAAATATTTGTGTAAAATTTTACATATGCTGGCATCATTGGTTACTAATATATTGAACATATCATATCAAAAATTCTATTGAATATACAGAAGGATATCTAAGATGGAAAATCTTGCTAAAATGATGGATTTAGATAACTAGTGAGGTTTACTGAGATTTACTATCAATCCTTGGGTTAGGGTCCTGGATGGAAATAGAAGGCAAAAGAGCTGAGCAAATTAATCCATCAGTCTATACTCTGATGCTATATGCAAAATGACTTGCTGCCTCCTGGACCAGCTGCCACACTATCCCTTTCATAAAAGTCTCTCTTTCCTGGCACAGTGACCAAAGGTATATATACCCTTTTTTGCCTTAAATTTCTTTTGTCAAATTATATCAACAAGATGAGACAAATATCTATCCCATAACAATAGCTACCATTTAATGATGAATAATAGTTTTTAATTAACTGAGCAAACTCAGGATACTATTAACAATCTCAGAAGTGTTTTTATTTCATTTCATATTTAAAACTAAGCCAATAAAAGATAAAGCACCAAGTAAAAAATTTATACAATGATTCAGTTACACAAACAGCTATTTCAGGAAGCATTCTTCTATCATGTAACATGTTTTGCATTTAATTATAGAGCTTTCTGGAGAATAGGAAAATACAAGGTGCTGTTATTGCACATCTAGGTTATATTAGAATGTACATTTAAAACTGCAAAATATATGAGGCATGATGTTTGGTTTTCACTCCTGTGGCATCATTGCTTCTTTATTTTTTATTGTTTTCTATCATATTATATTGTAGAATTGTATTAATCTAATACTTAATACCTTATGTGCTTTAAATATACAATCATGCAAACTTCAAAATGAAGCCACTTATTAGATATGCCACACATGACAATATTGCAAATGTTGATGTAATTAATTTGATGCCATGAGAAATGACAGCTATCAAATGAAGTTCTTATCATCTGCTACACAAGTCCCATGAAAATTGTTCTCACTTTAGGTCAACTGAATAGTAGGTTTTTTAGCATTCTTGAGCTAATGAAGACCAGTCTGATATCATTTGAACATCATTTTTAATAGTTTTACATTTATTGTCTGTTTTGTAACAATATCATTTTGCAATTAAATCAGTCAATATAAAGTATATGCCAGTTTCCCAAAGACACGTAGTTTTAAATTCTGATCATTTTATTTTTGAATGAAGTGGGCTTATATTATTAAAATTTTACATTTTGAAAATGGAAAAGGTTTTGTTTTGTTTCTGTTTTGGAAGAAAACAGATCTGTTATTCACACATAGCTGGTTTGTTCTTTATGAGATAACATCCATAGGGCAAAGAATATGATTGCCCTTTTAAGTCATTCTGTGGGTAAAATATGGGAAATATAATTTCTAATTATTTGAGTGGAAAAGAGCTTTCCAAAGATTATGTTTATTCAACTTCAGATCATGTTAGAATGTAAAGTATTTCTAGGCAGTTCTGGTTTTCCAATATTCTGCATACTTGTTTTTTCTATCACACTTATACTTAAACATTATGAAAGTATAGCATCCATATTGTGAAAATATATCTAAAAATAGATATCCAACTTGAATTCAGGTTTAGAGAAAGAAATTAGAACACCTGTGCGATTTTTTTCTATAATATATAGTCAGTAATATTTAAACAAGGTTTGAATTCATACAGTTAAGTCCCTTCTTGGGTGTCCATGGCTTTTGAAGTCTTCAGTCATGTCAGTAGGTATTAATGAAATAAATATGTTACAGTTGCTTTTTAAAATTATTAACCCTCAGGAGACTGGAGGCTTTAGGGAGTGGAGAGGTATGATGGCGTAAGGGATGGGAGGTGGAGTCATCCTCATGGAGACAAGGGGGAGGGGAGGAGGTATGGGATGTAAAACAGACCGTGAGGGAGATAAAATCTGCACTGTTAAAAAAAAAGATTAAATAAAATTTAAAACAAAAAGAAAATGAAAACAAATATTTCAGAAAAAAAGATAATGTGTCTTGAAATGCTACATTTTAAAATGTTTATTAGGGAAGACTGTTTGAGCAACTGAATAAGGCAAAATGTTCTAAAGTGTGACCCGAAATGATATACAAAGTGATATCAAACGTTTTTTGAGGGAGCAGGTCTTTTCTGTTGTTAATCTAACTCATAGTTTGCCCAGTGCATTTTAAGTGTTTTCCACAGAAGTTTCTTTTACATGAAGTTATGAAGTTTCATTCATAATATTTTCTGAGCTTGCATTCTAATTTAAGCAAATAATATGATCTTCTGTGAATGACTTTTGGACTGAGTGCTTGATATGTCCAAAACTTTTAGACACTTGAAAGATTTGAAGGAGAAAATAGTATGATTTAATATGAAATTAATATTTAATTGGAATTAACATTATTTGCAATGTTTAAAAGATCAAATAGAACCTTACAATACTAAGTTTCCAATAATTAATAAAATCAAATAGCAACATGAGCACTAATATGGGACAGAAGTATTTAAAGATACACATCTGTCATATGAACAGCTACGATTAGGTTAGTCCATAGTAATTTTGAGTTCATTAGTTTCTGAAATACTTTTCGAAAGTAGATGAAAAATGTTGTATATAATGAATTTCATCACAGTGTGTAGTACAAAATCAGTACAGTGTGCACCTGAAAAAGATTAAACATGGGTCTTTGGTTTCTTTGTAAGCTTCTTTAGTTAGTGATTAGAATATAGTAACTGGTTTTCTTTCTGGGCCAAAAAACCTTTACCATGATCAATTCAGGAAACTTACTTAGCATTGTTTGACACAGGGAAATAATAAATGGTGGTCTGGAGAAACTATAAAGTAGAAAAAGGCTTTTAAAATATTTCTATATTATAAATCTAAGTAGAAACTCATAACTTACTAATGCCATATCTTAAGGAATCTCTTGAGGCATTCAGTTTTCTCTTAATTTATTTTTATAGGTTCCCTTTGTTAAAATGAGTTTTGTCACACATAAATCATACAATAAATTTAATAGGAACATATGGAAGCCTAGATTTACATATCTTTAACTGAATAATAACAAATCTAAAATTTGATGCATTGAAGTTAAAACAGAAATTTGACTTTTTTCCCCTTGCTCTATACAAAATGCAACTTGTAAGTAATTCTCTTATGACTCTCCCTCACATTTGTGGCTTTCTTTAAAAAAAAAAATCACAAGCCTTTGTGTGAAATGTCACCATCATCACATGGGTTACTGAATCTTAGGTCACAAATTATGGTAATTTCATTTGTTCATCGATGTAGTAAGAAGACAGCTTGATTTTGTAAAGCCGGACTGCTGAGCAACAGAATAGCTGTGCTTTATCTCATGATTGTATCTAATGAAACCAATAGTTAGGAAGAAATCTAAGCAGACTATTTCTGAAAGTATGGCCTCAAAAGTATTCATCACTAGCCATCATTAGAATGGCGTATGAATCCATTCCCATGTTTGCATCCTTGAAAGCAAGCTATTAGCCTGTTGCTTGCTATTGACCATGATGACATAACAATATTGTAATACTTTCTTTGAGGTATGTGTATGGCTAACACCAGAAATTAAATATGTTGAAGTTGAAAACATACTAGGAATAAAATGAATTCAAGTAGAACATCAAAAATGATTGTCATTTATACCTTGTCCTGAATGTGTGTGTGTAATGAAAATATTCTCTGCTGATGTATCAGAATAAAAACAACTATTACATACAAGCTGTCTTTATTAATGCCTGATTTTTACTCTTCTAATTATTAACTACAAGTGCACATTATTTTCTTATATTCCTAAAAGGATTCATTAAATTTAGATTGCATAAATTTAAGTTTACTAAAATGGTAGTAGTGTCAAATATACCCTAGAGTAGTGTAAAGAGGAGTGGGGAAAGATATTGCTCAAGGTTACCAGCCCAATTAAAGCCAAGGAGGAAGTAGCTATGAAATATCATATTGTACCATACAACCATATAGAACTACAATATGCAAACTGGAAATAACACTTTAAATGTCTGTAAAAAGTCAGTGACAAAGACAATTGTTACCTATTCCAAGCCAGTAATTCAGATTAAGTATGACTCACAGAAATGTTTGAAGAAAGATGCTATTAACAGAAATGAAAGCAAGCAAGAGTGTAATTCACAATCATAAAGTATGCCTGCAGCCTCGGTAAGTTTATTTGGAAATATGGTAGAATGCACAAGAAACAATGTTAAATTTTATGATAACTTTAAATAAATTACACTGAACCCAGGCTCTTTTAGGCTGTGGCCCACATAATATGATAAACACTTCACCTACATTGTGTTAGTTTGCAAGGTAAATTTCAGAGGGTTTCCTAGGGAATTTCCCTCCAGAATCTCATACTGGCAAAAGGAAAAGATTCAATTTGAATGAGAACTTGGCCTACTGGAAAAAGAATTACAAGTTGTCAAACCACCTCAAAGTACAAAACTGAAGCTCCCAAGATGATAGTGAGTACTCCTCAGAACTAAACCTTTCCTGAGAGTGCTTACATGTACATAGCCATGATCCAGCATTTGACTTTAATTTGACATACGGACTCATGAACTGGATGAAGACAGCATCTCTTGAACCTGTTCCCAGTGGAGCTCTATTGAACAGTTCTGTTTTCCAGACCTTTCAAAAAGAAAAAAGAAAAACAAACAAACAAAAACAGCTTTCCTAGAAAACAAGCCAGGAGAAACATTGTTTTCACTATTCTGACATGTACACATTTTGCGTGTGTGTGTGTGTGTGTGTGTGTGTGTGTGTGTGTATGTGTGTGTGTGTGTGATTTTTTTTATTTTTTTATTATTTTATTTACATTTCAGATGTTATCCCCTTACCTCATGCCTCATCCCCTTGCCCAAGAACCCCCTATCCCATTGTCCCTCTTCCTGCTTCTCTGTGGATGTGCCCCTACCTACCCCCTCACTCCCACCTCCCCACCCTCGAATTCTTCCACACACAGCATCCAGTCTTCATTGAATCAAGGATCTTCTCGCCCAACTATGCCCGACAGGGCCATCCTCCCTTACATATACAGCTGGAGCAATAGATCCCTCCCTAAGTGCTCCCAGGCTAATGGTTTATACCCTGGGAGCTTTGGTTGGTTGGTATTGTTGCTTTCCTCATGGGGCTGCAAACCATTTCAGCTCCTTCACTCTAACTGCTCCATTGGGAACCCCTTGATCATTTCAATGGTTAACTGTGAGAATCTGCCTCTGAATATGTCAAATTCTGGCAGACCTCTAAGGACACAGCTATATCAGGCTCCTGTCAGCAAGCACTTCCTGACATCCACATCAGCTTCTACCTTTGGTGACTGCACATGGGATGGAATATAAAATACCTTGGTGTGAATCTAACCAAGCAAGTGAAAGATCTGTATGACAAGAACTTCAAGTTTCTGAAGAAAGAAATCAAAGAAGATCTCAGAAGATGGAAAGATCTCCCATGCTCATGGATTGGTGGGATTAATATAGTAAAAATGGCCATCTTGCCAAAAGCAATCTACAGATTCAGTGCAATCTCCATTGAAATCCCAACCCAATTCTTCACAGAGTTAGAATAAGAAATTCTCAAATTCATATGGAATAACAAAAAAACCCAGGATAGTGAAAACTATTTTCAACAATAAAAGAACTTCTGGAGGAATCATCATCCCTGATCTCAAGCTATACTACAGAACAATAGTGATAAAAATTGCATGGTATTGGTACAGAGACATGCAGGAAGATCAATGGAATAGAATTGAAGACCCAAAAATGAACCTACACACCTATGGTCACTTGATCTTAGATAAAGGAGCTAAAACTGTCCAGTGGAAAAAGAACAGCATTTTCAACAAATGGTGCTGGTCCAACTGGAGTACAATATGTAGAAGAATGCAAATCGATCCATTCTTATCTCCTTGTACAAAGCTCAAGTCTAAGTGGATAAAGGACCTCCACATAAAACCAGATACACTGCAACTAATAGAAGAGAAAGTGGGGAAGAACCTCGAATACTCAGGCACAGGGGAAAAGTTCCTGAACAGAACACCAATGACGTATGCTCTAAGATCAAGAATTGAGAAATGGGAATTCATAAAACTGCAAAGTTTCTTTAAGGCGAGGAACACTGTCAGTAGGACAAAACGGCAACCAACAGATTGGGAAAAGATCTTTACCAATCCCACGTCTGATAGAGGGCTAATATCCAATATATACATAGAACTCAAGAAATTAGACTCCAGACAACCAAATAACCCTATTAAAAATGGGATATAGAGCTTAACAAAGAATTCTCAACTGAGGAAACTTGAATGGCCAAGAAGCACCCAAAGAAATGTTCCTGTTCTTTAAAAATAAATAACAACACTCAATAAATTTCAGGGAAATGGTGTTCGGTTGAAGCAGTAACAACAGCAATACTAAGAAAACATGAAAGCTAGGCAAGATCACTGATCATTGCTTTACACTTAACTGCTTCTTTCAGCAGAGTAGATTTGATGCTTATATACAACTTGTGTTCATATGCATACATTAATTTTTTTTTGTTTTGTTTTGTTTTGTTTTTTTGGAGAAAGGGTTTCTCTGTATAGCCCTGGCTTCCTGAAACTCACTCTGTAGTCCAGGCTGGCCTTGAACTCAGAAATCTGCCTGCCTCTGTCTCCCAAGTGCTGGGATTAAAGGCGTACACCACCACTGCCCGGTGCATACATTATTTTTAATAAAATAATAAAATTACAAGAGACTTGTAATATAAAAATATTTTTACCTTTTAATTTATGTAATTTATATGAGTCACAATAAGAAAAATGTAATATATATTATAATAAATTTGTACAAAATATTGGAGTCACTTGCAGGAGTGTAGTTGGATGGTTAGTTATAGCAACATATATGTCTCTAAGGTACTCACATCATCTAAATGCTTATGCTGTCCTTACTCATTCTATAATCTTAAGAAGAAACCTTGAAAATTTGATGTTGGTAGTTTTCCTGCACCTGTGAATTGTGTTTACTTCCTGAGTCTCTTTAGTATTCTCATACCTCTGGGAGGGATGCTTCAATGTGGAACGTGTTACTACATACCACTCTGATCATCAGTTCACAACCACGTTTTAAACTAAACAAATTACTGTCTGTTTCACCTATATCTTATAAGTGATCCAGATGACTAATTTTAGGTGTTAAATTGATTTTCCAAAACAATACACTTTTAGCCAGTAAAGAATAATCCTTCATATGTTCATGAAGATATTTCCAAAGAACACTAGTGCCTGAGTCAAAAGTTAGCCATTTTAGCTGTCTAATGAAAGATGCCTATAGACTATACAGACTACAACGAAGGGGAAACTTACATTTTTCTCTCTAGTGGGACATTCAAATTTCCCCAACCTTGGATATCACAATTCACGATTCTCAGAATTTTGGATTCCTAACTTGCACCAGGAACCGAGAAACTGGGGTTTTCAGTTGATCCTAGTGGGAAACAACAATATCATCTCCATTTTAACTCTTAGAGTATTGTATCAATGTCCTTCTCAGTTTTTGTTAATAGATAGTCTATGCTAGAATTTCTCAGCAAATATAATCATGCAAATTCATTTCTGATTATAAATCTGTTGATTCCTGTAAGTAAAAATGGTCCTTATATTGTGATAATGTTCCCTCTCAATGAATATACATCATATGCTGAAAGCATAGCACAAAACAAAGGTAATATATTTCCTAGGTTAATATTGAATCAAAATAAGGAGTCATCAGATTATTCCATGCTCTAGACTGTGTAGGTGACTGGTAGTTCAGGTTTAAAGTAATTCATTGCAAATTATCCGCTAGAAAAATATCAATATTTACTAGCCTGAAGGACAGCTTCACAAAATGCATATCAATTTTAAATTGTCATATCATCGAAAGCTTTTAAGTTGAACTAATAAACCAGGGTATTATATAAGAAAACTTAGCTTATTACTTGTGTGTGTGTGTATGTGTGTGCACGTGTGTGTGTGTGTGTGTGTGTGTGGTATATGATTTTCGTGAAAAGCTCTATTACAAATATTTTGCATGATTTCATTTTAACACTTAAACATTGTCATTTTTTTGGCTTCACTGATTATTGATACATAATCATGTTTATATCATCTTCAAAAAAGTAGGGTCATATATTAGTTGATAATGTAGTGAGTGTTAAGAACATTCACTGAACCTTGGTTTCCATATAAAACAAGTAACTAAATATTTTAGTTTAATTTTAGTTTTAAGTTTAATTTGTAGACTTTATATTTAGACCTGAATAGAGTATAGACTTCTCGTACAACACTGGTTTACCCAAGTTTTCCTTGTTAACAAAATGCGTTTGTTTCTCCAAAACATCCAATACTCTATATATTAATATAACTTTCTCTTAATATATCTTTCTCTTACTCTCTAAAAATCCTTGGGAAACTTAGGTATAGATAGGAATGGTATATAAACATATTTTGCTCTCCCATAATTTGGCCACTTTTGCTTATGAGTAGTTTCCCAGTCTGTGCATGTGTCACTGCTTGCTCATTCGTCTGTTGAAGGACACATGGCTCATTAAGTCTTGGCAATAAAGAACAATTTTTGAACGTTTTGTTTGAACAAAGTCTTCTTTTTTTTTCAATCAATCAAGGCTTATATTGAAGAACATGAACATAATGGCTAGGTAACACTTTAAGGAAGTTAAAGCTTTGCAAACACTAAAACACTGTTTAATTTTTCTTGTATATAAACAATATAAAAGAGCCTCTATTAGTATAGACCAACAGCATAGTGGGTGTGAGCAGCTTTGGCCTTCGGCCTTGTCTGTAGTTTTGCAGTAATAGCTCTTTGCTCTTTCCATCTGTTGTTCTATAATGTCATATAATATTGCATATTTTATATGTTAATTTGCAGCCTGCAAATCTTTTTCAATCCAATATTTGAAATAGCAGTGACTTTCTTATAACCATGAGATAGACTGATATATCAAATAGTTACTATACCAGACAGACAAAACATCAAAAAGCTTATTATACTGGTTATCTGAATGTATTCTCAAATATGATGGGATTAGGATTACTAAATCTAGAATGCAGGAATATTATTTAAAATCATAATTCTAATGATTTTGATAAACTAATTGTCGATGGGCCTAATATTCTTTATATTACTTAATTTTTTCTGTTTTACCCACATTTCTATCCCTTATTTATATTATGTATATATATATATATATATGAATGTTTTATATTTTATTTATCTTCTCTATTATTTCATGTATGAGCACATTAGTTTGTTAATCATATTTTATAACTGGATATTATTACTAAATATTTATACTATAAATAATGTTTACCTTTCTATATTGCAAGACAAAAATTATGCACGCCACTTTCTACAGAAAAATGAGTCTGCATCAAAACAGCTAATGATGGTGCCACATGCTGGGGAAAATATTGCCCTGGCTTACTCTGTCATCTGAATTATTGCAAATTACTCTGTGACATTCAGTATGTTAGGTTTCTAGACACACGTCTGACAAAGTCAATCAAGTAAATATGTCAAATTCGTTCTACCACTTAAATCACAGCCTTAAAATATATCTTCAGCTCTGTGTTTCATAGAGTGTACAAACACAATGAATAAAGATTTATAGAGCTGTTGGGAAGCTAACTCACACTAATGTGCTGTTAATTATTGATGAACATTTGTTAACTTACCTTCTGCAAACTATTAAAGAAATTGTACTTCAGTGACTCATCACAAAATTCACTTCTTCTACTTCACTGTATTCCCTAAAGCTCTTTCAGAAGACTGATGCTTAATCCCCTTAGTGAATACATTCTGAATTCCATATCCTAACTTACTGTCAGAGATGTTGTTATCTGTTCCCACTCCCCACTTTCTCCCCATAAGAAAGAGAGGGAAGCTGCTGACAAGTCAAGCTGTATTTATTTTGGCAAAAAATAATCTAGAAAGGAAGATATAGAAGCCTACAATTTATTTATTCTGCCTCTGATATTATAACAATTAAAAATATATCATGTGGTTATTTAATCTATGAAAATAAACTTGACAGAGTAAAGTTCAGAGTGTAATAAAAATTGCTTTGAAAAAGAACTTACTTTGAAGAGACCTCAAATGCACACACACACACACACACACACACACACACCAAAATAGAGAAAGATAACCGAAAAATTTTATTCATTTTATCAATTTATTGTTAGCACATAAATGTTAATCAAGAAAAATCTTTGGACTTCCAAAGAGAATGTAATATGATATAATGTTTTGGTTTAATATTCTGTGGTCCAAACTTGAAGCCTTGAAATATGTGCCTAGTACATTTTTAAGTCTCTCTCTCTTCTCTGCCCCCCCTCTGTCTGTTTCTCTCTTTCTCTCTCTCTCTCATGTGTGTGTTTGTGTCTGTGTTTGTGTGTATGTGATGCTTGAATTCAAATACCTGGCTTAGATCACATTCTATAAGTAGTAATTTTCCCATTAAAGTGATTTAACTCCCCTCCTTTCTTTTCTTGAAACCTCTCCTGAATTCCTTTTCAATGAATTCAGTTTTTCTTTTTTTCCACTGAAGCGTCTTTTCCCCTCAGTCAGAATTTCTGGCTTCATTCATCCTTGGGTTGGTACTTTCTTCTTCATTTAGCTATAAATTTCTTAAGTGTTACTCAAGATCTTAATAAGAATGATTTCAATTCTTTCTTTTCTTAGCTACCAACAACTCTAAGGGAAAGGGTCCTCAAATAGTTTAATCCTATTACATAGAAAAAAAGGAAAAACTGAATTATTATCTTCCATGAACACAGCATGACATTTTATTTGTAATTATCAATCAGATAAAAGCACAGAGACAGTCTAAATGTCTTGACCCTCTGTTTTTCTTTGTTTCAGTTTCAGCTTCTTAAAAATACCACATGTTATTTAATATATCATGAAAGCATTTAGAGAACATCAGTGATGTAATTTCCAACCACAATATTCAAGACTAGGCTGTAACCCCAGGATTTGCTTTGGGTTAGCACTGAGTCAACTCAGAACCATATTATTAAAGGATACACTTTCAGAATCTGAACAGAGAGATCACAGAAGCTCTAATTCCTTACTTGAGGCCAAGTGGAAGAGGGATGAATATTAAGAAAAAAATAGTTTTAATATTGAAACATATTTAGAATTAACTTCTCTTTCCTCATAGGAATTTTCTAGTGTCAAATGGTTTCAGAAACGTTACATTTCTTCTAACTAACATGTACAAATAAAACAATTGAAGCAACACATTTTGTTTTAAGAACAGTTTTTAAAATTTATTGTGTTGTATAAAAATAAAATGGGCTAATATGACATTGGGGACTTGGTTTATGGAAGTTCAAGTAACACTAGGGAAATTGTGGTAAAGGCAGTAAAAACAACTTTTAAATTTTTCTAATATATTTTGAAATTTTCAAAAATAAAATAATCAAAATGAACAATAAAGTAAGAAAATATTCCAAATTTCAGTAAAAATTAACATTTTGGAATAACTTCTACATTTTCTTAGTTCTCATAGTTTACATTTTCTGAGAAAATAAAAGAAAATAAAACTATAATAAAAATCATTTATTAATGAATAATTTGTTCAGCATTACAGTATTTAAATTCTATAAAAGACAGTTATTTCAATAATAAAACATTATCTATCTTTTAAAAACACTTTTTAAAAAGCAGAAATGTTATTAGCATTAAAAACTTGATAATAAAACACATCTTTCTAATTCTACAGAGCCAATCAATGAAATTAATGATAATATCTTTACTGAATACGCTGTTTATTCCTTTGTCTAAAGGGTCAAGTATTAACTGCTAAACTCTCCAAGCAAGCAGAGATCAACAGTTAAATTTGTCCCAGCCTCCCGATACACTGAGAACACACAGGAACAAGAAAAAAGAAGGAAGACCCTGAGTAATTAGCACTCTCTGCTAGCCATTTCTTACTTTTAAACAATATGATTTTATTTACTTTATTTGGAACGGAACATCTAGATCCAATGCTTACTATAATCACGTGGCCATTGAAGTTTGGTATAAAATGGATAAAAGAGATTCACAGGCTGATCCATATCAAATGACTGTTCTAAGTTGTGCCAGAGACAATATCAAAATCAAAAGGCACAAAGTAGCTGTTGTCATATTCTTTTCTCAAAATAAAATCAGTAAGTTACTAGGTTATGGAGAAGGTTCATATATGTTCTACCCAGGATTAACCCCAGGCTAAAGACTGTGCTTTTGGAAGTGTGCTTCTAAAGTAACTTCAAATTCAAGCAAGATTTAACTGAAAGCCTCCCTTGACCTGAGAAAGAAATATTTAAGTTCTTATGTAAGACTTTCTATGAAGTCTGGTCTCCCTCATAACCCAGTGTCTGGCTTTTGTGACCAAACAACAGAACAGTAGCAGTCAATCTCCTACGTTTGATGCCCTAACATCAGAAGTCTCTGTGATTATTCATTCACTACCTTAAAATTTCAAAGGTATAAAGTGTTCTTTGATCAAACCCTCTATTTATCCCTTTTTATCCCATTTCCCCAGCTCCCAAATACCTTGCTCTTTTCAAATCTCCAAGTCTTGTTCTTCAGTCCACGTTTTTTTTTCCCACTTAATTAAGGTTGTCTACAAACATGAATGAGGTTAGTTGTTTACTGTGGAACACAGTTAGTCACTACACTCACCCTGTCTCCTATGTGAAATCTGGTTTTGGATTTTTAGCTTTGGGGTTTAACTTGGAGCAACTTTAGAGGTCAGGAAGCAAGAAAGGAGCAGTGAGCATTAGATATCTAAAGAGAGGGTGGTGATAAAAAGTAGGTGGTAGGAAAGTATAAAAAATAAATGAGCTCAAAAACTTCTTAAAAGTTCAAAAAAGAGAATAAAGCCCAATATGATAGTTCATATATGTGCCAGAACTCAGAAGCTGAGGCAAGAGAATTGTCACAGTTTGTAACTAGACTGGGCATGTATTTTGTTATTTTAAAAGTGTTGTACTTGGATATTTAAATTAGGGAAATAATTCATTACAAGAGCTTTAACTCCTTTCATCTCCATTTTGAAGCTCTCCACTCCGAACAAGTTATCTTTCCATTTTGCAACACTGTATCTTCTTCAAATTTGAATAAAAGACTCTTCATCCAGTTTGATACCTCTGAACTATTAGTTCTTCTTTTCCTTGTATTCTTTAAAGATTGATCAAATACACATTAACAGGTTAAATATTAAACTCTCTTATTTTGCTCAGGAAAAAAAGTAACAGACATACTTTCTGCTTGCCATCTTTATTCAATATGTATCTGTTTTGGAGTTGTTTGACTCTTGGAACTTTCAGTAAGGAGCTGTGGGATTCTCACTTCACACTCAACTCAGATCATACTCAATTCAGACTATCAGATACCTATATATTTAAATTTCCCACGCTCTGATGGAGAGATCAGTGACTCAGATTTTCTCAGTATCTCAAGCATGCTATTGCTGTATCTTTCAGCAGATAGTTGTTGAAAAGATAGGGAGAACATGAAGCATTTTCTTTTATAAATGATGTATCAATGCTTAAAGATTTTTCTCTTTTGCTTCAGATTATATAGGATGGGGGTTGGCAAGAAGGCTTTGTGGTTAAAAACATCCACTTATACAGGAATGCTCAACATCGCTTGTAATTCCAGCTCCAGGAAATCTAACTACTTCCTTTGACCTGCATAGGCACCTGCACACCTACTCACACTTGTGCAAATGCATGTGTACACACACACACACACAGACACACACATTTTAAATATTATAGCTTATTTTAAATATTATAGCTCTTAATAGCTTTTTTGACAGTAGTATCACTTTATTAAAAGTAGAAATAAATACTCTTGCAAATTAGCTTAAATGTAGTGAAAAGATTATAGATGGCAAAGAAAGCAAGAGCAATGCTGAAACATCACCAGTTCATTACATAATTTGATAAATCCTGGCTGTGTTTATTATAATTTCTTCTAATTTTAAAAAGACTTAATTTTATAAATTAAAAACATCATCCTCTCCCCCAAAATATTACTGACCTGTGTCAGTTAGGGTTTTGATTAGTGTGATTCAACACTATGACCAAAATCAGTTTGGGAAGAAAAGGGTCTAATTTGCTTTCACTTTTCATTATATTGTTCTGCCTGCCAAGTGATAACCTAGTCACCAAAGGTTGGCTCTCCTTTAGCAATGATTAAGAAAATGTCCTAGAGACTTGTCTACAGGCCTATACTATAGAGGCATTTTCTCAATTAAGATTCTTGCTTTCCAAGTGACTATAGTTTGAATAAAGTTGAGAAAACACTACTTAGCTCAGATTTAGTTAGAAAATACAAAAACAAACAAACAAAAAAAAACAGAAACAAAAATATAAACCATATTTGGAACAATCACACATATGAAATGACATCCTACCGTATCTCAAAACACCTTATTTTCCTTTAGAAATTATAAATGCTTCAAGAGGCATTAAAAAAAAAACATTAAAAGTTGATTTTGGAAACAAAGACTAACAGTGGCCTTCCAGGTCCCAAGCTACAATTTATAGAACATAGGGCATATCAGTCATGTGATTTTCTTTCTTTAAAAATTCAAAATGGCTACTCTAATCAAAAGGAACTTTTTATCCTCCTTTGTCAGTGAGCCATTTCCCAAGCTGCTTAAGAGTGTCTATGCCCCAGGGGACAATTTTCTTACCTTCAGGCTAGTACTCATACATTCATGCCTTTATCACCTGGATATCAGCAGCTTTAAACATAGTTCTAAGTGGGCTCTTTGAAGCTTACGAAGTGCCCCATTAACATCCCTCATGTTTCAGAGGCCTTTCCAATCCCTCTTCCTAACAAACTTCCTCCCCTTGTCATACCTCAGATTATATACATTTCTATCTTGTGAATATTCTTTTTTTGTTGGTTTTTTATTTTGTTTTGTTTTTTAAATTTTTTTATTTGATATTTTATTTATTTACATTTCAGATGCCATCCACCTTCCCCATTCCCCCCACCCATTAATCCCCTATCCCATCCCTCCTCCTCCTTTTTTGCCTTTACACAGTTTAAATTACATGCAAGTATTAAGGTCAGTTCTAGGTTGAGGAACTACCAATACAATAGATGCAAATAGTCCAGGAACAAGGAAGACAATAAACCCAGATAATCAAAGAACAAGCATGACAATAAACAGAGTCCCATGATCACTCCTGTGACCACTATTTCTAAGGGCTTATCAGGATGATCAAAGAATCTGAGCCTACTTCTCTGTCCTAGTCCAAAATCATTTTCATGCCTAAAGAATATTTCTTGATTCTAGTCTAAAATTTAGATTCCTTCCTAAAATTTCTTCTTTGTTTTAGCCTAGGATTTAGATTTTTGCCTGAAATTACTTCTTTGTTCCAGCCCAGTGTCAGATTCCTGCTTACAGGCCATTTCCTAGTCCTTGTCTTATGTCAGATTCCTGCCAGGCAGCCCCAAAAGCTCTCCACATCTCCCCTATTTTATTGCATAAACCACACTGAGTCTGTCTTAGGTCGTTCTGAAAAGAAAGCCTTCCTTACCCATTGTGGAATATGCATTATCAAAGGCAATGCATTTATGTCTTAGGTAGGTAAGGCTCTGTGCAGAATCTTACCCGTCCTTGGCTAGCCAGCCTGTTAAATTAATAACTCTGTCTGGGGGTCCATTATCAGTTTCAAGTCATGTATTTGGCTGCCAACCTGTTGATGTAGTTAGAGACAAGCTTTAAAATGATGGGCAGGAATAAAAATAATCCCAGGACAAGAAGGGCTAGCCTGATCAAACTACATATGCCATTGCTGAGGTTTGACCAGAATGGAAATACTGACTTCAGGCCATGGATAATTTTATTGGCATTATCTGCAGCATCAAAGTTCAACAGAGCAGTATTCTTTAAATTCATAATCTCACTATGCAAAGTTAACACACCCAGAGAGGTGTTAGGATTATGCCAAATATTCTACAGGTGTCTTTAAACTTTTTTCTAATTATAATGACAATCATTGTGAATTTCAAAAGTAACATACTCCAATGATATTTATCATGACACTTGAAACGGCTCCTAATTCTGGAACCCTGAACCTCTTTCAGGTAATTTGAATGGGTTATAGAGCATCATCCGTTGTTCCAGATTCCTATATAAATCCTTTTGTATACTCAATACATTAGTAACATTTTTTGGTTGATGGTTAACAAAAGTAGTTGTCGTAGCTCCTTGTGTCAATGCTATTGCAGAAGCAGTGTTGCTAGCAATTAATGAAATTAAAGCTGTTATACCAGCAATAATCAAGCCCGCTACCATCATGCTTCTGCTTAAAGCCTAACTCACTTCTTCCAGCACTTTCAAGCTTTTTTCAGAGAATCAAGGTTTTCTAATACTCAGGGAAGACAAAAGCTGGTTGATAGACGTCCATAACAGACATGCCAGGATTCAACACACTAACACAATTGGAAATCATACAGTCAATACAACTTATAATAAATATTGTAGAAGAAACTAAGCCAATTTTAGCTTGACAATTAAAAGAGCCTTAAAACAATCACTAACCCTTGTTTGAAATCCAGATCCTGTCTCAACTTTATCTCTTGCTATCATAATATCGTAGTTAGCTATAGCTAACTTCCAAATATGTCTCTGACAAAGTCCAGATCCAATCTTCCAAATGTAGACTGTTATTTACATTATTGGATTGATTTCTAGACCAGTAAACGATTGAGTCCTAATAGCTGGTCACCTTTAAGAAAAATATACAAGAGACATTATAATTTCGCCTTTTGATTCCATGGGACCCTTCCACACTATCTTGTCCTTGAGGATTATATGAAATCCCCATAATAAATTGTTGACAAAAAGTCTTGACTGCTCTACTACAGTTGCGAAACACATTATCTGTTTTTTTTTTTAATGGGATATTTTATTTTATTATCTTTTAATGTTATCCCCTCTCCCATTCCCCCACAAACCCCTTATCCCATCCCACCTCCTCCTATGTCTAAGAGGGTGTGCCCCCACCATCCACCCATTCCTGCCTCCCTGCTATCAAATTCCCCAACACTAGAGAATCCAAACTTTCAGGGACCAAGGTCCTCCTCTTCTAATGATGGCTGACAAGGCCACCCTCAACTACTTATACAGGTGGAGCCATGAGTCCCTCCCTTTGTGTTCCCAGGCTGGAGGTTTATACCCTGGGAACTCTGGTTGAGTATTTTGATACTGCTTCTAAGAAGGAACAGACCACCCACACTTTGGTCTTCCTTCTTCTTGAGCTTCATGTGGTCTATGCATTGTATCTTAGGTATTGTGAGCTTTTTGGCTAATATCAACTTACCAGTAAGTATATACCATGTGTGTCCATTTGTGACTGTGTTACTTCACTCAGGATTATATTTTCCAGTTCCATCCATTTGCCTAAGAATTTCATGAACTCATTGTTTTTAATAGCTGAGTAGTACTCCATTACCTAATTGTACCACATTTTCTGTATCCATTCCTCTGTTAAAGGACATCTGGGTTGTAAATTTGGTTTTGTCATGGAATATCTTGGTTTCTCCGCCTATGGCAATTGAGAGTTGTGCTGGGCATAGTAGCCTGGGTTGTCATCTGTGTTCTCTTAGGGTCTGTATGACATCTGTCCAGGATCTTCTCACTTTTATAGTATCTGCTGAGAAGTCTGGTGTAATTCTGATAGGTCTGCCTTTGTATGTTACTTGGCCTTTTCCCATACTACTTTTAATATTCTTTCTTAGTTTTGTGCATTTTGGTGTTTTGATTATTATGTGATGTGAGGTATTTCTTTTCTGGTCTAGTCTATTTGTCATTCTGTAAGCTTCTTGTATGTTTATGGTCATCCAATTCTTTAGGTTAGGGAGGTTTTCTTCTATAATTTTGTTTATGATATTTATTGGCCATTTAAGATGAAAATCTTCACTCTCTTCTATACCTATTATCCTTAGATTTGGTCTTCTCATTGTGTCCTGGATTTCCTGGATGTTTTGAGTTAGGAACTTTTTGAACTTTGTGAGTTTTATTTTTTGACAGCTGTGTCAATATTTTCTATGGTATCTTCTGCATCCAGGATTCTCTCTTCTATCTCTTGTATTCTGTTGGTGATGCTTGCATCTATGACTCTTGATTTCTTTCCTGGGTTTTCTATCTACAGGTTAGTCTCCTTTTGTGATTTCTTTATTTTTTCTACTTCCATTTTTATGTCCTGGATGGTTTTGTTCAATTCCTTCACCTGTTTGGTTGTGTTCTCTTATAATTCTTTAAGGGATTTTTGTGTTCCCTCTTTAAGGGCTTCTACCTGTTTACCTATGTTCCCCTGTATTTCTTTGAGAGTGTTATTTATGTCCTTCTTAAAGTCCTTTATCATAATCATTAGAAGTGATTTTAAATCTGAATCTTGCTTTCCTGGTGATATAGGGAATTCAGGACTTTCTATTGTGGGAAAACTAGGGTCTGATGATGCCAAATATCCTGGGTTGCTGATGCACTTGCCTTTCACCATCTGGATCTCCTTAGTGCTACCTGAGCTGTAACTGACTGGAGTCTGTCTTTCCTATTGTCTCAGTTGTGTCAGAACTGTTTGGGGTGGGTGTTGCTGCTGGAGTTAGAGCTGAAGACCAAGATCTGCTCAGTGCTCAGGCACAGACTGGAAGTAACCAGTGTCACAGTCCAGGAGTCAATTCCTAGGTCCCAAGGGTCCCAGTTACTCCATGTTTGGGGCAGGTGTTACTGTCTCCTTACCTAAGATACTGTCTGGGTTAGAGCTCCTAGGAGTCCCGCTTCCTCTGAGTTTTAGGCATTGGGTGAAGAACTGAAGCCCAAGGTGTGCTAAGTGCTTGGGCACAGACCTGAAGGAACCCTTTTAGTAGTTTTATGGGGACATGATTCTAGTGTATTTTATTGCTCATTGATATGTTGTTCATTTTCTTAACTTCCTTTCTTCTCAACACTGATTACTTATGAAACTAGCCAAAATAATTCTCTGACTTGTCTTTCATGTGAAGTTAACACTCAGTACTATTAATATATGTGGATGACAGATGAATTGATATAAATTATTATTCTTATGGTTTTCTTTTGCTTTGCATCTTTGCAAATATCTTTTTTTTCAGGTGATACCTACTAAATGAGTGTATGGCTTATTGCAGTGAGTTTTCTGCCCCATCACACTTTTATCAATATCTGACTCTTTTTTTAAAAAATTTCTGCTTCCATTCCATTATAAATTTGTCCTTCAACATTCTTTTCTTGTCATGGGTTTGTATTGTTAATTTCAACATTTCTCAGGACTCATATTTGTCATGCTTGTCATATCACTGCCCTCTCAGTTCACCTTGGAGTTGGCATAATATATTCAGCAGCTTATCAATGATTGACCATCAAATCTTTCTATTGTGTATCTATGGACAATTTCTCAATACTTTTTGAACTTCTGCTTTTTTTTTTCATCACCTTCCTCCTGTTGATACGGTGACTATGTAAAAAACATCATGAAGACTCTAACATGTTTGTGCTTGTCTAGAGATTCATATGAGTCATCATTATGATGTTTCCATGGAGATTTCATTCCATGGTTATTGATTTATTGCTGGATTCACTCATGCAGACAATACCTAGCACCAAAATCTTTGATAGTCAACATTTTAAAAACTCTTACTAAGGGAATACTAATAGACTTTAAGTTATAAGCTATTAATGTTGTCTTAATATATTAATAAATGATAAAAGTTCTTATCACAGTAGAAATTTACATGAGTAGCTTTGGAATTTGGCTGAGGAAAAGAAGCAGATAAAGAACTGGGCTCTAACATTTGGAATCAAATTGACAGATATACTTTAGGAGAAGGTTTACCTTAGATCAGTGGTTGCTACAGGGGAGAACAAGTATATGATAAGCAGCTGACCTGCTCCTTGTCCCACATCCCTTGATCCTGCTTTTCAACAAACTTATAGACAGTACATTTATGTAGTTTTCAGACAACGACCAAACAGAAGCAAACAGAGCCTAGAGAGAAGAAAATATAAATAAAGTACAAAGGTTTTTTTTTCTTTTCTTTTTCTTTTCTTTTCTTTTTTTAACATTCTCCAGATCCATTGGAATATTGAGGACAGATTCGTTTGGAAAAAAAAATGGTTGAAGGTTCTCCAAAAGACATCTCAAAGGGAGGGAGAAGATAGATGATGGACTTACCAAGCTTTCATAGGTTTTGGTAGGGAGAGAGGTACAAATTCTGAATCCAAATCATCCCAAGCACTCAGGAAGAAATGAACAAAGACAGCACAGTGTGTACTATTCCCGATGATTTTTAGACTAAGGAAGCAACAACAGGTCTTAAATATTTTCAATTGACATGGACTTTTGTACGATGGTAGAAATTTAAAATCCTATTTGCTACAACATACTGTATATTTAATCCAACTCTAGTTTAAAATGCACTGTATATGATGATAAAAATTTAAGGTTATAAAGGTCTATTCAGATAAACAAACACTAATTTAGGATATATGTCTAGTCTGCCTACTTATGTCTTTGTTAATTCTTCAAAAACAAACTGTTAGAAATTTTAAACTGCTTGTTTTATAAATAAGGTATATTGATAATCATAGTTTATAAATTCCAAAGTTCTACTATAGTTCATAATAATATTTGTCTAGATTATTTGTCTTTAATCAAGATTTATAAATTCCTAAGGTCTACATAGATTTATAGTAATATATACCTACCTCCTTTACATTATAAACTTTAGCTATTTGGGTAAACTAAGCCATGTAAAAATTACAGTGACCTATCATGCTGAACTATGAAAGGATCAATAAAGTTGTTAGTCTCATAGTTATGGACTGTATCTATAATTAAAAGGTTTGGGGTTTTTTTGTTTTTCTTTTTGGCTTCTTATTTGTTTTTCTTTTTTGTTTTTTGGGTTTTTGTTTTTCTTTTGGTCATTTTTTTATATTAGAAGAGCTTCAGTTCAAAAATTCTTATTTTTAAGGGATTCAACATAAAACTCTAGTCTTATGAAAACTGATAACTCATTGTAAACTGTTAAGAATAATTAGGAAATGCAAGTTAATAGTCACCTTACAAGTGATCAATGATTTTAATGTGCTAAGAATTATATTTGTACTCATGGTAAGTACTAATGTAATTACGTTACCCTCCTGTATATGTTTTCAAAGTTAAACCTGAAACAAGTAACTAGAAACAAGAAATGTTTGCTAGTTTATATATACTTAATGAATAATGATCCTCAAATCCTTCAGAGATCTACAGAACATGGCATTTAAAGTGTTTAACAAACACGATTTTCATGACAGAGAGACATGACAGCTTCTGGCAGCACCCTAATCTCCTCTAAAGATGAAGGACACAGAAGAACCTGAAGCTAACTTTAAATGTGGCAAAGCAGGCCCCTGGACAAAAAAACCGCCCTATACCTCAACTGCTGAAAGACAGGATATTGTCCATACTATGGGCAAGCAGGTTTCTTGGGAGCTAATTGTCCCACTTTGCAAGGATAAGGTAGGCCAGTCCCACCAAGTTCCCACTCCACTGGAAAGTCTCTCAGGTCTTCTGGGCCTGGTGGCCGAAGACTGAGGCTTCCCTCAGACCACTACCCTCAAATACCACACAGAAATATACAGTGACTATCCAGGTAGCCAGTAAGTCTCTATAATTTTCAGTAGATTTTGAAGCTCTTTGGTTTGTATTTCCTGCTTTCTCAGGTGAAATTCATCCTTCTCATTTCTCTGATAATGTTGAGAACTAGGCAATTTATAGCTTAGTTATATTATTAGTGTGACAGTTTTTTCAGCTTAATAACAGCAACCAAGGCTTCAACTGCCTTCTCAGTCATCTTTACGTATGAAAATTGGATCCAGGCCTTAATCTTTTAGAGCTACTACTAGGTCTAGACATATTTTACCTTGTTATCAGACTCTAAAAAGACATATACTAACAAAACAAATTTCACAATTTTTACTATTCCTTTATTTAAAAGAACTTGATTAAAATGACTTCTCCCAGTAATCAAGCACCCATGCCTTATAGTAAATGTTGGGGGAAAAAAGATGTTAAGGTTATGTACTGTCTGGGGATACAATAAAACTAAGCTTTGAGGATCTAAGAAAGTGTTTTACAGTCTAAGAATGTGTTTTAAACTGTGTAATTGCAAATTATAACTTGAGGTGTGTAAATGCATGTTATAAAGGTCAGAGAATGTCAAGGATTAAGTGGTGGTAAGAGAGTAATGTAAGGTATATGAAAAGAACCAAACATGTTTCAGATTTTTTTCTTTCACTATGGAACTGTTACATTAAGACTTTGAAAGTTGAGAGTTTTAACATTAATCATTGGAGCTCTGATAAGTTATTAATCTAGCTCTGGTAAGGAACTACTGCTACTATCGTGATTACAAGCTCAAAACTGTAAATTTCCTTTGGTTGTCTTCTAAGTAAAAAGACTTGAAGGGACTTGTCACTGTGCTAGGAATGTTTGTCTTATCTAAACATAGTCAGTGTTCTGGATAGAGAAAAGAAGTCCCTCTTTCACAGTCTGTATTCATAAGTGAAAACCAAAATCAAGCAACTTTTTACCCTTCTGTTCCTTGGAATGTTTATTTCTTCCCTGAACTCACCTTAAAGAATGTCCACCTTTAACCCCAAATTGTTTCCCAAACTTTTACTATGAAACAAAGGTTTGAGTCTACTGTTTTTTTCTATAATGTGAATTTCAGTACAGATTATAAACAATGCTAATGTAAGGATCTGTGATTCACTAAAGAATGATAACCCAGACTCAAATAATATACAAAAACAAAGAACATTTTATTCTGCAGAAGTCTAGCATGTGGTGGTCTACCATTAACCAAGATGGAGATGCCCAGGTGAGCTCTTAGGCCCAATGTAGAGCAGATTAGGGGAACTACTAGGAAGGAGTAGGTGACCTTTATTATGATTGATTGGCTCCATCTCTATGGTATGGGGGACTTTGGGATTGCTTAGTGCTCTTGAGGACATTCCAGAACCATTGTTAGGGGTGGGAGAGTTGTTAATTGTTGTTGAGAAGGCTGACTCACTGCTTTTGCCTCAGGCCAGATGGCAGCTCAACTGTTGGAGGTGAGGCCACTTCTTTTTTTTTTTTTTCTCACTTCAAGTTTTACTGTGCCTCTTGCATGGTCTGCAGGTAGTTTTACAGTTCGATTTCTATAGGAACTCAGCTGTGATCCAAACAATCTTATTGGCTGCCTAAGGCCTGTTGTTTTTCCAGTAACTGACTTGCCTGGATTTTCCCAGTCCAATTCTAGGAAACAGAAATTAGAACTAGTCTCCTGAACTGCCAGTTTGAAGCCTGTTATGGAGTCAGCCTATCTCAGTCATGTCAGTAATGCTAACATGTCTCTAAAACTACTCTTTTTGGTAAACTTAAATAAAATTCTTGTAAGTTTCAGGGACTTGGCTTGAATCCACCTCTCATGGGTCAAATGGACTCTAGATAAGTACAACAATAAGATTTTCCCCCTGAGCATAGGATCTCAGTCCATTTTCCTGGTCCTGTGAGTTCCCTCTCTCAACGATAAGAACCATGTACCTAAATAAATTTCCCAATAAACTCCTTAACTTTATTTTCTGCCGTGTGTGTTTGTTTGTGTGTGTGTGTGTGTGTGTGTGTGTGTGTGTGTGTGTGTGTGTGTTGTGTGTGCATGTCTTCCAGTATTCTTCCAGGTCCAAGTGTTGCCTCAAAACCTGTACCTTGGCCAACATCATAGGAACTAGTCCCAGGTTATCTAGCCTCTCAGACTGCTTTGACTAGGCCTGTACTTTCTTTGCCTTCGATGGTCCCACAGATCTTGGACATCAAGTGAAACAGACAGCTCTCCCAGTGCTTGGCCACCACCCCAGCTTTCTTGGGTCCACAAAGACACTGTCAGTAGGAGGTAGTTTCAAAAGTATGAGCCTCATTCCTGCCTCACCAGCATACCTTTCTATCTGGTCACCTTTCATAGCAAACAAAAAGGAGGAATGTTGTAAATTAGAGGCTCAAACAGCCTGTCTTTGGCAACTCAACAGCAGCAGCTCATGTCATCACTCTCTACCACTATATGTGGTGCCTTTCCACTGTTCCTAAAAGGTACGCGTTTTCACTATGAAGCATATGCACCCTTTTAAAGGTGTCCACTCTCAGCTATCCAGATCTCTCTCTCTTCTCTCTCTCTCTCTTTCCCCCTCTCTCTCTCTCTCTCTCTCTTCCTCCCTCCCTCTCTCTCCCTCCCTCCCTCCCTCCCTCCCTCCCCCTCTCTCTCTCTCTCTCTCTCTCTCTCTCTCTCTCTCTCTCTCTCTCCCCGCCCCCATTCTGTGTCTCTGACTCCTAGTTTCTCTTTCTGTCTTTCTCTCTATGTCTTCCTCTGTCTCTGAGTATGTCTGTCTCTTTCTTACATCCGCAGTCCAAGATAGTTTTTTGTTTTTCCTCGCCCCCCAATAAATCTCTTGTGTTAGATTTGTTGCACGATATGGTGATCTCCTAGTAGCACGCCTTGGCTTTGACACCTAGGATGCCTTTTTGCTGCTTAATCCTAACAACAGTTATTACTTTAAAGGATATATGTTGCTTCAGGGAGGTCCTCCCATTATTGGCTTCCTTCTTCCTGGTATTCATGAGCTGAGCATTCTCTAACCCCACTCAGCTCCTTTGCCTAAAACAATACACTCAGCCATCCAAGGACTCATTACTCTTGAAAGAAGGATGCAAAATTAATCCTTCTCCCTTAAGCTATCTCATGTTTTGTATAATATGAAATGCTGACACACTAGGTATTAATAATTTTTAGTTCTGTGTGTAAATGAAGCATCTAGTTAAACACACAATATGAGATGGAGACAGCCAAAAGATCATACCTGAGAATCACCGACATATGTACATTTTAAAGTTAATTTAGGAGTAAAATTTTTATTCACTATGTATTGTACTAGCATACAATGTCATGATTATACATTTCTGACTTTCATTTTGTTTCATGGCATAATAGTACTTAAAAGAAATCTAGAAGACTGTCTTTTTCACTGTTCTATTTTTGTAGATAAACTGTATGACCATGGCAACTCCTATGGAGAAGATTGCATTTAATTGAGGCTTGCTTACAGTTTCAGAGGTTTAGTCCACTATCCTTATAGGGAGGAGCATGGGGACATGTAGGCAGACACAGTAGTTGAGAGTGCTACATCCAGATCCTCAGGCAGCAGAAAGAGAAAGATGCTGGGCCTGGCTGGAGCCCTTGAAAAGCTAAAGCCCACCTTTAGTGACATGCTGCTTCCAAGGACATACCTAATCCATTCAGAGAGTCTCACTGCCTGGTGATCAGGCATTCAAATCTATGCGCCTAAGGGGGCCATTGTTATTTAAATGACCACATAGACCAAGATTTAAATCAGTTAAGAAATAGATTTTGGAGGTTGGGTATGAGAATGGAGGAAAAAGTACAGTGTTGCTGAACCAGGCCAAGATCATCCTGTAAGATCAACCCATTTACACTGTGCTGAGGTGAATATTTTGAAGAAATGTAACCTTAAAAAGAAAAATCCTGGCTGCAGAAAACACACAGACCTGCTTAACATAAATTTCTCCTGTTGGCAGCTATTATTATTTTATTGGTGACATTTATTCATTTTTATCTGCTGCAATGTTTGACATCATACTGAAAAAGCCACTGTGCACAACAAAAAAAAAAGGAATATTTTACCAAGTTTAAGGAAATAAAGTTCATTTTGCAATACTGTTTCTATGTAAGCAAGAAAAAAAAAACAATTTGATCATATTTAGGTTTTTATGATGTACTGGCATGATCGGACCATATTCATAGTATTTGAGTCCAAACACCCAGGAGGTATGTCTCAAGTCTCAATTATATTTAGTGTCATTATAAGAAGCTACTATGGCACATGTGTATTGATAGCCCATAAGACATATTAAACTCAGTCTAAATGACAGGGCTATAACTCACTCAGAATAACAGAACTTAACCAGCCGGGATCCCAGGGTCCCAGGTAGTTAAAGCAGTACCCTTACTTAAGTGGATGAACTCTTAATGCAAACAAGTGTGAGAGTGTGTGACCATGAAACTGGATAAAATGTGTAGATCTAACTGGAATTATCTGCATGAGTATAATGACCAGATATTTCAAAGCTATAGTTCAATGGATTATTTTCCCATCCTAGGGTTCATTCACTCTTCTCTGACATTTGCCTCATCCTCTTACCTGACACCATTACACTGAGACCTTGCTTGAAGATTGTTGAAAAGGACTCTTCAGAAATTGTTCGGCTTCAATGGCCACAATTTTGGTTCCTCTTCATTCTCAGTATTTTCATACCTTAAGTTATACTTTACACTGGAACTAAAGGTCTTTACAGAGCTTGTAGGTACCCGAAAGTGGCCTTTCAGTACCTACATGGAAAAGAGAAGTATACACTTGCCCATGCTCACAAGGAATGAGTTAAACCATTTTCCAGTTATGACATCTTTTTATATCACCTTAGGTTTGATTCTCCTGTATTTTGACAACCTATTCTGTGGTAATGAGGTCATATTCTGTATGATTTTAAAGAAAAAAAATAAAACAATGTAAAAAACCACTTTGCTTAGACTGGTAGAGGAAGAACATTTTCCCTCTTTTGTTGTTTTAATTGTTGCTTGAAACATTGTTGGATCTTTCTACAATAGCCTATCCCTGTAAGTTACAAAGATTGCCCATGTTGTGAGCTATTTTAGGTTGAGCACAAAGGATTTTAAATGCGGACCAGATAAGAGTGGGAGCATTTTCTTTCTTATGCAAATGCAGTGAGGCAATGAGCAGTGATATATTTTGTAACCTCCCTGTTGTGATCAGAGGTATAAACAAAATGAGAATAGTTATAAATATATACAAAAATAACTCTCCCGAAGGAGGAGACAGGAGTAGCATCCATCAGCCAAAGAACATTGGGAGATAACCCTCATGCATGAAAGGCTAAAAAGGGATATCATGGGCACACTGCTTAACTATTTGCCTAGCTTATTCTCAGGAGCTGGCACATTCCTTTTATAAAGGGAGTGCATCCTGGAGGTACAGAACATCAGGAGCCTGTCAGACAGTTTGGCATCAGGAAAACAGATTAGGCACCCAAGACCAAGGGATTGGCTTGCGTATTACCTTTAGCCAATGGCAGACCTGACTATGACTGAATATGGTCAACATAGCAACAAAGGTTAGGTGAAACTCAAGAATGAAAATCTACTTGGACTGGGATAATGACTGCCATTCACAAATGAATGTTCAGAGATAATTGGTAGGAAGGCCAGGATATAGCTCACATCAACTACATGCATCCACTTCTGAAGTCAGGCCCTCAAGGCTTCCTTTGTTTCCACAGAGGTGCAAAAACTCACAATAAAAGGGAGTAGTACAGTTTCCTAGGCTTGTGTCCTAGACTTCATGAAATGAAGAAAGCATAATGTCCACAACCACCTATAGTTCTATTCTTGATGGCAGATGCAATTTAACCAGCTACCTCAGACTCCTTCTGCTAGGGCTCCTGCACCATGGTAGATTGTATCTTCAAATTGTGCCATAGAATAAACCACTCTCCCTCAAGTTTGCTCTTTATCAAAGTATTTTAATACAGCATAAGAACAATAACTAAAACATATTATTTCACACTGAAGCTGAATCTTACTGTCTCTACGTTATGACATCACCACAAATCTTACAACAGGCACTATTCAGAACATTGAATTCAATATTCAAGGATGTTAATACCATGTAGAATTGTTTAATTCAATGCAACTTGAAATTGAGCCTTATGAAAGAATACTTTCTATTTTTCAAACTGTAGTTTCAAGAATAATATTTTAATAAGAGATCTGGTTGTCCTCAATCTTCTTTAATTAATTATACTTCTTTTCATTGGTTTGCATTCTTTATTGTGTGAGTAAATACTGTCATAAAATGTCAGCTTCATCAAAACTTCAAAAAGTTAAAATTCTTTATTTTCCACACATAGCAAAAATACTATTTGTTCACATTTTCTCATTTATTTTGGAATCTACCCAGCATCAGCCACTTCATGCAAATTTTAGTTCTATAAAATATTTGTGATGATCCCTATTGTTTCAGAAGAAAACCCCATCTGAGCACAATCCTCTCCCATTGGCTGATTAAATTAGCTTTGTGTGTATAATCTAAGCCTAGTGAATTAAGCTATTTCATGTGAGTTTGAACTTAGAACTCAGGCTGCAAATCAGTCTCTCTCAAGGAGTCTGAACTGCAGTGATAAGCAGAGCCTCAAACCAAATTGATTTCTCTCTGCTGAACAGATTAGCATTGTGCAAAATGGGATACTTGTAGAGAACTTGGCACTTAGTAAATACTCAGCATCTGCTGATTGGTGCCTATGGTTTTTATTATTGCTTTTATTATTTTTTGAGATTAATGTACATCAAATTTTAGAAGGAGCTACTCTGTAATTAGAAAAAGATGAATTTGAAAATAAAAAGGAGTAAGCACCTTAAACTCTTTGTCTCTAATGCATGGTGATGGTTTGAATAGCATGGCTCTCATGGGCTCAAATACATGAATGCCTGCTCCACAGGTGGTAGAACTCTTTGGAAAGGATAAGGAGGGATGGCCTTTTTGGAGATGTCTCAATTGGCTATTCTCTTATTGGTAAGCTTTCCAATACTGTTCCAAATCCATGCCTATCTATCTGTTGCCGTGAGCCCTGCAATGAAGGTCATAGAATTTCCATTTGAAACTGTAATACAAATAAACTTTCTTCTATAAGTTGTCTTGGCCATGGTCTCTTAGTACAACACTAGAAGATGAGTCATTGTATTTGCTTTATAGTAATATTTATATTTTCAATAATATTTATATTGAAAGTGATTTGTAGTGTATCTATTTCCATGGAGAAAATATTTAGCTAATATGGGTATCTTATATGCACACCAGATTCTATATACTTTACTATTTCACCTTTTATTATATTATAGGAAATATCTTATGTCTTAGAAAGTTTGTTATATGTCAGCATTATTAAAATTATTTCTAAATTTTGTTAAGGAGTTACTTGATATAATCTTTGTTTTTAAATATATGCTGTATATACAGACAACAGACTTCTTATTGTTCCCTCTTTCAAGTTTCATTGATCTTGTCCCAGCTGAACAACTAGCATATGGAAACATGTGATGGTGTGAAATAATTCGACAGCCTACCTAATTTTAATAAACACATCATTTTAAGCCTTCACCATCTGTCTTTTGATCTAATTTTAACTATAAAAGTGGTGTAAGTCTGAACTGAGTAACAGAAAAATGTAGAAATGACCAAATGCTTAGTATCTTTCATGAGAGTTTGGCATGTTATTCATGTTTTATCATTTATCAGTTTATAATAACTTTATAACATGATGGGCTTTATTGTGATGTTTTCTTGCATATATCACATACTTCTGTCATATTTACCTCCATCATATTACTAACAGTTATTCTCTATCTTTCTAGTATTTATTTCCTAAACCCAACTAAAATGATTGTTCTGCAGAGTCTTTATTGTGTGAATTATGATCTTTCCATTCCTAGTTTGTTCAATGTTTTTAATCATTATGACATCTTGAATTTTTCAAAAGCTTTTATTTATTTATTTTTCTGTTCACTAGATCTTTTACACATAGACATTTTGACAGTGTGTCTTCTGATGATGCAGAATCTTTGGGCTATTCATCTTCTTGTTTTTCTTGTCATGATTCCCTAACAACACCACCAACAAAAATGTGTCCTTTGTGGGCAGAAATGACTGTGGATACTCTTGATTGCCCTGTAACTCAGGACTGAAATGGTGGATAGCAACCTTTCCTTCAAAATCCTAAATTCCCTAATTAACTGCTCCAGAAGGGTAATGATTTCTGCTCCCCAAGGAGACTCTAAGAAGATATACTATATTATGTTCTATTTTTGTGATACAATATTCCCTTATAGCTTGACCGACTTTCCAGGCTACCACTATGTAAATGAGCATGTGACCTTTGTGAGTCAAGATCACGTGGAGTTAAGGTCATGAAAAGACTGTTGACCACTTTAGAGATGCTAATACAGTGAGCCCTCAAATTAGATTCCTGTCCTATCTAGTCCTTTGTGTCTGGATGCTATTGCTGTGTGATCAGCACTTCTTATACTGAGGGGTCTCTCTCAAGATAGATTTCCCTCTCCAAACTTTGTGCTGTTTTACTCTTTTAAGTATGTTTGTCTGTTTTTCTTTATTTTGATTTAATTTGTTTAAACTTTCATATATTTATAGTGAATTTCCACTGCATTTCTACAATTGCTATACTTCAAAAGTAGAAATGTTTTCCAGCTGTTCTATCCTCCATATATATACTTCTTAGAGTTCTTATAGTTGAAGGCTATTTGTTATCATATTTCTAGCTACTTGAAAATTATTTAGAGCAAAGCAATAAAGGTCTCCAAAGCTTTTTTCTCTTGCAAAAGTGATGTTCAAACACAATGATATTCAAATAACAAAATGGAACTATATTATAGAGTTATTAATAATGATGTTAAGTAAACATTTGTGGGAAAAAATTAGGGGGCTGCAGTGGTGGGGTCTGGGGAGGCTTCCACGCTGCGGCTGGTCCCACATGCAGGAAGAGGTCTAAGGTTCCAGCGGCCTGGAGGCCCCAATGACACGAGGAAGTCCTTGGTTCCAAAAGGGTTTATTGTCATGGCAGATGGTAGATGGATCTGGAAGTATGCACCGGTAAAACTCAGGGCAGTCCCGAGTTAAATAGGGAGGGAGAAAGGGGGGGATCTGGGGAGGATCTGGGGAGGCATGCTTAATTTGCTCTGCCCTCTGGCCTTCATTAGTATGTAAATCCCTAGAGCCTGAGGCCTCTAGTCAGGCCCTCTACCTGTGCACTTTGGCAGGGGCTGTAATGGCCTACATGACTGAGTTTTAAGGAGACTAGACTGCTTTTCAGGACCCTGGGTTCTTGGGTCACACCAAACTTCTGCCGGTTCTCACGCAGAGTCTCGGAGTTCTAGGCAACTGCCCACCCATGACCCAGAACACCCTTACACAGTCCCACAAACATTTACTTTTTAAAACTATTTGAGAATATTTCAAGAAATTTATGACACACACATCTATAAAAAATAATTCAAGAGAGATATATATATATATATATATATATATATATATATATATATATATATATATAATGAATATATGATAAAATGTGTTTGTGTGTATATAATTTCTCACAAATTCTTTTTAAAAATATTGAGCAGATATGGTAAATTTAAGCATATTTCTGCATATCACATTTTCTAATGACATAGTAGCTTAAAACAAGATCGAGTGTAGCAAATTAGCTTTATTTAAAAATTAAGTCAAATATTTCTCCTATAAAAAAATTAAAGATATCTGTTTTTACCTTAAGATTTATCTGGAATAAAAAAATTCCACTCCAAGAGGCTCCCTAAAATAGATGTTAGTTGAAGACTTTATCACCACCAATTATGAAAGTGTAGGACCATTTCAGGCACATTTTCTCCTTAGACCTTTGTGATTAATTCTATATCATACTCAAGTGTAAAGTAGTTGGACTCTACTACCTGTAGGGAATATAAAACCTATGTAAAATTATTTTCTGTTTGAAATGCTAATTTAGTCTTAGGAAGGAATGGGAAAATTTTTCAACAAACTAGGTTAATATGAAGATAAATTGCTGTAAGCAGTTTGGCCTCAGTCCTACTATGGTCCTCTGGGAAGTGGTTAAGCTCAAGATTATAACAGTTTCAGTACCCTAAGAAGCAGGTAAGAAGTCAAGATTATACTTAATATAAATTTCATGCATGAAATGCTTTCATGAAGGATAAACTCCAGATAAAAATTGTAGATAAGAAAACACCTAGAGTCTAGTACAGCAGGCCTGTAACTAGTGAAATAAGAGAAGAAACAAGAATTTGACATAGAATTGAGCAGACTCAGAAATGGAACTCCCCACTTCCCCTCAACTGAATGACCTACAATTAACAATCCACACCATACAATCATTGGCTGATAGTGATCCAAAGGAAACTCTAATATAATTATGTGGCCAGAAAGGTAGAAGTCACTATCAATCCATTTCTTATTCTGGCAACATAAAATCTAAACAGACATGATTACAAACACTACTTCACATTCTATCCATAGCATTGCCAAATCAAATTCCAAAAAGACACTCTAAAACAGATTGGTACAATTTTGTATGGCTGCACTTTCCCAAGAACATGAGATACTGAGGAGATGACCTTCAGCACTCACGATTAATAACAATGCGAGAGGCACAGGCATGGTGTTTGTTATTTTCTGGCTATCAATTATAAAACTCTCCTTATTAACACCTATCATCTTAAAAGGTCTTACCAACTACGCTTGTAGCGTGACACAAACCTAGATTCTTGAAAACCTGAGTTCTTTTTCAATTTAATTCTCCTAATTCCATGATTGTGAATATTTACTCAGCTTGAGTGAACAAACAATTGAGCAAAGACAATGGGCTTTACTCAGATTCACAAATAGTTATGACTACAACAATTTTGTCAAATTACTCAGGAAGTTCTACTTATGAATATCAATTATTCTGCTTAGAATATAGAGATGGACAAAATACTCCAATCATAAGAAAGAAGCGGATGTTAGATATTGTTATCCTAATATCTGACAAAATAGGCTTAGATATTGTTAGATATTGTTACCCTGATGTTTGACAAAATAGACTACAAATTAAAAGTAACTAAAAGAATGAATTAGGTAGTGTTCCTTCTGTTTCTCTTTAAGGGAATGGTTTGAGGAGTGTTAGGTCTTTTTTGAGGGTCTGATACAATTCTGCACTAAAACCATCTGGTCCTGGCCTTTTTTGGTTGGGAAACTTTCAATTATTTCTTCTATTTCCTTAAGTAGGGGCTATCGGACTTTTCAGACAGTTTACCTGATCCTGATATAACTTGGTACATGGTATCTGTCTAGAAAATAATTCATTTCATCTAGATTTTTCAGTTTCTTTGTGTATAGACTTTTGTAGTCAATTCTGATGATTTTTTAAATTTTCTAAGTTTCTGTTGTTATGTCTCACTTTTCGTTTCTGATTTTGTTAATTTTGATACTGTCTCTGTGACCTTTAGTTAGTTTGGCTAATGATTTATCTATCTTGTCGATTTTCTCAAAGAACTAGCTCTTAGTTTTGTTGATTCTTTGTATCATTCTTCTTATTTGTATTTGGTTGATTTCAGCCCTGAGTTTGATTATTTCATGCTCTCTACTCCTCTTTGTTGTGTACATGGTGAGTGGGTACATTGTATTTACTCACTAATAAATGAATCTCTATTGAGGAATGGGGCCACTCACTCATCTCAAAATTTTTGATCCAAAATTGTTCCTATCTAAAGGAAATGCAGGTACAAAAAAGGGAGGAAAGGTAATCCAGAGACCATCCCAACTTGGGATCCATCCCATGAACATACACCAGATGCTGACACTATTGCTGATGCCAAGATGTGCTTACAGACAGGAGACTGGCATGGCAGTCCTCTCAGAGGCTCTACCAGTACCTCACTGAGACAAATGCTGATACTTACAGCCAACCATTGGAATGAGCCTGGGGAACAATATAAAAGAGTTCGGGCAGGACTGAAGGAATTACAGGGGATTGGAACCCCTACTAGAAGAAGGGGTATTCCTAGAAGAAGTAGAGTATCAACTAACCAGACCACTCAGAGCTCCCAGAGACTAAGCCACCAACCAAAGAGCATATGGTTGAACCAGTTCATGGGCCCTGCTATAGACGTAGCAGAAGATTGAGTTTTCTGGCCTCAGTGTGAAGGGATGCACTTGATCCTGAGGAGGCTTGATGCCCCAAAGAAGGGGGATGCTACAAGAGTAAGGTGGGAGTGGATGAGTGGGTAGTAGAGCACCCTCATAGATATAAAAGGGAAGGGTCACAGGGTATTGATAGAGGAGGGACTAGAAAGGGGGATAAAATTTATAATGTAAATAAATTAAATAATTAATAAAAATTGACAAAAAGAAATAAAAGAGGGATACTTTATTACAATCAAGCAAATAGTTCACCAAGAAAATATTGCTATCCTTAACATATATACACCAAACTCTATGGGAAACAATTTCATAGCAACAAAAAATAGGCAAACAAACAAGAAAATTCACTACTATTAAAAGTAAGATACAAATAATAATGATCCTTTCATAGGAGGTGATTTCAATGTCCAAATTTTTCAAATAGACAGGTCTTTTAGAGAAAGAAAGAAAGAAAGAAAGAAAGAAAGAAAGAAAGAAAGAAGGAAGGAAAGAAAGAAAGAAGACTAGAAATCATAGAATTTATAGGCATCATACAGTAAGTGGACTTACAAGATGTCTAGTAACAGGCCCAAATTGGCAACCAGCTCAGGAGAGATACCAAGTCCTGACACTAATACTGATTATATGGAAAGCTTACAAACAGGCTTTATCATGACTGCCTTCCTGAAAGGCCCAAAAAGCAGCTGAAGGAGTCAGATGCAGATGTTGCCAGACAACCAATGAACAGAAGCTGGTGACTCCTGTGGTAGACTTAGGGAAAAGCTGGAAGAAGCTGAGGAGATGGTGACCCTATAGGAAGGCCAGCAGCCTCAACTAACCTGGAGCACTGAGATATCTCAGACACTGAGCCACCAACCAGGCAGCATACACCAGTTGATATGTGGTCCCCATATCACAGCAAAGGACTGTCGGGTTTCAACTTAGTCAGAAAAGTTGCACCTAACCCTCAAGAGACTTGAGGCCCCAGAGAGTAGGGAGATCTGGTGGGGTTGGGATGTAGAAGTGGGACATTCTCTTGGAGACTAGGGTGAGGGGAGGATTTATGGGATATGGATCAGTCAGTGGGTGAACCAGGAGGTGGATAAAGTCTGTACTATTAAAAAATGATTAAAGAATTAATACAAAAAGACATCTACAGAAATTCAAAACAAAAACTAAAGAAATGCCATTTTATGCAGCAACACATGGAAACTTTTCTAAAATAGACCACACCCTGGAAAAGAAATATCTTTGCAAATTCAAAGGTTAAAATAACTGACCATCTAGCAATAAAACTTGAAATTGTCTGCAAACAAGTCTCTACTAGGTATACAAGCTAAAGGTGATTACATAACTCATTACTGATTAATTAAAGGAAAAAGAAGAAAGAAATTTTAAAAATTTTGGGAACTACATGAAAATGTGAATAGAATATACTAAAATCTCTAGTATACAAAGAAATCAGACATGTGAGGGAAATTTATAGCTCTTTATTAAATAATCCAAAAGAGCACAAACAAATGGCTTAATTATACAACTTGAAAACTTGTAAAAACAAGAGCAAATCATGAAATTGCTATGATATTATCAAGGAATAATAAAAATTAGAGCAGAAACTCTATGTAGTATGAACAAAATCCAATATGTTATACCACTCATATATTCCAAATCATAGAATCAAAGAGTTAGGTTTTTTGAGAAGGCAAAGGACATTGACAGAGCTAAACAAAAGATTAAAATTATCAGAAATTGATAAAGAAACATTACAATAGAAAGCAAAGAAATTTAGAGAATATTTTCAAGTATGTACATCATTAACCTGAGGGGAGAGAAAGAAAGAAAGAAAGAAAGAAAGAAAGAAAGAAAGAAAGAAAGAAAGAAAGAAAGAAAGGAGAGAGACAGAAAGATAGAAAGAATTTCTAGATTCAGCCAATGTACCAAAATCAAACTATATGAAGAAGTCAATGACCTAAACAGGCTCAGAACAAATGAGATTCACATGGTAGTAAAGTCTTCCATTAATAATAATAATAATAATAATAATAATAATAAACTAGTCAAATAGATTCAAGGAAGAATTCTATAAGACTATCTATAAGACTTTCAATGAAGACATACAGCCAATTGTTCTTAAATTATTCAAAACAGTAGAAATAGAAAAGAAGTAAGGATCAAACTAGTCACCAACCAGGTAAAAACACAACCAAAACCAGAAAACTTCTTTAAAAAAAAAAACAAATTAATTCAGCAAGAACAATGTTAGAGGGGTTATCATTTTAGGTCTTAAGATATATTCCAGAACCATAATAATACAGTGGCACAATACCCTTAATGAGCATAGACTCAACAATGATCAATACAATACTTGTGAAGAGAACAGAGCCATACTTCAGAAAGACTATACACCATGACCAAATTGGCTTTATCCCTGAAATTCAGGCTTAGTTTCAATATACATTAAAATCAATGGATGTAATTCACCATATAAACAGATATAAAGGAAATAATCACACGATTCTTTACATGTATACAGAAAAGACTTTAACAAAATTCGTCAGGCCTTCATCATAAAGTAGAGAAGATAAAGGACTAACAGGAACATGCCTTAACATAATCAAAGATGTATACCAGTAACACGTAGCCACTGTTATCTCCAGTGGAGAAAAGCTGAAATCAATCCCAGTGAAGTCTCAGAAAACTAAATGTCCACTTGCAGAAGAATGAAATTAGACCCATATCTGTCATCTTGCATAAAAACTGACTACAAATGGATCAAAGAGCTAAGATTGAAACCTGAAATACTGAAATTGCAAGAATAAACTATAGGCAATACTCTACATGATACAGTGTTGTAGAAAGGGATTTTGTGAATAGGATCCATTTGCCTAAACATTAAAGCCAAACACTGACAAATGAGACCTCATGAAACTTAAAAGCTTCTGCATAGATAAAGAACAATTAACAGAACAAAAAAAGAAAGTTAAATAAAGAGAGAAAAACTGCACTAGTTATTCATCTAAGAAATAATTTCTAGAAAGGAGAAAAAGAACTCAAAATACAAAGAATCAAAAATAACAGCAACAATAAGAATAAAAGCAACCCTTCAAAAAATAGAGCTGAAATTTGAAGAGTTCTCCAAAGAAGAAAAACAATCCTTAGAAATTCTCAAGTAAGATATATTGTCCTTAGCAATTAGGGAAATGCAAATCAAAACAACTTTGAAATTTTTCTTCTCCCAGTCACGAGGACAAAAATGAAGAAAACAGCCATCTTCAAATGCTTGAGAGAATATGTGTGAGATGGAAACTTTTTTCTCTATTAGTGGAACTGCAACAAAGTACAGCATCTATAAAAATCAATTTAGAAAACTATCAAAAAGACAAAATGTGTCTATCATACATAGTTAAACCTATCATTGGCATGTGCCAAAGCATTATAGCTCCTATTCCACAGATACTCACCTTTCCACATTCATTGCATATCTATTCGCAATTGCTAGGAAAATAGAATCAAACTAAATTTCCTCAGTAATGATAATGAAAATGTGCTGAGTACACATTGTAGAACACCATTCAATTATTTTAAAAAGTTAAAATCATGAACTTTAAAGTTAAATTCACCTGAAGAATGAATGATAAAAATGTAGTACATTTCAAGTAGAAAAGATCATATGAGTGTGGTTATCCATACTCAGAAGTAGAAATACAGCACAGTCTCAGTCTCCCTCATCAAAGGCTCCCAGCTCTGTATCTGTAGATGTGACTTCATATTGAAGAGTAACTGAATTAAGCAAGGGAGTAGAAAATGAACCATTTCTTGGATGTGGGTACTGGGGAGTTATACAGAAGGATAAAGTTAAAAGTGATCTGATTAGAGAAATGGGTAAAACTGGGACCCTAATTACAGAGAAGAAAGACAAATACAGAAGAGTGAAGAGAAATAACAATAAGAATATTTGAAAAGTCATATTGAATCATAATATTAGTTATATACCAAATTATAATATATTTACATATGTGTGTAAATACACATAATATAGTGTAAATAAAAATTTCAATTCTGGACTGATAATACTCTCTAAGAGCTAAAGAACACATAATAAAACCCCCAAAACTAGGGTTAAAAAGCCCTCTTTCAAGTTTTATCAGTATCATCAATGAGATTCCCTAAACATTATAGTCTATTGCTTGACCATTGACTAACACTCCCCCCCCCAAATAAGTTCTAAAATGAGTTGCTATTACTGGAGATACCAAGCACTCCAGACACAGTTGAAATTGAGCTGAGTGCATTCTTCTGAGGAATAGCTTACGTTGTAACATAAGGAGCCATATAAGGTTCTAAAGGAGAAAAGCAACCAACATTTCTCTTCACCTATGGTGCGTCTGAACCACAAAATTATCAGAACAGTACAATAATCCTAAGCATATAATAGGGGCATGCATAACTTGGTGGTAACCAACAGGCCTCTAACTGGACTTGAGATCTGCTCCTCAAGAGGAGCATAATAATACTGCATGCGTAGCCAACAACCTAAGGATAGAGGAGTTGTGATTATTGGAGAAAAATCACTAACTACCACTTTATTAAGCAAGAATAATTCTTAAGTAGACTCTAATTGTACTTTTATCCACTGATAAGTGTAGTTCTCATATTTCACCCTGGAAAATTCTCTTTGCAACACTCAAAGGCCATTAATGAAAACGAACCACAACCAATCAAAATGCATAGGTGTGGAATCCAGTCATAACAAATACATCTACAAAATACTTCTGCACCTAAGCCTTAGGGAAGAGATAATGAAACAATTGCATGAACCAGACAATCAGGGATGTTGATGTGAGATAGTGTCTCCTATCAATTTCATTAGCTATATCCATAAATTATCTCCAACTTGACTAACTAGCATTATTTGAATAAGTACTACAACAATAGATATGCCAAAATGGAAAGCCAATGAGATGTCAACCCTACATAACAAACTTCAGGCAACTAACAAATGTTGAGACTGAGAGAAATAACCTTCTCAGGAAAGAGCACACTAATTGGTTATCTAGTACCAAATAGTCAATTCAGAAAAAAATCCATAAAAGTAGCATCATAAAATTGAGCAGGTCATATTTATACTTGCATACACATACAAATTATGTATCAACATTTAATGATAAAAAGAAGTTCTTAATTTTATAGAATTCCAGGAGGGGTATTGTGGAACATTTGAATGTAGGAATTAGAAGCGAGGAATGACATAAATATAATACAAAAATGAAAGAAAAACATGTAAAAATAATTGACTGTTTTATAAGGTCTGCTTCCTATTCTTGTTTAGGCATTATGAGAGGCAATTTAAACTCAGGACATTATCTGTAAAACAAAACTGATAGTGTCAATCTGAAATTTATGAGTAATTATTTAAATTTTGTTTATTAAATCTGTATTATTTTATCATTTTATAACTGACAGAATGAAAAAGAATTTCTATTTGGTTTGGTTTTATTTTTTTAATTTCCCATTTAAGCACTACTCTATTTAACTATTTTATGTCAATATTGTGGTTTCTTGATTTTTTTTCTCATTAAAAGTAGAGTATTTTTCATACACTATAAAAACATACAATGCCTGGGCTAGAACATATCTACAGTGGATGTTCTGAAACCCTAAGTTGAAATAAAATAATGACTCCAACAGAGTACCCATGCCAAGTGAGATTATTTACATCCTACAACTGTGAGCCCCAATTTCTAATTATTTTCTATGAATGATTTTAGTTAATTAAAGATCATGAGTTATCCTGTCTGCTTATCTTATAATAATATAAATTATTTTTTAAAAATAATAACTAATACTGGAACTATATTTGTATACCCTTATTTCCACAGGTTTGTACAATCTATCTCTAACAGCTATTACCACATTCTAATTATCCAAGGAGTTGGTCCATTCTAATTTTGTTGTAAATTTAAATTGATTTAATATAAATAAATGCTATCTCAGAGATACTCATGCTATTTTATTCAACTTATGTGATGGTTTCTTCAAGATTATTTATTATCTCATAATTTATATGAACATTTTACTATATAATTTGCTACCATTTTGCATTTAAATAAAATTTTAAAAAGAATTGCCATCCTAAAATTACAGCTTTATTAAAGATTAATGTAATTTTCAAATAAAAGGAAAAAGATACATAAGCGCTTTGGGTGGAAAGATATAAATAAAAGAACATTTTAGTGTAACAGTATTTTTTATCACAAAGATGTGACTTAGAGAGAATATATTAATATAAAAATACTGCTAAGCCTGTAAATCCAATGCTTTATTTGGTAAGTGAATACAGTGACATATTTTGTCAATATATGTTTTAATCTTGATATGCATAATTTTTACATTTTCTTCATCCTAACTGCTGTTTTCCTTACATATTTTTCTCTCAGTTTCCTTTCACCAGCTTCCAACTTCTCCTTAATCCTCTCCTCAATTTCTCTTCAGAAAAGGTCAGGCCTCCCAAGGATATCAATCAGCCAAGGCATATGAAATAGCAATAAGATTAAGTACCTCCTCTCCAATTCAGGGGGTAGATGAGACAACCAGTAGGAGGAAAGGGCTTCAAAGAATGACAGCAAAGTCAGAGACAGCCTCTGCTCCCACTGTTCAGAGTAGAGCCTAGGTCAAAGGCTCATAGGAGCTCACAGGGACTGAGACAACACCAGGCAGTCTGCATGGGACTGAAAATGCTATAAAACATGTCTGAGCTGGAACCTTGCTAGACAAAGTGGAATTGGGGTAAACTTTGAGATTTGTAATGAGCCCCACTCCAGTTTACAAAAGTCTTACTTCTTGGTTAATTCCTACTTCCTGAATGTTGGTGCAATGTAACCAAATAGACTATTAACCTTAAGAACATGACTTACCTGCCTATTGCTGCAGTATATTCTCCACAATGATAGATTGCACTCTTTCTGAACCATAGGTCAAAATAAAGTCTTTCCATTAAGTTGCTCCTGTTGTTGTTATTTTCCAACAACAGAAAAGTAACTATGACATTATTTAACTGTAACTGGGCCACTATCTATCTAGATGATGTATATCTCATAATGGGAGCACAGTAAATGTTCTCACTTGTTTTGTAATCATGCAATTGATATTTATAATGAATATCTATAAAGAATCCTAGTGATTTAATTATAATTATTTTAATGTCTTACAACTTTCCATATTATAATTTCAATATTACATGTATTCAACTAAATATCTAAATTGTGAAAAATCATGAGTAAGTAAAGCAAGCATTAAATAACTAACATTATTGGGGAAATTTTTTTCATCTTTCTAATCTGATAATTTTACTTCTGACTGTTCTTGTTTCATTTACTAAGGAAAGTGACAAATAATACTGCTTTAATGTAAAATCTAAAAGGCTGCCTGAAAGTCTTTCTGAGTACTTTTCTTGATAAAACCACAGAACAAGAGTTTTTCCAATTCTGTAAAATTGACTTCAGGTTCCCATAACTTAACATCAATTATTTTGTATGCTGTGGTCATGTAGAGACAAACAAGACACTGTACTTCCATCCCAAAGACCCAGTTGGCTACATCTAACTACATAGACAATATTAAGTTAAACCTCAACTCTGTTCTTATTCTAGATATCTTCTGAATTCTGTGCTCTAGGTTGATTGTCCCACTACTAACGGAGAGAAGTTTTGTTGACACAGGCTTTCACTCAGCTTGAATTTTTTGTCTTCTATTAGAACTTATGGTCAAATTTGAACTAACTCATGTTTACCTCAAAAGTTTATGTACAATCACATTTTTTAAAAAAAGATAATGTACAAAAGAAGTCAATTACTAAGGCATCAAATACACAGTACTAATTAGATATTGTTTCAGGGATAGCTATTAGATAGTTTCTTAGAATATGGCAGTTGAAGGGATGTCAAAGTATTTTTCACCATGTCAGCATTTAGCAAGTACTCCACAGCCAGACTGAAGTGAATATATATCAAAATTATAGTCTTAGTAAATGAGAACTGGTGAGAACTTTGAGCTAGTTCCTTTCCCAATGTATATGCACTAGGACTTGTGTGTTGTACTAATCACTCTTTAAAGTGGACATCATATCTACAGTCTAAAAAATACAAAACTTTATCATTGTATTGCCACAAAACAATCTCTAGAACCCAGTATGTACATGGAATGTAGTACGTATGTTTCTATAAAATATATAATTCCCCATCAGTCAACTGATTTCAGTTTCTGACTACTTGAAGTCTATCATTTTGTACATAAAAGTGATAGAGAGATGAATAGGACATAGAATTCTCTTTAGAGTTCTTTCTCTCCCTCTTCCCCTCACTCTCTCCCTCTCTCCATCTCTTTCTTTCACTCCATCCTTCTGTCCCTCTCTCATTCAGTGTTCATGTGTGTGTGGCTGCATGTGTGTGCATGCATATGAGTGTGCATTTGCGTGCGTGCATGTGTGTGTGTATTAATATTGTGTATAGTACGAGTACGCAGGTGTCTCTTCCCATGTACAAGCATACAAAGTCCAGGGGAAGACACTGAGTCCTCCTCTGTGGATCTATGGTTTATTGCTCATAAGTGAGGCACATTCTCTCACTGAACTCAGATCTTACACTTTCTTCTTGGTTAGCTGTCCAATCTGTCCACATCTGTTCCCCAACACTGAGATTCCTAGCATCCACAACCATATGTGGCTTTTTAAGTGTTTTCTGGGGATATGAACACAGGTCCTGATACATCCATATTAAACACTCTTAACTACTGAGCCATATCACCAGCAACTTGAACATTTGATGAAAAATAATGATTAGTTGACAAATAATGACTGTGTCAGATGACAGTTCTTATTTATTTTAGATGTAGAAAATGCCTGTTTCATTTACCAAGTTGACATCTCTAGGTTAGATATATTAATGATTCTCTTGGTTTTGTAGTTAGACTGCTCAAAAAAATTAAAAACATGTTTCTCTACTTGTTTATCAGGTGAAATGTTAAAATGTCAGAAGATGTGACTATTTCTATGTTACATTACCTCAGAAGAATTCAGAAGCAAAATAAATTATGTAATGTTACATTATTCTTCTAGTCAAACATCTGCTGTTACTCTGAACTCTTTCTCAATATTTTCTTTTCTTTTCAGTTCTCTAATGGTTGTCATAACACACATTTGGGAATGAGTCACATTTTTAAAATCTACTATTAAAAATATTATTAACAATTAATATTCTGCTTGTAGAATTTTTATTTCTGATTCAAAACAGTGACTTGATAAATTTAATCTCCTAATTGTTCCAAGATTATTTTTTTCTCTATATAATCACCATTTTTCAAGTAGCACTTGCCTTCAGAGATAACTAAACAAAAATGAGCTTTAAATTAAAGAGATATAATTACTACTAAATAGGACAGCTCAAATAAATGATACTTTTCTATATGATTCTACTTCAGGCAGCATTAAATAAACTACTATTTAAAAATCACTGTGACAACACTGTATTTTTTACTAATGAGTACTAAATTTCTGATGTTTTTATAACTCCTCTTCCATGTAATAGAAATTTAGGTATATGATCTTCTAAAACTAAAGCTGACAACCCAATGAATTTGAAAACAATAAATGGGTTGCTGAAACTGAGGAAAATAAGTATGGCATTATTAGCAAAAGTGACAAATGCAGTTAAAGTTTAGCTGTTCTGAGGGTGTGCTCTAATAAAAGGCTCAATCTATTCTAGTTAAGCTTTTGCAAGTACCCACATATGGAGTATGAGGATTGAATCCATCACACAAAGTAATCAATGATTAAAACATTTTACCAACTGTCAGAATACACATGGAGAATACCATTTATCATATTTTGGAAAGTTTATGAAGAGGAAAGCAAAAATAATGAAAAATAAGAGAAACAAATTAGCAAAGGAACAAACAGAAAATAATGTATATTTAAAAGCATTTATCCCTGAGCCTACTGGTTGATATATAAAGTCATAATAGTTTAGATACCAAATAAAATGAATATTCATTAGTGGTAAAATTAATCCAACTTAAATTGCATATCTTAAGTCATAAATACAAGCAAAATAACTCTGTGTGAAAGCTCAACACAAGGAGTTTCTCTTACATTTTGTTTTGTTATTATTGTTGTTACTGTCATTAAAAAGCAAACTAAAGTCTATGTTGGAAAGACACCTTTATGAAAATATTACAAAGTCACAACAGACATCTTCCCCACAATTGTCTTTTGGTTTTCCACTTTCATCTGAAAAGTAGAAGCATATCTTATTTTCTGCAAGTAGAAGATGTAATATGAAACAAGTAAGGATTAAATAAAATTCCAAAATATATTTTAAAGATTCATCATATTTTCATATAAATGGCCCTTTAGCATGGAAAATAAACCTTAAATGTACAAAACAACAGTAAATGCACTCTTTCTCTATTGCATTGTCTAAAATGCTTTTTTCATTTACCTCACTATGTACTATTGCCATGCTCATATAACCTTTGACAACAGATAGTCCAACTTACTACATAAATCTTAAGTTCAATTAGGCATTTCTCTGCCAAATAAAAGAATGCTGTATTATCTATACCATTATTTATATTTAATAGTTTTGAAATTATCCTGTGTATACTTATTACCCTAACTATAAAAATGATAGAAATTTAATCATGGAAGAATATGTAATAGAAAATATATATATTCTTATTATGTTAAAGACCAACAATTTTTTTTGTTCGTATGATGACTTTATGTTTCAAAATTTCTACCTTGTGAATTGTGTTGTCAATTCACAAGTATTGTGATTGTATTGGTCAGCTTTTGTCTGTTTAAAAGATGAACAAAATATTTGTACTCTTGAGAATGTGGGATATAACTTAAAGTTTAAGAGTATTTACTTCAATTACATGGGACATGACTCAGTTCCTAGAATCCATATTGAATGGTCATGTGCATATACCCACAGCAAATCATCACTCATGCAATTAATTGAAAAAATAAAACTAAATGTCAAAAAACAAAAGTATTCTTGTTTATTTACCTTGAGATACCAAACTTTGGCCTTTTGATGCTTTGTTTCTGCATAGAGATTGAATCCTCATTCCTACTAGGCAACTATAACTACTGAAATCACCTCTCAGCACTTTCATATTTAATATTTACTTAATTGTTTGTTGTTCTTGATCCTGTGGTCCTCCTGCTGTAATCTTCTGAAAAATAGGATGATAGAGTTGTCCAACCACATCCAATATGAACTGCTGTCCAAGCTGAGTATCTAGAGTTGGAGCTTGTAAGAACAAAGTCATTGCCCCCATTGCACACCTTCCACGGTGTCTACATGCCCTGTGAAACAGCAGGCAGTGGAATAACTAATTGATTTTTATACACCGAATTTTCATAGTTGACAGCAGTTTAGTTGCCCAATATAAGTATCTTCTTTCTTTTTTTATCTTTTCAGAATTTATTATCTCTTACAGAGTATGTTACTGGTATAAAAAATTGGTCTAAATACAAGTTTTATAAATAAATATGTATCCCCCAACTAATAGCTGGAAATAATTCAGAGCAATATATCTCTTAATTTGCATAATGATGACAGGTTTTATTCTTCATTGTATAAATTTGAATTAAAATTTAAATGAGCCTAAAATATTAGTGACCACATTTTTACAAAGTGGGTGCTTTTACACTGCCACAAGGGGTTAATTGAGCATAGACAGCACACCCTAGAGATTCTAAATTGAATAATTTGATTTGTAAACAGGTGCTTAGTGTACAAGAAGCCATTACGCATGCAATTATCTGTCTTCAATTAATTGTGTTTATCTCCAAGGAGCAACTTGGGAATGTTTGTTTCAGTTTCACTGGCTGTAAGGCCTGATGGCTATAAACATTTATTTTACTTATACTATAGCTTTCAACTTTGGAGAAGACACTGCTGAAAACTACTATTTTGTGCTTGTGAAAAAACCACAGAGAAAGAAAGCATTCATCCTGCTGCAGTTAAGTCCATTTCCAGTCACCTCATCTGCTACCACCAAAACACAGATGCTCAGAACAAATATAGAGATCAGCTCCTCTCCTGGACAACAGAGCGTGTTCTGTAAAACATATCTTTGTAGACAAGAAACTTCTCCTATCTTAGCAGCTAAATGTGTACTTGTAAAATAGTAAAAGCCCATGTTAGGGTGAAAATCATTTATTCTACTATTAATATAATGAATCAGACATCAGTCATTTTAAGGATGAACAAAGGAAAGACATAATACAGACCTTAAAAAGAGCTTAAAACATACTTTACAGAGGAAGAGGAAGAGAGAGAGAGAGAGAGAGAGAGAGAGAGAGAGAGAGAGAGAGAGAGA
>NW_021621185.1:11519486-11546777 GCF_004785775.1 Grammomys surdaster
AGAGAGAGAGAGAGAGAGAGAGAGAGAGAGAGAGAGAGAGAGAGAGAACTACCATATTCACAGTCTGTACATTTCCAATTATCTGCTGAGGAAATCCATTGATTTTCTATTTTTGTGTCCAATTTTGATTCTGTTAGGTAGATACTTCTCCCCTCCTCATCTTTTATTTCTATCTTTTTCTCTGTTTCCTCCTCCTCCTCCTCTTCCTCCTCTTTCCCCTCCTCTTCCCTCTCCTCCTCCTTCTCTTCCTCCATCTCTTTCATTTCCTCTATCTCCTCTACGTTCTCTTCCATTTTGTCTGATAAACATAAAGTTACAAAATGATCTGAAGACTGCTGTTGGGGAAAAATGTGGACTACTTAGCTATGTTCATAAACACCTTGATTATTCTCTGTATCCATAGCTTTTAGTTCAGTATCTGGGCACTCATAACAATGAATCACTGTGGAATGATTGGTTTATATTTTTAACTTAAACATGGAAGTCTGATGTCATTTGGGGGTTGTTGCCTTTCAAGCTGTTCCTTTCTTTACCACACTATTGTGTAAAGTTCAACAGAGCAAATCTACTTTTGACATTGGATTATAATTATATACTAGAATACTCATTTCTGGTTTTACCACATATTTAAGATGAGAATTGATAAGAATAGATACAAAAATGTGTACAAAAATGTTTACAAACACATAAGATCATGTATGTAGAAGCAGTTCAATTTGGACTCTAAAACTACTCAGTCAAGAAGACTGACATTTCAATGAAATGTACTTACAGGAAAAGACAGGAGCAGAAATGTTTAAAGTTATATGCACAGACATCTTTTAGGTTTGTAAAGAGCCCTAAACTACTTTTGCATATATGTGTACACACACACACACACACACACACACACACACTCTCTCTCTCTCACACACACACATACACACACACATATATATATATATATGTATATATATATCAACCTATCTATGCACAACTGCTCATATAGCACACAAATAGATTTGCTGTGTTAGTTTTGTCTTATTGGCATTTTGTTTATGGGTTTAAAGAGACAGAGAAAGAACATGAAATTGGGTGAGAAAGGAAGTAATAAAAATCTAGGAAGTGTTAGAGAAAGAGAAACAGTATTGTCAAAATATATCTTATGACCCAATTTTAAAGTAAAACTATACAGTTAACACATATTTAAATGTACAATGACAGCTGACCCAGGACGCTTCAACTATAAAACAAGAATAAGCCAAAGAGCAGTGCACAGAGTTCGGAATTACCCCACTATCACATGTGGGAACACACATATTCCCCAACTCTTATGAAGAGTCAAAAGTTGGATGATGTAAACTTATCACTATTTGAACAGTATTTCTATACTTTCTGTAGTTTGAGTTTGAACCAAAAAGAACCCAAATCTGGTATATGGAAATAAAAAGAAACCCACAATTTTCATGGAAAAATATTTAACAATTTCAAATGGAAGTATCTGGTAGAATAGGATTTAAAGAATTTGAGAATCCCTTTGGACCATAAACACAAAAGGACCCCTTTTAGAGTTAAAGAGTGGGGAAAAATGGAAGAGCAAGAGAATAAATAAACAAATAAAATAAATAAGGATGCTATGAACATAGTGGAACATATGTCCTTGTTATATGTTGGAGCATATCCTGGGTATATGCCCAGGAGTGGTATAACTAGCTCCTCAGGTAATGCTATGTTTAATTTTCTTAAGAACCACCAGACTGATTTCCAGATTGGTTGTACCAGCTTGCAATCCCACCAGCAATAAAGGAGTGTTCCTCTTTCTCCACATCCTCACTAGCATCTGCTATCACCTGAGTTTTTTATCTTAGCCATTCTAACTGGTGTGAAGCAGAATCTCACGATTGTTTTGATTTACATTTCCCTGATGACTAAGGATGTTGAATGTTTCTTTAGGTGCTTCTTGGCCATTTGAGTTTCCTCAGTTGAGAATTCTTTGTTTAGCGCTGTATCCCATTTTTAATAGGGTTTTTTGGTTGTCTGGAGTCTAATTTCTTGAGCTCTTTGTATATATTGCATATTAGTCCTCTATCGGATGTGGGATTGGTAAAGATCTTTTCCCAATCTGTTGGTTGCCATTTTGTCCTACTGACAGTGTCCTTTGCCTTACAGAAGGTATGCAATTGTATGGGGTTCCGTTTGTCAGTTCTTGATCTTAGAGCATAAGCCGTTGGTGTTCTGTTCAGGAACTTTTCCCCTGTGTGCAAGTATTCGAGGTTCTTCCCTACTTTCCTTCTGTTAGTTTCAATGTATCTGGTTTTATGTCAAGGTCCTTTATCCACTTGGACTTGAGCTTTGTACAAGAAGATAAGAATAGATCAATTTGCAGCCTTATCTATAATAGTCAGAAGCTGAAAAGAACCCAGATGTCCTTCAACAGAGGAATAGATACAGGAAATGTAATACATTTACACAATGGAATATTACTCAGTTATTAAACATCATTGAATTCATGAAATTCTTAGGCAAATGGATGAAATTAGAAAATATCATCCTGAGTGAGGTAAGCCAATCACAAAAGAACACACATGGTATGCACTCACTGATAAGTGGATATTAGCCCAAAAGCTCGCAATATTCAAGATACAACTCACAGACCACATGAAGCTCATGAAGAAGGAAGACCAAAGTGTGAGTGCTTCAGTCCTTCTTAGAAGGAGTAACAAAATACTCATGGGAGCAAATATGGAGACAAAGTGTGGGACAGAAACTGAAGGACGGTCGTCTGGAGATTGTTCCACCCTGGCAACCAACCCATGTGGAGTCACCAAAGGTAGACATTGATGTGGATTCCAAGAAGTGCATGCTGACAGGAGCCTGATATAGCTGTCTCCTTAGAGGTCTGCCAGAGCCTGACACATACAGAGGTGGATGCTCACAGTTCACCTTTGAACTGATCATGGGGTTCCCAATGGAGGAGTTAGAGTGAAAACTGAAGGAGCTTAAAGGGTTTGCAGCCCTATTGGGAGAGCAACAATACCAACCAACCAGAGCTCCCAGGGTCTAAACCACCAGCCTGGAAGCACATAGGGAGGGACCCATGGCTCCAGCTGTATATGTAGGGGAGGACAGCCTTGTGGGGCATAGGTGGGAGAGGTAGTCTTTGGTCCTGTGAAAGTTGGATGCCTCAGTGTGGGGGAATTCGAGGGCAGGGAGGTGCAAGTGGGTGGGTGGGTGGGTGGGTGGGTGCACATCTCATAGAAGCAGAAGGAGGAAGGATGGGATAGGAGTTTCTGGGTAGAGAAATGGGGAAAAAGGATAGCATCTGAAATGTAAATAAAATATCCAATAAAAAACAAAAATAAAATATAAAATGAGATCTATGCAGTATTCTCATTGTATTTCCTTTCTCCAACACATCTATCTACTCATCTATAAGGTATTATGTATATATCATACAAATAGATTTGTTCTGGTAGATTTTTTATTGGTATTTTGTTTTGAATTTAAAGAGAAGGAACAATAACAAAATTTTGTGAGTAAGCAGTTGGTAAAACAGTTCAGGAATGGGAGGGATTATGATGAAAATATATCCTATGAAAACATTTTAAAAATAAAAAGGTTTTCAAAAACATGGAAACCACTTCATGTTGAACTGATTTAATTATAACTAGTCTGGGTGTTCATGTCAGTTTTAAAATAAAGTTACATATTCCTGGCAAGTTGCAAGCCTACAGAGATCTCACTCCTAACTCTTTCTGATCTCCTAAGTTCATCTCACCGCAATGTATTTCTTCCTACTTTTTCCAGAACCATGGGCCTTCTGAATATCTCTTTGTTTTCACCCATACAAAATATTTTCTGATTTTTCTTAAGAATATTTTAAGTAATGAACAGAACTCCATCAAGGCAATTGTCTGAATGAGCAATGACATAATGCCAGCATTCAGAAAGCAGGGAAGCAGTATTGTAATATCAAACTAGTCTGTATATAGTGACTCCTGACTGAAAATCTGAAAACCAAAACCACAATCCAAACTAATGACAAACAAACCCATGTTGAACATGTGATCATAAAAGGATTGTAATTAACATGATTTTTTTGAGGACAATTATGGTTGTTGCTGAGAACTATATGTAGCTTTCTGTTGCAGTTACACAAATAGGTTCAGGAGACACACCAGGTTGTAAAGAGTGCAGGAGTGCATTCCAGGAACTGCACTTAGGCTTTTGGTAAGGACCGTGATGAGCTTTTTACGCAAAACCCTAACAAACTACAAGTGGAAAATAATATCAAGCTTTTGGACAATAGATTTTAAAATGAACAATATTTTCCTCAGTTTCATGCAGCTGTCAAAGAAGTTTTGTTTTGTTTTATTTAATCTCTACTTATTTGTAAAGTATACAAAGATAGATTGCCTGTTAGGGTACAATGTTTCTATTTATTTTTGCTGTATTGAGATTTATAATTTAATTTCAATATTTCTCCACTCCCTTTCCTCCCTCAAAGCCCTTCCATGTACTCCTCATGGCTCTCCCTCAAATTCATTGCCTCTTTAGTCATTAATTGTTACTGTGCTCATACACTAATTGTTATTGAGTTCATATTCTTAGATTTATATTCCTACATATAACCTGTTGAGTCTGTATCATGTAGCTTGTAAGGGATGATGTTTAAAAGTCATATGTAGGCTATTTTGGAGAAGTTTAATGATTTAATCATAAATCATTTATTAAGAGATGTAGCATGATTGGTATTGACAATAAATGCACATAAAAAAGCCTGAACAGATTAGTAATTGCCAGATAAGTCCTCAATGTGAGAGAGGAGAGAATTTTAATAGACATATTCACTATGAAATGATATTTAGAAGAAACAGCAATCTAAGAGGTGTTCACATTTCATGGAAAGTTCTTAGTTTGCCCACTCCATTTTTCACCATGCTGAGTACATTGGAGAAAATTATCAGGAATGAATGTTGAATATTAATTCTGATACTAGAAGTAATTTCTAGGCCAAAGATAAAATTACGTATGGAAAATATACATATGGTGAAGGCCAATCTCACTTTTTCTTTTATTTAAATATCTTCCTGTAAAGTTTGTACTGTCTCATATTCATTTATGCACATGTATGTATAGACGTGAGTACATGTAGAGTCCAGAGGTGCATGTTGATTACATTCCTGTATTGTACTCTATCTCTTACAGACATAAGATCTCTCCCTAAATAAATATGGAACTCTCCACTTTGGTTGATGTGATTATCTTGCCAGCCTCCAGGATCCAGCTGTCTCAAACTCACAAATGTCAAGGTTACAGATGTTTGTCACCAGAGCCTGACCTTTAAAAGAGTTACTCAGAGTACACATTCAGAGTCTCATGTTTATGTAGCAAGTTCTTTACTCAGTGAGCTCCATCTACAGCCCATAACTTACAGTTTAAAACACATGCACAGAACAAACATAATGTCTTAATCCAATGTTCTGACATCAGGATTTACAAATGTTTGTCATATTAATTTATTTGTAAACTTTTCCTTATGTTAATCTTTACTAACATCCACAATTGCAAAGACATGCATGTGCATGCACACACACACACACACACACTTACACACAATAAAAATAAAACTAAATATTTGGAAAAGTTCTCAATTTATTAGAAAGAAAACAGCATATAAATTAAATTGTCAAACTGTCAAATTTTGATTGCTAAAAAGTTTTCCTAAGTCTTTATGCATTTGAATTAAATCTTATTAGGAGTAAATTAACCACATATTAATGTTTTTTATTTATGTATGCTTATATTTATGGGTAGTTTGAATGTGTATGTGTCACTGTACCACATGTTTTTAGTTTGCAGGAGGTCCAGAAGAGGTATCACAGAGCATTAGGAGCTATCATCTGTGAGATCAGAATTAAGCCCAGTTCTTCTAGAAAAACAGCTAGTGCTCTTAATCACTGATCCATCTCTCTAGCCTTGCTGATTGATATTTCTTAAAGTGCAGGGAACATTGTGGAAAACAAGTCAGAAGGACTGTAAGAGAAAAAAGAATAGGGAGTTTTCTGTGAGACTATTTCTTAGGAATGTCAGAAGTTAATTCTCACAAACATGTAAATTCTCACCAACATGACTAGCTAAGCATGAGCAGAAGAAGGACAGCAACAAAGATATGCCAGAGGGAACAGAGTAAAGTCCATGAGTCCCATCTCTACAAAAAGAACTACAGGCAACTGGAGAACACTTTGAGTGGGAGAAGTAATTTTCTCCAGGGAAGAGCACACCAAACCATTATACAGTACCAAATGGTTAATCCGGGAAAGATTCATACAATTGACAATTATGCAGACAGAGCAGGTTGCGTTTATGACTATATATAGATAAATATTCATGTATGTATAAACATATAGGTATGTTATAATAACTCATTAAAATGAGCAGCATATGGTGGGTTGGGAGGGAGAACAGGAAAAAAGAGAATGATGTAGTTGTATCATCTCAAAATTACAGAATTAATTAAATGGAAACAAACAAAATACTTCAGTGCACTGAAGCACTAGAATTATTTTGAAATACTGTATAATATTTAGTGCTCATAAAATGACTGGAAATAAATTTGGTTAATGTGGCCCTAATACATTTAAGGCCATCAAAAGTATTACTATTCTAAGTGTATTAAGCAACTTAAAAAGAAATACAGTATTTAAGAATGCATAGTTGAAGACTTCCGGTTTGGGACCGAGCCTAGAGCAGGTCGCAGGCAGCAGCTCCGTACCCAACCGCAGAAAACCAAGAAAAACAGGGACTCCCAGGAACTTGAACTCACGCAGCATCCCAGGTAAGTTAAAAACAGCACTCACCCCAAACAGGGAGCAACAGGGACCCACTGGGACCCAGGAATTCGCTCCTGGCCCAGGGCTCCATCCAGTCTGGGCCCCAGCACTCGCGGATCCCGGGAGGCAGCTCTGCACCCAATCTCGCAGACTCCAGAGGAAGCGGGGCTCGCAGGACTTCTGTGCCAAGCAGGGTCTTGGGCTAGGAGGTGGCAGTGCTTGCCCCCGAACAGGGAGTGGCTAGGACCCACTGGGACCCAGGAGTTCACTCCAGGGCCGGAGCGTGGGTTCCTTCCGGTCTGTGCCAGAGCAGATCCCGAGAGTCAGCTCTGCACCCAATCTCACAGAACCTAGAGGGAGCGGGGCTCTCCGTGGCTTAAGCTAGCTCAAGCAGTTTCTTAGGCTAGGAGGTGGCAGTGCTCGCCCCCAATCAGGGAGCAACTGGGACCCACTGGGACCCACTGGGACTCATTGGGATCCAGGAATCCGCTCCTGACCCGGAGCCCCGGCCCCTTCCGGTTTCCACCTGAGCACCGAGCACAACTTGGGCCTCATCTCTAACTCAAGCAGCAAAACCCATCCCAATCAGTTCTGACACAACCTAGATAATAGGAAAGACAGGCCCCAGTCAGAGACAGCACTGATAGCGCAAAGGTGACCCAGATGGCGAAAGGCAAGCGCAAGAACACAAGCACCAGCAACCCAAGGTACTTGCCAGTATCAGAACCTAGTTCTCCCACATTAGAAAGTCCTGAACTCCCCATATCACCAGGAAAACAAGAACCAGATCTAAAATCATTTCTAATGATGATGCTAGAGGACTACAAGAAGGAAGTAAATAACACTATCAAAAAACTTGAGGAGAACACAGGAAAACAGGATGAAGTCCTTAAAGAAACACAAAAATCCTTTAAAGAATTACAAGAAAACACAAACAAACAGATGAAGGAATTGAACAAAACCATCCAGGACATAAAAATGGAAGTGGAAACAATAAAGAAATCACAAAGGGAGACTATCCTGGAGATAGAAAACCTAAAAAAGAAATCAGGAGTCATAGACACAAGCATCACCAACAGAATACAAGAGATAGAAGAAAGAATCTCAGGTGCAGAAGATACCTTAGAAAATATTGACACAACTATCAAAGAAAATGCAAAATGCAAAAAGTTGCTATCTCAAAATATCCAGGAAATCCAGGACGCAATGAGAAGACCAAACCTAAGGATAATAGGTATAGATGAGAGTGAAGATTCCCAACTTAAAGGGCCAGTAAATATCTTCAACAAAATTATTGAGGAAAACTTCCCTAACCTAAGGAATGAGATGCCCATAATCACACAAGAAGCCTACAGAACGCCAAACAGACTAGATCAAAAAAGAAATACCTCCCGTCACATAATAATCAAGACTCAAAATGTACAAAACAAAGACAGAATTTTAAAAGCAGTAAGGGAAAAAGGCCAAATAACATATAAAGGCAAACCTATCAGAATTACACCTGACTTCTCACCAGATACTATAAAAGCCAGAAGATCCTGGACAAATATCATACAAACCCTAAGAGAACATAAATGCCAGCCCAAGCTACTTTACCCAGCAAAACTCTCAATTACCATAGACGGAGAAACTAAGATATTCCATGACAAAACTGAATTTACACAGTATCTTCCCACAAATCCAGCTTTACAAAGGATAATAGCAGGAAAGCTCCAATACAAGGAGGGCAATCATACCCCAGAAAGAGCAAGAAAATAATCCTTTTCCATTAAACCCAAAAGAAGATAACCACACAAACGATGTCTCCACTATTAGCAAAAATGACAGGAAGCAACAACACCCTCTCCTTAATATCTCTTAACATCAATGGACTCAATTCCCCAATAAAAAGGCATAGGCTAACGGACTGGATACGCAAACAGGACCCAGCTTTTTGCTGCTTACAGGAAACCCACCTCAGTGACAAAGACAGACACTACCTTAGAGTAAAAGGTTGGAAAACAATTTTTCAAGCAAATGGCACTAAGAAACAAGCGGGAGTAGCCATTCTAATATCGAATAAAATCGACTTTCAACTTAAAACTATCAAAAAGGATAAGGAAGGGCATTTCATATTTGTCAAAGGAAAAGTCAACCAACATGAACTCTCAATTCTGAATATCTATGCGCCAAATACAAGAGCATCGAATTTCATAAAAGAAACCTTACTAAAGCTCAAAACACACATTGCACCTCACATAATAATAGTGGGAGACTTCAACACCCCACTCTCAGCAATGGATAAATCATGGAAACAGAAACTAAATAGAGATACAGTAAAACTAACAGAAGTTATGAACCAAATGGACTTAACAGATATCTATAGAACATTTCACCCTAAAGCAAAAGAATATACCTTTTTCTCAGCACCTCATGGTACCTTCTCCAAAATAGACCATATAATTGGGCACAAGACAGGCCTCAACAGATATAAGAAAATTGAAATAATTCCCTGCATCCTATCAGATCACCATGGTCTAAGGCTGGTCTTCAAAAATGACAAAGAGAATGGAAAGCCCACATTTACATGGAAACTGAACAACACCCTACTCCTTGATAATCAGGTAAGGGAAGAAATAAAGAAAGAAATTAAAAACTTTTTAGAATTTAATGAAAATGATGACACATCATACCAAAATTTATGGGATACAATGAAAGCAGTGCTAAGAGGAAAATTCATAGCTCTAAGTGCCTACAAAAAGAAACTGGAGGGAGCATACACTAACAGCTTGACAGAGCACCTGAAAGACCTAGAACAAAAAGAAGCTAATACACCCAAGAGGAGTAGAAGGCAGGAAATAATAAAACTCAGGGCTGAAATCAACCAAATTGAAACAAAAAGAACTATCCAAAGAATCAATAAAACCAGGAGCTGGTTCTTTGAGAAAATCAACAAGATAGATAAACCCTTAGCTAGACTAATCAGAGGGCAGAGAGACAGTATCCAAATTAATAAAATCAGAACTCAAAAGGGGGACATAACAACAGAAACTGAGGAAATTAAAAAAATCATCAGATCCTACTACAAAAGCCTATATTCAACAAAATTGGAAAATTTGGATGAAATGGACAATTTCCTAGACAAATACCAGTTGCCAATGTTAAATCAGGACCAGATAAACCATCTAAACAGTCCCATAACCCCAAAAGAAATAGAAGCAGTCATTAAAAGTCTCCCTACAAAGAAAAGCCCAGGACCAGACGGTTTTAGTGCAGAATTCTATCAGACCTTCAAGGAAGACCTAATCCCAATTCTTTTCAAACTATTCCACAAAATAGAAACAGAAGGTACACTACCCAACTCATTCTTTGAAGCCACAATTACACTCATACCTAAGCCACACAAAGACCCAACAAAGAAAGAGAACTTCAGGCCAATCTCCCTTATGAACATTGATGCAAAATTACTCAATAAAATTCTAGCGAACCGAATTCAAGAACACATCAAAACAATTATCCATCACGATCAAGTTGGCTTCATCCCAGGAATGCAGGGTTGGTTCAATATTCGGAAATCCATCAATGTAATCCATTATATAAACAAACTCAAAGAAAAAAACCACATGATCATCTCACTAGATGCTGAGAAAGCATTTGACAAAATTCAACACCCCTTCATGATAAAAGTCTTGGAAAGGTCAGGAATTCAAGGCCCATACCTAAACATAGTAAAAGCAATTTACAGCAAACCAGTAGCCAGCATTAAACTAAATGGAGAGAAACTTGAAGCAATCCCACTAAAATCAGGGACTAGGCAAGGCTGCCCACTCTCCCCCTACTTATTTAATATAGTATTGGAAGTCCTAGCCAGAGCAATTAGGCAACACAAGGAGGTCAAAGGGATACAAATTGGAAAGGAAGAAGTCAAAATCTCACTATTTGCAGACGATATGATAGTATACTTAAGTGACCCCAAAACTTCCACCAGAGAACTCCTAAACCTGATAAACAACTTTAGCAAAGTGGCTGGATATAAAATTAACTCAAACAAATCAGTAGCCTTCCTCTACTCAAAAGATAAACTGGCTGAGAAAGAAATTATGGAAATGACACCCTTCAAAATAGTCACAGATAATATAAAATACCTTGGTGTGAACCTAACCAAGCAAGTAAAAGACCTGTATGACAAGAACTTCATTCCCCTGAAGAAAGAAATCAAAGCTGATCTCAGAAGATGGAAAGATCTCCCATGCTCATGGATTGGAAGGATTAATATAGTAAAAATGACTATTTTGCCAAAAGCCATCTACAGATTTAATGCAATCCCCATCAAAATTCCCACTCAATTCTTCTCAGAGATAGAAAGAGCAATCTTAAAATTTATTTGGAATAACAAAAAACCCAGGATTGCAAAAACTACTCTCAGCAATAAAAGAACTTCTGGAGGAATCACCATCCCCGACTTCAAGCTGTACTACAAAGCAATAGTGATAAAAACTGCATGGTATTGGAACAGAGACAGGCAGGAGGATCAGTGGAATAGAATAGATGATCCAGAAATGAACCCCCATACCTATGGTAACTTAATCTTTGACAAAGGGGCTAAAACCATCGAATGGAAAAAAGATAGCATTTTCAACAAATGGTGCTGGTCCAACTGGTGGTCAGCATGTAGAAAAATGAAAATTGATCCATACTTATCTCCTTGTACAAAGCTCAATTCCAAGTGGATTAAGGACCTCCACCTAAAACCAGCCACACTGAAACTAATAGAAGAGAAACTGGGAAAAAGCCTGGAATACATAGGCACAGGGAAAAAGTTCCTGAACAGAACGCCAATGGCCTGTGCTCTAAGACCAAAAATTGACAAATGGGACCTCATAAAGCTGCAAAGCTTCTGTAAAGCAAAGGACACAGTCAATAGGACAGTGCGGCAACCAACAGATTGGGAAAAGATCTTCACCAACCCTACATCTGATAAAGGGCTAATATCCAAGGTATACAAAGAACTGAAGAAATTAGACTCTAGACAATCAAAGAACCCTATTAAAAAATGGAGCACAGAGCTGAACAAAGAATTCTCAACTGAGGAAGCTCGAATGGTTGAGAAGCACCTAAAGAAGTGTTCAGCATCCCTAGTCATCAGGGAAATGCAAATGAAAACAACACTGAGATTCCACCTCACACCAGTCAGAATGGCTAAGATCAAAAACACAGGTGACAGTACATGTTGGCGAGGATGTGGAGAAAGAGGAACACTCCTCCACTGTTGGTGGGATTGTAAACTGGTACAACCACTATGGAAGGCAGTCTGGCGGTATCTCAGAAAATTGAACATAGCGTTACCTAGGGACCCAGCTATACCACTCCTGGGCATATACCCAAAAGAAGTTTCAACATACAACAGGGACACATGCTCCACCATGTTCATAGCAGCCTTATTTATAATAGCCAGAAGTTGGAAAGAACCCAGATGCCCTTCAACAGAAGAATGGATGCAGAAAATGTGGTACATTTATACAATGGAGTACTACTCAGCTATTAAAAACAATCAGTTCACAAAATTCCTAGGCAAATGGATGGAGCTGGAAAATATCATCTTGAGTGAGATGACCCAATCTCAAAGGAACATACATGGTATGCACTCACTGATAAGTGGATATTAGCCCAAAAGCTCACAATTTCTAAGAATCTTCATATAGACCACATAAAACTCACATAGAAGAAGGAAGACCAAAGTATGAATGCGTTGGTCCTTTTTAGAAGGAGCATCAAAAGTTTCAACCAGAACTCCCAAAGTCTAAACCACCAACCAGAGAGCACAAAGGGAGGGACTCACGCACCTGTATAGGGAATTGAGGGTGACCTTGTTAGACTCCAATGAAAGTGGAGGGCCAAGGTCCCCAAAAGTTTGGATCCCCTACTGTGTTGGAATTCGAGAGCAGGGAGATGGGACTGGGAGGATGTTTGGAGCACACCATCACAAAAATTAGGAGGAAGGAGTAGGGGATAAGGGATTTGGGGGGAGAATGAGAAAGGAGACAACATTGAAAGGTAAATACGTATAATACCCAATAAAAACCCCACACAGATAAAGGATTTAAAAAAAAAGGAGAGTCTATTTATTTTAAATTAATTTCAAAAGTTTCTAGGAGATGCAAATTGGCTAAGATACTATTTTAAGCTCTCCACAAAAGAATTGAAATCTCTGTTCAATATTCTCAAGAGAGTGGTAAACCCTAACTTCCTCAACAGTTAATTGACAAAAGAGAGGTAATCTCACAAAAAGTAGAAAAAGCTATTTCTAATCGATATATCATATAGTCTGATTAATTGTCAGTGGAGCTATAAAAGTCCTTTGACAAAAGATTATTAATATAGATTTACATATCCTTAAATAAGGCCTTCATGAATCTCTGAGTGTGGAAGGAGCAACTGTTGGCGCTTCTGCCCTGATTTTACAAAAACTCTGAAAAATTGGCTTTAAAAACAAAAGAAGGGGAACGGTACCCCCTCAGAAGGAGTCCCCCTGAAATACTCTCCATCATGCCTTGTTCACTTTTCTCTCTCTAAAGCTGAAAGCTCATGGCAAATCTCTTGCTGACCATGTTGGTGACCTCGGGCACCACCAAGACCAACAAAACTTTGCCACAGATATGGGGAAGGACCCTCATACCCATAAAGGGAATGCCCCAGTCCCAGTTCCCTTATGGAGCCGAGGACTGATATGCCTGTCCAATACCACAGAAGGCACAGCTAACCGGCTACCACAAATATTAATGAAAAAAATAGATACCCTCACAAAGCCAGGCCCAATCATAAATACGATGAATAACAATTTACATCCAGGGAAGAGAAATCTCCCTGAGAATCCCCTTCTTTTTTCTTTCCAGGTAAAATTGAATCACCCGTGATGCCTGCTATTAGAAGTTCTAACCCAGATGGACCAGAAGCCAGGAGCCTCGCCCTTACCCTCACCCCCTACCTTTTCCCACCTGCACAAGATCCCCTGAAGCTGGGCAACTGCAAGATCCTGCTTGGCAACTGCAGATAGACTCAAAGCAATGTACCATATCATCTGAAGAATAGCAGGGAGACCATAACTCAAGCAGTGTACCATATCTTCTGAAGAATAGCAGGTTGCAGTCCTCCTCGCCCCCACGAATAACCAGGACCCACCGGTCGGGTCAAGTGGCACCCAGACGTGGGGCTCAAGGCACAGACCCATCCGGACGGACCCTCATTGAGAGGATGTGCGCACGACATCAAGATTGAGCAAGACAGAGATCATCGCCCGTGACCTGTCGTCCACGGAACCAGGTTGATGCTGCCATCAAGAAGGCAGTTGAAGTTCATTACCATCAGCTGAAAATTGCAGAGAATCCAGAAGTGACTCCGCAGGAGACTGACACAGCTGTCAGCTCCCCTGCCTCCCCCTACGGTCTACCCCTAGACTTTCATGCCCTCCAGAAGGGTTCCTGGTATGCCTGGCTTTGCCCTCATTTCTCTCGCTAGAGAGCTTGGCCTCTTGATCACCACAACAAAAATTGGCTTTTTCCTAAACCAAGGCCACCCTTGATATGGCTGCTAACATTGGGGAGCCTTCCTTTATGACAATATTACACCCCAAACTGACAAATGGTTGGTAACTTGAACATTGACAAGAGACTAGGATGGCTGTGAGTTAGCCCAATGACGGGATTATTGTAGGTCCACTTCCCAGGGGCCCACCCAATGCAGCCGAAAAGGAGTGCGTGGTGCTGGGAGTGGGTGCAGCCTACATGGCCTAAGACAGGGCCCTCACCCTCCTTTCACCCACATCAGAGTCCCTTGACGTTGCCCATCGTCGACAGCCTAAAGCCTTCGACCATCGATGTGACTCGTCTCACATCAGTGTTTTGGGGTTGTGAACTTGTCTAAGACCCCCCATAATTAGACATCCAAATTCAAAACTCACATAGTTGGGATTGAACATAAGACGCCTTCTCTAACTAAACAGAGAAGGGGGAGATGCCAGAAGCCAGGATCCTCGCCCTTACCATTACCCCCTACCTTTCCCCACCTGCACAATGTCCTCTGAAGCTTGGCAACTGCAAGATCCTGCTTAGCAACTGCATATAGACTCAAAGCAGAGTACCATGTCTTCTTAAGAATAGCAGGGAGACCATAACTCAAGCAGTGTACCATATCTTCTGAAGATCTGCAGATAGATCATAATTCAAGGCAGTGTACCATATAGACCATGACATGTTTCAAGGCACAGGCCAAGAAGATTTTGTACTTTTCCACCACCTGGACCCTCTTACCCCCTCCCCTTGTAAAACATGCTATAAAAAAGCACTTCATGTTAAAAAAAAAAAGAAATTAATAAAAAAAAAATAAATAAATAAAAATAAAAAAAAATACTGTATGAAAAATGTTAAACAAAAATGTTAATTAAATATGTATCATAAATTAATTAAAAAATAACTCATTGCATATTAACCTAAAAAGTATATTTTATAAAAAATAAATCTTCTTGAAGAAATTAAAAAAAAAAAAAAAAAAGAATGCATAGTTGAGATTTGTCCTACTGAAAAAATTAAAATGCAGCATATATTGCCTCCCATGCCTACAACTCACATCATGTATATAAACTGATTAATCAAATAAATACATTTTACCTCACACATACAGATACTGTAGTAAGTCATTCCTCTTCATCTGAAAATCTGCACTGCCATTGTATTGAGTAGAAAAAAACATTTCAAGAACCATTGCAAACCCAGCAAAGCTCTGGAGATTTCTCTGGGCAGCATGTATAAGCGCTCACTAATTAGTAGAAAATGACATGTGAATGTATGACTCTATCACGCCATTGTGCCATTATCTTTTTATACATCACTTTCTAAGGGATGTGGCCTTTGACTTTCACAATAATTTGGGGGTTGATCAGAGTTAGTATTATCATGTCTCCAAACTTTGAGTTTTAAATTTTGACCTTCCCAAGGGAAAAATAAAGTCTTTTACCTTATACTATTCTTATAGCTTGTAGCTCAAGGTATTTGTGAAATGATTGCTGTGTACATGAAAGCAGGCAGGCTTACTGTGGTAAGAACTGTATTTGTACCATTTTTGCATTCACAGACAGGAGTTATGAATAGCTTATGCTAATGCTCTCTGGTAACTCTACATAACACTTCCACTAAGTGGAAAGATGCACAATACAAACTTTAAAAAAAGACAAGCAAAACCATCTATAAATGAGAAGTTGGAAGCAGGTGTACATTATTCTTTTGGAATGAAGAAAAAGAAAATAGAAGGCATGGGGTAAAGACGTGAACAGGGCAATAAGAACAGAATTTCTGGAAACTATAAATAAAATCATCATGGCCTGTGGCTGCAATTATCTTCGACTTAGAATTTTAGAATACCACCTATTCCCATGAATATAACACTTTATTTTAATCAACTGAAGCTGCCTCTTTACAAGAGAATCTTTCTGACAGCTATTTTATTGAAGTTCCAGTACCATTGTGATTCAACTGAAAGATGTGTTCTAGAAGGAGCATTACACATACACATACATGTACACATATGCACACACATACACACACATACACACACTAAATGGGACAGAAGAGTGAAAAAGTGCAAATGTACAGTGCTATGGAACCTCTCCAAATGAAACTCACTGTCCAGATGTATTAACATCTGTTAGACGTTGGAAAGGGCAGCATTTTCTCAGACAAAAGCACTCATCTTTATATTCTTGTGTAAATCCCTTCCAGAGGATCTGTGGCATGTTTAATTTTACATACCTGATCTCATTTCCAGCTATAATCAAGACGGCTGGAGAGCGGCTGTGGTATACTTTAAAATCACCTTTTAAGAGGGAAAGCAGTTAGAAGAGCTATTCACACAACTAAGTACTTTCAAAGACTACAGATGATAATATCTGATGTTTGCTTAAAAATAATTTCAAAAATACACTGATGAAAGACATAAAGAACATTTTCCATGTCACCCCTCTCCCATATCTAAGCCTCATCAGTACAAGAAGAGAAAACCCCCACTTAGTAGCTAAAGACTAAGAAAATATAGATTCAGTTATCAGGACCTCAACTGCAGGCAGCATCATCCCAGCTTTTTGAGGAAATTTTAGCGTGAGTCCACTGAGGAACAATCATCTCACAACAACAAAGGCCTCAGTCCTAGCACTAGTCTTCAATCAATGTAGAACATTAGCAGGATCCAGCATTTTGATATTGAGAACAACCTACATCACTAATCATTAAATCTTCAGCACTGAAACACAAAGCAATTGTTCCACTTAGAGTTAAAAAACAGAGATAAGCCCCACTCATTATAAAGAAACTATAGGTGGGCCCTCCATAGCAAGACCCAGAAATAAATAAGTAGGACACAGCGATTTCTGGTCACAGGTTGTTGACTCTGGGTTAATCATGTGGACATATCTAATTCCCAGTGGTACCAATAAAGACATAAAGTAATTTAGTATTCTGTATTTAATAATTTCAAATAAAATACTAATTTTGGATTTGGGGCAAAGCTATGTTTAAAGGTCCCTAGTCCTATCATAATGCCAACACACAACTGATGGACTTACGGTAACCATGTGTATGCATGCCACCAAGCTTTGAAACAAAAAGAAAAAAATGGTACAGAACTCATGAGGAATAGATACCACGTTAAGAATTTTTATAAATATGTTTAAACAGCCAAATTAAAAAGACTGGAAGTAATAAATAATTATTTAAAGATAATGCAGTACATACACCAGCAACAATCAAGACATTGAGGAATAATGACTCCCCTACAGGATAAAATAATGTACCTGAACTGATTAGATGGCAAACCATGTACATAAATTCCCACATGGAGAATTGAAAAGTGTTACTTTAAGAAAAGTCAGCAATATTCAAGAAGACAAAGAGAAATAATTTGGTATTCTATTGGTGAAACTAAGAAGAGAGGCTAAAGTAATTAAAAAATAATTAAAGAGATATCCTTGAGCTGAAAGTATATTAAGCACATTAAAATCATGATAAAATGAGTCAAGAGACTACATCAATCAAAGGAAGAGTTAGTGAGCTTGAAAATACGCTAGTTGAAATTAAACAGGCAGAATAGGGACAAAATAAGTAAAGAAACAGGTGCTTTGGAATTTCAAGAAGGAACATCACTTAAAAAAGAAAATATGTGGGTTATCGTATCTGAGTTCAAGAGAGATTCAAACATGACGAAGGGGCTGGACATTTATTAAAACTGAAACAAACAAAAAATAGAGGGGTTAGAGAAATGGCTCAATGTGTAAGAATACTACTTATTGCTCTTGCAGAATATCTGAGTTTAGTACCCAGCACCCATCTAGGTTGGCTCACAACTGCCTTCTTCTGACCTTCAGAAGCACTTGCATATATGTGAGTGTATGCATCTCTCTCTCTCTCTCTCTCTCTCTCTCTCTCTCTCTCTCTCTCTCTCACACACACACACACACACACACACACACACACACACAAAGACAATAGATCATTAAAGAAAGAGTAACAAACATGCAGAATTCTTCTCAAACTAGCAGGTAGATATAGATATCAACTACAATCAAGTCAAAAGTTAGCAATCCAATTTAACTCAATAGCCTTCATCCCAAGGCATACTTTTAGTCTTAAAGGTACAATGTCAGAAAAAGATTTTCGCAGAACTCAGAGAGTAAATGAGAGCCATATACAAACTGCTGGAATTACTAGAATTTAACTCTGGGACAGTTGGAAAGCAAGTATCCTGTGAGATGAAATATAGTAGGAAAACACTAGTTTTAGTAACAAAAAAATAAAGGAAATTATGTAAAACCAAACAGAAAAGGAAATTTGGAGTTCCCTTCATAGATTTTTGACAAGCCTAAGGAGTATTCTCCTTAAGCTTCACATAATCAAAACTGTAAGTCAAAATGGTGGCTTAGGACTAAGAGAGACTAAGAAGAATTGACTCTATCTTAAGAGACAGAATATTTTAACTGGATGTTGGGTTTGTGGGCTAAAACTGCACCTAGCACTGCATTGAAGCAGAAGAGTGATATCTAGGGAAAATCCTTGCTTCTCAACAGTGAATCAGAGTAGTGGCAACAAGCATTTTAAAAGACTTCTTTTTGGTTGTCCTAAAAGTGTATGCCCATACCTACAAGTATAAATCTGGAAATCCTGAGCTCCTGTACAACCTGTAAAATACTTCCAGCTAAAAAAACAACAAACCTCACACACAAAAGACTGCAGGTTGAGCTCTGTACCTGACCATGCTTGAATGGTTGGTTGGATGTGGTCAGAGCATTGTTGCTGCTGCTGCTGCTGCTGCTGCTGCTGCTGCTGCTGCTGCTGCTGCGGGGTGCTGTGAGGGGAGCTCAGATGAGCTCCAAAATGGAGACATGAATTTCATTTCTGCCCCTGCCTCCCAAATCCACTTAAAGCACACATAATAGCAGTAAACTCCACCCAGTCACTTCCACTCTTCCTGCATTTTTGGAGGCCTGTTAGTTCCAAGGATAATGAGGTAAGACACCAGCCCACTTTATACCCCCTGAATCCCCTGCCTGCCAAGACCCCCAAAAGCACACTCAACAGTAGTAAATTGCAACTTGGCCATTGTGCTCCATTTTGAGGGCCAAAACTCTTCCTGCTTTCCTGGATGCCTGTCAGCACAAGGACACCAGGGAAACCAGGTTAGCTCTCACTCCAAGCCCTAACCTGAAAAGTCCCCTTAAAACACGGCCCACAGCCTTACCTTACCTCACTCCCTGGACTCCATTTCTTGTCTCACAACACAATCTGCTTTTCCAGAGGCCACTCTGGCACCAGGGATACCAAGGAATACTGTTACTAGAGACTCCAAAGGCAAGGTTAGCACCCAAGACCCCAGGGACCACACAGTCAAAAAAAAAAAAAGAAACCACCCTGAGGAAGAAAGAAAAACAAAACAAAACACAACTACCAACTACTTGAAGAATCACTAGTCAACAGAACTCCAGGCCACACAGACTAGAAGAAAGAGGGAAGAGGGGAAACTGAAACCAAGAGAAACAACATCCAAAAGCACCCACCTAATAAAGATAAACTCAGAAATCAGCATCTACACCTTTAAAACTCACAAAACCCAGATGGCTGAAGGTCAGCATAAGAAGACAACTAACAAGAACCAATGTAATATGGCAGCAACAGTTAGTACTACAGCAAGCCCTTGATATCCTAACACAGTTGACGTACAAGAAAATGACCTAAAATCCTATCTTATGAACATAATAGAGGTATTTAAAGAGGAAATGAACAAATCCCTTTAAGAAATACTGGAAAAAGCAACCAAAGAGGTGCAAGAAATGAATAAAACTGTTCAATACCTGAAAATGGAAATAAAAGCAACAAAGAAACACAAATTGAGGGAATCCTGGAAATGGAAAACCTGGATAAAAGAACAGAAAATATTCAAGCATTGGCAACAAAAAAAAACCCCAAAAGATGAAAGAGAAAATAACAAGCTTAGAAGATACAGTAGAAAAAATTAATATACTGGTCAATGAAAATGTAAAAACTAAAAAGCCTCTAGCACAAAATATTCGAGAAATATATAATGACACCATGAAAAGACAAAGCCAAAGAACAATAGGAGCAGAAGAAGATTCCCAGATCAAAGGCCCAGAAAATATTTTCAACAAAATCATAGAAAAAAAATTCCCCAACTTAAGAAAGAGATACCTATAAATGTACAGGAAGGTTACAGAACACCAACTAGACATTACCTAAGAGTAAAAGGCTGAAGAAAGTTTTTCCAGGCAAACAGACCCAAGAATAAAGTTGCAGTAGACATTCCAATAGCTAATAAAATAGACTTTCATCCTAAATTAATCAAAATAAAGATACTGCATACTCATCAAAGGAAAAAAATCCACCAAGATGTTGTAAGAATTCTGAATATCTTCGTCACAAACACAAGGGCATCCACATATGTAAAGAAGAAACATTACTAAAGCTTAAAAAACACATTGAACCTCATATATTAATAGTGGAAAACTTCAACATCCCACTATTTCCATTGCACAGGTCATCCAGACAGAAACTTAACAGAGAGATAATGAAACAAATGGACATCAAAAACAAGAAGACATCAAAAACACCATTCACCACGATCAAGTAAGCTTCATCTCAGAGATGCAGGAGTGGTTTAACATGTGAAAATCCATCAATGTAATCCACCATAAAAACAAAAAGAAGAAGAAAAAAATCATGACAGTCTCATTAGATCCTGTTCACTAAGATGAACACACAGTCAGTCATATAGTCCAAAACCTGAACTTCCTCTCCAAGCTCATAAGGCAGCTCAGTAGCCTTATCCTTCAGCCAATGACCATCCTTTCCTGAATATTCTCACACGCTTTTCCCAAATTACGTAATCTCTGGTTCACCTTGAATAAAAGATATGGGTCAAAAATCCACCCACAATAAGGAAATACAAACAAAGTAGATTGTTTCAGAGAGCTACTTCACTAAAATTCAACGGAGAAAAGGTTTTTGCCTAAACTAGCTGTAATACTAATCCCGAAGAAAGCATTCCCTTTTCTCCTGTGCCTCTGGCACTTGGCACTCACTTCCAACTGGACCTAGATCCTGCTGTTTCCTGCCCATTCTGCCCTTCTGGCTCTGATACATGGAAGGGAAATAAAGACTGCAAACTCCTGTCCAGGAAGTTGCTCTCAAGCTAGTGTATTGTGCCACCTGGACAACAGCAGAGGTGAGTCAGAACACAGGACCACAACCTCGAATTGGGGAATATGGAGTGTGAACTGACAGTCCTGGCATGGCCTTGGTAGGGGTGCAATGACATAGTTCTTGCCCCTGGGGCAGGGCCAGCAGGCATAGGCCTCCATGAGTGTTGATGGCTGCTATGGACATAAGGCTTGTTTATATAATAATGTACATATTTTCACATCTGTCCATCCAGGAATGTTCTTCCTCTTAATGTTAATGACTCCATGATAATCAAACAACATGTGTGTCTAGCAGGAGAACTGGTGGCTAAAGTCTCAGAAAAACGGTAAACACTGTGACCTACAGGACAGCCTTAGGGCTATGGAAAAGAACTCTAAAAAAATGAGTTCGAAAATATACATTTTCTCAACTATGTAAACATATAAGTTGCATATGAGTTGTATATGGATCTTCACAGATTTAAAGGAACAGAGGCAGCTATGATCCAGCTTTTCAGAAAGTCACTAAGGAAGGAGATAAAGGGATTTAAGGAGCAGTGATTGCAAGGCAAGATCCCTCCCAGCTAAGCTTTTGTTTATGCTTACAAATGCAGGCAGATTCCTGAGTTCAGGGTTGGCCTAGAGCTGAGCTAGATTAGGTCTAGATGTGGTCAAAATGATAATTTTAGAACAAGGTCCCACCCAGCTAAATTTACCAAGGCAGGCAAATCTCTGAATTACTTTTCGATGATGAAAAAGGAAAAAAAATCTACTTGCTCTTCTTTTGCTAAGGGCTAAGGCAAAGGAATGCTGGTTTGTGGGGGAGTCAAGAGGGAGCCTGGAGTAACTGAATTAGTATGTAAACAAAAACTGAGCTTTCATTCTGCATGAGATGAGCTAGCAAAAACCAATACCAGTTATTTAGAATTTTTTTCTTGCATGAGATGAATTCTGGAAAGGGAACACAGCACTTCAGGAATTTTTCTAACAGAATTTCTAAAATTCTTCAGAGTATCCATGGAGAGAGAACACAGATCTTTTAAAGTTTTTCATAGTTTTTTAATTTTTGCTTATTTTATTTATTTATATTTCAAATGTTTTCCACTTCCCAGTTTCCCCTCAGCAACACACTCATTCCATTACCCCTCTTCCTGCCTTTATGAGGGTGCTCCCCCACTCACCACCCACTCCCACCTCAAGGACTTAGCCTCTCCCTACACTGGGCCTCCACAGAACCAAGGCCCTCCCCTCCCTTTGATGCCAGACAAGGAAGTCCTCTGCTACATATGCAGCTGGAGCCATAGGTCCCTCCATGTGTACTCTTTGGTTGGGGGTTTAGTCCCTGAGAGCTCTGGGAGGTAAGGCTAGTTGATACTGTTGTTCTTCCTATGGGTTGTGATCCCTTTCAGCTCCTTCAGTCTTTCCCCTAACCCTTCCATTCGGGTCCCTGTACTGTATGGGTCAGACACAGGCTAAGCCTCTCAGGGGACAACTATACCAGGTTTCTTTCAACAAGAACTTCTTGACATCAGCGATAGCATCTGGGTTTGGTGTCTATAGATGGGATTGATCCCTAGGTAGGGCAGTCTCTGGATGGTCTTTCCTTCAGTTTCTGGTCCACTCTTTGTCCCTGCATTTCCTTTACACAGGAACAATTCTGGGTTAAAGTTTTTGCGTTGGGTCGGTGGCCCCATCCCTCAACTAGTAGCTGTGCCTATACACTGGATATGGCCTCTACAGGTTTTATCTCCCCTTTGATGGGTATTTCAGCTAATGTCATCTCCATTGGGTACTAGAAACCAGTTGCTTCCCTGATATCTGAGAATTTCTAGTAGCTACCCCCAGTTCTCCATCCCCCACTGTTACACATCTCCATAAATTTTCTGACGCTTTATATTTCTAACCTCCTCTCACTCCTGACTGACCACCCCTTTTTACTCCCTCTCCTACCAAGTTACTCCCTTCCTCTACCTCCCAAGATTATTTTGTTCTGCCTTCTAAGTAGAACTGAAGCAACCACACTTTGGGTCTTTCTTCTTCTTGAGCTTCATACAGCCTGTGAGTTTTATCTTGGGTATTCTGAGCTTTGGGTCTAATATCCACTTATCAGTGAATACATAAAATGTGTTTTCTTTTGTGTCAAGATTATCTCACTCAGGATGATATTTTCTAGTTCCCTCAACTTACCTAAGAATTTCATGAAGTCACTTTTTTTTCAGGTGAATAAGACTCCATTGTGTAAATGTACCACATTTTCTGTATCCATTCTTCTTTCTGTTGAGGGACGTCTGGGTTGTTTCAGCTTCTGGCTATTATAAATAAGGTTGCTATGAATATAGTGGGGCATGTGTCATTGTTATATGTTGAAGCATTTTTTGGGTATATGCCCAGGAGTGGTATAGCTGAGTCCTCAGGTAGAACTATTTCCAATTTTCTAAAATACTGTCAGAGTGATTTCCAGAGTGGTTGTTCCAGCTTGCAATCCACAACAGTGGAGGAGTATTCCTCTTTCTTCATGTCCTCACCAGCATGGACCGTCACTTGAGTTTTTGATCTTGGCCATTCTGACTGGTGTAACATGGAATCTCACAGTAAATTTTATTTGCATTTCCCTGATGACTAATGTTATTGAGCACTTCTTTTTTAAAAATATTTTTATTGGATGTTTTATTTATCAAATGGTATCCAGTTTCTGGGGTTCCACCTCACCCCCAAAAAAACCTTATATCCCATATCCCCTCCTCCTGCTTCTAAGAGGGTGCTCACCCACCCACCCATCCACCCACACATTCCTGCCTCCCTGCCCTGGCTTTCTCCTACTCTGGGGCATCAAGCTTTCCCAGAACCAAGGGTTTCTCCTCCCATTGATGTCCTACAAGGCCATCCTCTGCTACATACTCTGCTGGAGCCATGGGTCCCTCCATGTGTACTCTGTGGTTGGTGGTTTAGTCCCTGGGAGTTCTGGGGGGCCTGGTTGGTGGATATTATTGTTCTTCCCATGGGTTGCAAACCCATTCAGCTCTGTCAGTCCTTTCTCTTAACTCCTCCACTGGGGACCCTGTGCTCAGCTTTGATGCTGTGAGCATCCATCTCTGTATTTGTCAGGCTTTGCCAGAGCCTCTTAAGAGACAGCTATATCAGGCTCCTGTCAGCAAGCTCTTCTTGACATCCACAATAGTGTATAAGTTAGATGACTGTATATGGAATGAATCCCCTGTGGGGCAGTCTCTCAATGGTCTTTCCTTCAGTCTCTGATCCACATTTTGTCTCTGTATTTCCCATCTTCAGTATTTTGTTCCTATTTCTGAGAAGAATCAAGGCATCCACACTTTGGTCTTAGTTTTTCTAAAGCTTCATATAGTCTGGGAATTGTATCTTGAGTATTCTGAGCTTTTGGGTTGATATTCACTTATCAGTGAGTGCATACCATCTGTGTTCTTTTGTAATTAGATTACCTCACTCTGCATGATATTTTCTAGTTCCATCCATTTGCCTGTGAATTTCATGAAGTCTTTGATTTTAATAGCTGAGTAGTACTCCATTGTGTAAATGTACCACATTTTCTGAATCCATTTCTAGGTTGAAGGGCATCTGGGTTCTTTCCAGCTTCTGACTATTATAAACAATGCTGTTATGAACATAGTGGAGCATGTATCCTTGTTATATGTTTGAAAATCTTTTGGGTATATTCCCAGGAGTGGTATAGCTGGGTCCTCAGGTAGTACTGTCCAAGATCTTTTGGCTTTTAGCATCTCTGTTGAGAAGTCTGCTATAATTCTGATAGGTCTGCCTTTATATGGTACTTTACCTTTTTTCCTTACAGATTTTTAATATTCTTTTTTGTTCTGTGCGTTTGATATTTTGATTATTACGAGACAGGAGGATTTTTTTCTGGTCCAATCTATTTGGTATCCTGTAGGCTTCTTGTATATTTTGGGGGATCTCTTTCTTTAGGGTAGGGAAGTTTTTTTCTGTAATTTTTTAAAGATGTTTACTGGCCCTTTGAATTAACAATCTCTCTCTTCTATACCTACTATTCTTAGGTTTGGGCTTTTTATTGTGTCATGGATTTCCTGAGTGTTTTGAGTTAGAAGTTTTTGCATTTTCCATTTTCTCTGACTGTTGTGTCAATGTATGGTATCTTATTCACCTAAGATTCTTTCTTCTATCTCTTATATTCTGTTAGTGATGCTTGCATCTATGACTCCTGACCTTTTTCCTAGAGTTTCCATTTGCAGGGCTGTCCTCCTTTGTCATTTCAGTAGTTTCTATTTCCATTTTTAGATCCTAGATGGTTTTGTTCAACTCATTCACCAGTTTGCTTGTGTTTTCCTGTGTATTTTTTAGGAATTTATGTGTTTCCTCTTTAAGGGCCTCTACCTATTTACCTGTGTTCTCTTGTATTTCTTAAGGGAGTTATTTATGACCTTCTTAAAGCCCTATATCTTCATTATGGCCAGGGATTTTAGATTAGAATCTTGCTTTCAGGTGTGTTGACGTATCAAAGGCTTGCTGTGGAGGGAGAACTGGGTTCTGATGATGCCAAGTAACATTGGTTTCTCTTGCTTATGTCCTTGTGCTTCAGTCTCCATTTTGTTATCTCTAGTGTTATATTCCCTTCCTGTCTCTGACTGGAACCTGTCCCTCCTGTGAGCCTGTGAGCCTGGATGTGCGGAATTCATGAAGGTCAAGCTGTCTCTGTGTGTGATTAAGGTGGGAGGACTGTAATATGGGGTCTGCTCCCAGATATAGATGAGAATTGGATGTCTTCATTGCTCTTTTAGAAGTTTTTCTAATAGTATTTCTGACCTTGGTAGGAAATCCCAATCATTACTTAGAGAGTGTACACAGCTCTTTTAGAATGCTTCTTAGCAGCTATCTAAAAAAGGCTGTCTGAAGAACTAACATAGCTCTTTAAGATTGTTTTGTAGCTTTCTGATTTTCATGGGGAAAACCCAAGAATTACCTTGAGAGGACTAAGGTAGGCTGCCTCCATGACAGGCTTCCAATTGGCAGTTCAGAAGAAGAGGGCTAGATCACTGTTCACAAGAATTAAGCAAGTCAGTTACTATTAGGCCTTGGCCAGCCAATCATAAACTGTCTCACCATTAGAAGCTTCCCTGCCACTTGGCCTTAGGCAAGGACAATGGGTCACCAACAGTTTCCAGGCTTTCCCAGCAACAGTTTCCAGCCCCACCCACACAGCAATGGTTCTGGAATGTCCCTACGTAAATAGCCAGCCAATTAACATAATGCTCACCTATCCTTCCCTGGAATTCCCCTAATATTCTTTAAATTAGGCTTGAGTACTCACTTGGGTGTCTCTATCTTTGTAAATGGAAGATCCTAGCATGCTGGATTTTTGAAGAATAAAATGTTCTTTGCTTTTGCATACTATGTGAGTCCAGAATATCATTCTTAGACAAATTATGGACCCTTAGAACCTTTAGACATTTTGTAACAGAACTTCTGATTTTGTGGGGAAACCAAAAAAAATGCATAGCTGCTTTTCTTTCTTTGATCAGAAATCCCATGAGTTGTCCAGAGAGCATTTATAATTGTTGCTAGTAGAAAGAGCTGTTTCAATCAGAGAGAGCTGTCTCAATCATAAAGTTAGCTGTCTTAAACAGAGTGTTTTGGGAATAGCAAGAAAAAGCTACCTCCATCAGAACAGAGAGAAGGAGAGCAGTCTTAAAAGTTTTCTTGAACAGAGAACAGTGAGAGAGAGAGAGAGAGAGAGAGAGAGAGAGAGAGAGAGAGAAGAAAAGA
>NW_021621185.1:11546877-11563255 GCF_004785775.1 Grammomys surdaster
AGGAGGAGGAGGAGGAGGAGGAGGAGGAGGAGGAGGAAGAGGAGAAGAAGAAGAAGAAGAAGAAGAAGAAGAAGAAGAAGAAGAAGAAGAAGAAGAAGAAGGAAAGAAAGAAAGAAAGAAAGAAAGAAAGAAAGAAAGAAAGAAAGAAAGAAAGAAAGAGAAGAAGAAGAAGTAGTAGACTGGAAAGCCTGGAAAGCTATCTGGAACAGATCATAAGCTGCCAGTTTATAAGACTTCCAATGGAGGGATTTGTATTTCAACCCAGCTACTAAACATTAGACTCATAATTTGTCCTTTGTACAAGATGTGCAGTGGTAAAAGACAGAGAAAAATTTGAGGAAAGAGCAAAACAATGACTGGTACAGCTTGAGATCCACGCCCTGAAAGGGAGCCTACCACTGACACTATGATATTCCGTTATACTTACAGACAAGAGCCTAGCATGGTAGAATCTGATGCAGAGACCCACAGCCAAACATTAAGTGGAACTTGGTGAATCATGTGGAAGAGGTACAGGAAAAGGAAGAATTGTGTGAGCCAAAAGGATAAGGACACCATTAGAAAACTTTCAGAATCAACTAACATGGACACTTTGATGCTGTTAGAGCCCGAAGTGCCATCCAAATAGCATGCATAGAACAAATGTAGGCCATTTGCATGCATATACCAGTTGTGCAGCTGGTTCTTCATATGGGACTCCTAAAGTCAGAGCAGCATCTGTTTCTGACTACATTGCCTGCCCTTGGATCCTTTTCCCCTGACTGGCTGTCTTGTCTAATGTCAGTAAAAGAAGATGCATATTCTAGTACATTTCCGTGGGGTAGGGTAGGGCTTTCCTTTTTGGAGTAGAAGGGAAGGATGGGTGAAAGGGGTTGCAGGAAGTTAGGTGAGAGGGAGGGCTTGGAAGGATAGGAGGGAAGGGAAGACTGTAAATTAAATAACTTAATTAATAAACACACATGGAGAGAGAGAGAGAGAGAGAGAGAGGGAGAGGGAGAGGGAGAGAGAGAGAGAGAGAGAGAGAGAGAGAGAGAGAGAACATAAAAACACATAATTGGAAGCTATAGTATACCATCTATACTGGATAGTTTTATGTCAACTTGACATAGCTAAATTCATCCGAGATATAGAAACTTCAATTAAGAAAATCCTCTATAAGACTGGGCTATAGACAGTTTCTTAATTAGTTCTTAATGGAAGGGCTCTTTTTTCTTTCTTTCTCTCTTTCTTTCTTTCTTTCTTTCTTTCTTTCTTTTTTTGCATATTTGTTTCGTTGTTGTTGTTGGGTTGGTTTCCATTTTTCAATTCATTCCTTCTTTGTTTCCCTTCAGAAATGAGCAGGCATTCCAGGAGATCCATATAAACAGAATGACAAGATCAGATAAGACTAAGTATAAACTCCCAAACAAACACTGGCTGAGGCAACCCTGTAGGAAGAAAAAGATTCAAGAACAGGGATAAGTCAGAGACACCCCCACTTTCACAGTTAGGGATCTCACAAAAAGCTGAGCCATAACCATAACATATATCCAGAGGATCTAGTGCAGATCCATGAGTGCCCTTTAGATCCTTTGTGGCCACCATGAGCCAATTTCATTAAAGTCTGCAAGGTTGTATTCTCTTGGTATCCTCAACCTTTCTACATTTTTCCTCCACCTCTCTATGGATTCCTAGAGCTCCAAGAGGAGGGGCCAAATAGAGCTCTTAATTTAAGCTTGTTCTCTACTTAATGCTTGGCAGTGGGTCTCTGAACCTGCTCCCAAGAGGTTCTGACAATAGCTTCAGAAAACTCTGTATAAGATCATACCCTCAGTAAAAAACCTACCATTTATTATTCTATGTAAATGGACACAGTAGTAAACAACTCTAAATGATTTATCACTATATTCATAGATTAAGGCATATCTCAATCCAGATTAGAAAGACTTCTATTTGCAATAGATGAAGATTAAGATAGAGATCTACAATCCTCTAAAATATATAGAGAAGAAGATTATAGTATCCGCAGTCCTATATGGAAAATTTAATCATATCCTCTCCCACAAAGGCTCAGGTTTCACTGTGGAATAACTATATAAGAACCAGAGGCATTGAAGAACAACAAGAAAAGTGCTTCTTTTAAACACAGAAGGAAAGCCACCCATATACATATTCAACAATTATGACAGCATGCACAGGTGCAAAATACCTGTCCAACCACAAGTCCACCTAAAACTTAGCATGAAGAAGGGAGGTAGGCTACAATTCCCACCCACCATTAAAGAGATATTTATAATTGCTGGCTACTAATAGAAAGACAGTCAGTTTCCTCCAAATGTATAGTCTCTGATAAGTTGACCAAACTCCAGTGGAAGTTCAGACAACATAGAGTATATAAGCAGGACAATTAAATTTGATAAGATTAAAAACATAAGAAAACAAACAATCTTGTGTGGTAAAAGAGAAAGAAGTGGGTCTAGAAAATGGTTTGGGAAATTGGTTGAATAATATCAAAACATTAACTTCTCATAATTCAAAAAATTATATTTTTTCTTTCTACAATGAAATAAAACTAGAATTTAATAAAATAAATAATGGAAGCTTTACAAATATTAAAATATTAAACCATCATAAGTCCTACATAATTCACTCATAATTAGAACCAAAATGTTGCTGTCACAGAAGTTGAGTATAAATGGACTTTATCAACTGATGTATTTGAATTTTATAGTGGAATTATAATTTATAATTTTATTATAAATTATAATTCCATATAATTTTTATAAATTTATATTTTATAAAATATAATTCTATTACAATTTTATTATTATTCCATTATAATTTTATCATATCTTTATATTTTATAAAATATAATTCCATTAGAATTTTTATAATTTTAAAATTGGAATTATATAGTGGAATTTTATCAACTGAGAAAAGCACTTGCTGAGAAAACCAATATATGTAAAAATGGAAGAAGAAAATCAACTCTATAGATGTACTTTGGCTACATTGTGGGTTCTTCGTTCTTCTATCCTTGTTCACCCTTTCAACCCCTTAACCCTAGATTGGAGAGAAAAAAAATAGAGGAGAAATGAGACTACATTTTTGTTAGACTACTTACTGCTGATTAAGTTTGTTCAGTTCTTTGGGCAATAAGTTTGATCATCACCATAAGGATATCTAATTATCTCTTCCTGTTGTTCTTGTTCTTGTTCTTCTTGTTCCTGTTCTTCTTGTTCTTCTTCTTCTTGTTGTTCTTCTTCTTGTTCTTCTCCTTCTCCTTCTCCTTCTTCTCCTTTCTTCTTCTTCTTCTTCTCCTTTCTTCTTCTTCTTCTTCTTCTTCTTCTTCTTCTTCTTCTTCTTCTTTTCATCCTCTCCTCCTCCTTCTTTTCCTTCTCTTCCTCCTCCTCATCTTCATTCTCTTCCTCATCTTCCTCCTCCTCATTCTTCTTCTTCCTTCTTCTTTATACTTGACTACTTAAAAAACCATAACCAACAAGAATCCACAACAAAAAAACCAACAACCAACAACCAACTCCTGGCCCCACTTCTTTGGGCCTGGCATTTATATATCCTCTATAAGGTCCCCAGACTTTCAAACATCACAAAAATGCAAGACTATCTGCTCCTAGCAAAATCACGACCCTGATAGAGCACTAGACAAATCACAGTCAACTTCTGTGGACAATCTGAAGCACCCTTATATCCCACAGCTGAGACTGAAACAAAACCAGATTCTTAGAATATTTTTGTGGTTTTAAATAAACAACATTGCCAAAATTGTAATTGCATAACATGCTGAAATTGTATTTGGCTGTGTTACATGGAAAGAGAGAGAGACAGAGAGAGAGAGAGAGAGAGAGAGAGGGAGAGAGAAAGAGAGAGAGAGAGAGAAGGAGGAAAGGAGAAAGAAGAGGAGGAAGAAGGGAAAAAGAAGAAAGTGCAAAATACTTTTAATATAAGCAGTAATTTTATATTTTAAAAAAGTTTAGTATAAAATTGAGTCCGTTACAAAGGACCAATGAAAAGATATTAATCAGTTTATGAAAAATCATACTTCATGGGGGTTACTAGATGTTTCCATGAATATTGTATATTGCAGCAAATATAAATAAATTATTTGAAAATTTTTACCATTAGGAACTCATAAGTATTTGAAATACAGACATATTAGACATGATGTATATCATAAAATGTTGACATCTATCAAAATATCACATGGCTCATCATTTAATATTTTTCTCATTAATTACTGTATAATTGTTAAAATAAATTTAAAGCATAAAAAGAAAAAGATCTGAGAATTCCAACCAAAAAGTGTATAAATTACATGTACATTGTGAAGACAAATGCATTTACTCTGATTTGAGCCATATAATATATACACCTGTCATTTACCAATATCAAATTAATATATCTTTGTATTGTTTGACATTAGAATGTTAAGAAAATATTTTTGTAGTTCTTCAATTTTTAATTATTTTCCTATTGACCTCTATAATAAATTTAAAAACGTCCATTTCATCCAGGTTTTCCAGTTTTGTAGTGTATAGGCCTTTGTAGTAGGATCTGATGATTTTTTGAATTTCTTCAGTTTCTCTTGTTATGTCTCCCTTTTCAGTTCTGATTTTATTAATTTGGATACTGTCTCTGTGCCCTCTGGTTAATCTGGCTAACGATTTATCTATCTTGTTGATTTTCTCAAAGAACCAGCTCCTGGTTTTATTCATATATTGTATTGTTCTTTCTGTTTCTATTTGGTTGATTTCAGCCCTGAGTTTGATTATTTCCTGCCTTCTAGTCCTCCTGGGTGTATTTGCTTCTTTTTGTTCTAGAGCTTTTAGTTGTGCAGTCAAGTTGTTAGTGTGTGCTCTTTCCAGTTTCTTTTTGTAGGCACTTAGAGCTATGAGTTTTCCTCTTAGCACTGCCTTCATGGAGTCCCACAAGTTTTGGTATGATGTGCCCTCATTTTCATTGAATTCTAAAAAGTCTTTAATTTCTTTCTTTACTTCTTCCTTGACCAAGTCATCACTGAGTAGAGAGTTGTTCACTTTCCATGTATACTTGGGTTTTCCATTGGTTTTGTCATTATTAAACACCAGTCTTAGTTCGTGGTAATCTGATAAGATGCAAGGGATTATTTCAATCTTTTTGTATCTGTAGAGGCCTGTTTGTGATCAATTATATGGTCTATTTTGGAGAAGGTACCATGAGGTTCTGAGAAAAAGGTATATTCTTTTGTTTTAGGATGAAATGTTCTATAGATGTCTGTTAAGTCCATTTGGTTCATAACTTCTGTTAATGTCAAAGTGTCTCGGTTTGGTTTCTGTTTCCATGATCTGTCCATTGCCAAAGTTAAACCAGGAGCAGATAAACCATCTAAATAGTCCCATAACCCCTAAGGAAATAGCATCAGTCATTAAAAGTCTCCCCACTAAAAAAAGTCCAGGACCAGATGGTTTTAGTGCTGAATTCTATCAGACCTTCAAGGAAGACCTAATACCAAATCTCTTCAAACTATTCCACAAAATAGAAATAGAAGGAACACTACCAAATTCATTCTATGAATCTACAATTACACTCATACCCAAACTCGACAAAGAAAGAGAACTTCAGACCAATCTCCCTTATGAACATTGATGCAAAAATACTCAATAAAATTCTAGCAAACCGAATCCAAGAACACATCAAAACAATCATCCATCATGATCAAGTAGGTTTTATCCCAGGAATGTAGGGAAGGTTCAATATTTGGAAATCCATCAATGTAATCTACTATATAAACAAACTCAAAAAAAAACGACATGATCATCTCACTAGATGCTGAGAAAGCATTTGACAAATTTCAACATCCCTTCATGATAAAAGTCTTGGAAAGATCAGGAAATCAAGGCCCCTACCTAAACATAGTAAAAGCAATTTACAGCAAACCAGTAGCCAACATCAAGCTAAATGGAGAGAAACTTGAAGCAATCCCACTAAGATCAAGGACTAGACAAGGCTGCCCACTCTCCCCCTACCTATTCAATATAGTACTGGAAGTCCTAGCCAGAGCAATTAGACAACAAAAAGAAGTCAAAGGGATACAAATAGGAAAGGAAGAAGTCAAAATATCGCTATTTGCAGATGATATGAGAGTATACTTAAGTGACCCCCAAACTTCCACCAGAGAACTCCTAAACCTGATAAACAACTTCAGCAAAGTGGCTGATTATAAAATCAACTCAAACAAATCAGTAGCCTTCCTCTACATGAAAGATAAAGAAATTGAAAACAAAATTAGGGAAATGACACCCTTCACAATAGTTGCAAATAATATAAAATAACTTGGTGTGAATCTAACCAAGCAAGTGAAAGAGCTGTATGACAAGAACTTCAAGTCTCTGAAGAAAGAAATTGAAGAAGATCTCAGAAGATGGAAAGATCTCCCATGCTCATGGATTGGCAGGAATAATATAATAAAAATGGCCATCTTGCCAAAAGCAATCTACAGATTCAATGCAATTCCCATTAAAATCCCAACCCAATTCTTCACAGAGTTACAAAAGGAAATTCTCAAATTCATATGGAATAACAAAAACCCAGGATAGCAAAAACTATTCTCAACAATAAAAGAACTTCTGGAGGAATCACCATCCCTGACTCAAGCTGTACTACACTGCAATAGTGATAAAAACTACCTGGTATTGGTACAGAGACAGGCAGGAAGATCAATGGAATAGAATTGAAGACCCAGAAATGAACCCACACTCCTATGGTCACTTGTTCTTTGACAAAGGAGCTAAAGCTGTCCAATGGAAAAAGAACAGCATTTTCAACAAATGGTGCTGGTTCAACTGGAGGACAACATGTAGAAGAATGAAAATTGATCCATTCTTATCTCCTTGTACAAAGCTCAAGTCTAAGTGGATAAAGGACCTCCACATAAAACCAGACACACTGAAACTAATAGAAGAGAAGGTGGGGAAGAGCCTCGAATGCTTGGGCACAGGGGAAAAGTTCCTGAACAGAACACCAATAGCATATGCTCTAAGATCAAGAATTGACAAATGGGACTTCATAAAATTGCAAAGTTTCTGTAATGGCAAAGGACACTGTCAATAGGACAAAACGACAACCAACAAATTGGGAAAAGATCTTTACCAATCCTTCATCTGATAGAGGGCTAATATCCAATATATACAAAGAACTCAAGAAATTAGACTCCAGACAATCAAATAACCCTATTAAAAAATGGGGTATAGAGCTTAACAAAGAATTTTCAACGGAGGAAACTCGAATTACCAAGAAGCACCTAAAGAAATGTTCAGTATCCTTAGTTGTCAGGGAAATGCAAATCAAAACAACCCTGAGATTCCATCTCACACCAGTCAGAATGGCTAAGATTAACAACTCAGGTGATAGTAGATGCTGGCAAGGGTGTGGAGAAAGAGGAACACTCCTCCAGTGTTGGGGGGACTGCAAGATGGTGCAACCACTTTGGAAATCAGTGTGGCGGTTCCTCAGAAAACTGGACATAGCATTACCTGAGGATCCAGCTATACCACTCCTAGGCATATACCCAGAAGATGCTCGAACATATAACAAAGACATATGCTCAACTATGTTTATAGCAGCATTATTTATAATAGCCAGGAGCTGGAAAGAACCCAGATGTCCTTCAGCTGAGGAATGGATTCCAGAAATGTGGTATATTTACACAATGGTGTATTACTCAGCTATTATAAACAATGAATTCGAGAGTTTCCTAGGTAAATGGATGGAACTAGGAATTATCATCCTGAGTGATGTAAGCCAATCACAAAAGAACACACATGGTATTCACTCACTGATTATTGGATATTAGCCCAGAAGCTTGAAATGCCCGAGATGCAACTCATAAGCCACATGAAGCTCATAAAGAAGGAAGACCAAGTGGGGGTGATTCGGTCCTTCTTAGAAGGAGCAACAAAGTACTCAAGGGAGGAAATATGGAGACAAAGTGAGGGACAGAATCTGAAGGAGGGGCCATCTGAAGACCAGTCCACCTGAGTATCCATCCCATGTGCAGTCACCAAAAGTGGATGCTGATGTGGAGGTCAGGAAGCGCATGCTGATAAGAGCCTGATATGGATATCTCCTCAGAGGTCTTCAAGAGTCTGACATATTGAGAGGCAGATGCTCACAACTAGCCATTGAACTGATCATGGGGTTCCCAATGGAGGAGTTAGAGTGAAGACCATTGTAGCTGAAAGGGTTTGTGGCCCCATGAAGAGAGCAACAATACCAACCAACCACAGCTCCCAGGGTCTATACCACCAGCCTAGGAGCACTTAGGGAGGAATCCAGGGCTTCAGCTTAATTCATAAGAGTGGAGAGCCCTGCTGGGCATAGGTGGAAGAAGAGATCCTTGACCTCATGAAGGGTGGACACCCCAGGGGGTGGGAATTTTGAGGGTGGGGAAGTGGGAGTGGGGGGTATGTATGGCTTGCATCCACAGAGAAGTAGGAGGAGGGGTGAGGGGATAGGGGGTTCCTGGGTGGGTGGGGGATGGGGTGAGGGAACAACATATGAAATATAAACAAAACATTCAATAAAAAAATTTAAAAAAAACGAAATTTGAATCACCCTAGATGCTTATCAATTAATGAATAAATAATGGGAATGATGTATAAATATAGGCAAAAGAGTTCTTTAAGCATGAGAGTGATGGATGGTCATTAGTGTTTTATAAAAATTACTATTAAATCTTGAAAATTAGTACAATATTAGAAATATTTTAGTCAATCACAGAATATTGGCGAAAATCACTATTAACTTTCAAGAGAATTTATAGATTTGTGAGGAGTTATACTGAAAATAACGTCAAAGTTGGGTTTTAGATTGGTTTTATTTTGTAAAGTTTATTCATTTCATGAATCCATGTATAAAGGAAGAGGGGAACAGAAGTCACATGTTAAATTCTGATTATTATGGATGGGGAAATGGCAGTAGAGAAAGCAAGAAGGAAGTGAAAGAGAGTAAAAGGTAGAATTCATTGGGCAAGATTCTCAAAAATTTTATAGAATAACACAGAGAACACATATTGTTCAGATGTAATGGAAAGGTGAACATTGCATTTGTAGATGTAGTTTCATTCTCCTGTTGCATGTCACTAAATGGGAAAGGGCATGAAAGGATACGAGATCAAAGTATAAACATGTCAGTGAATAAACAAAGAGATTCACTGTACATATTCTACAACTATTTTTCTTATCAGTGACCTAGCAATTGATAAAAAAACACATTTCCTAATATCAATTAAAAGGCACAGGACTTTTTATCTTAATGAATTGAGATCTTACTTGTATGAATTTTAGTATAGCATCTTTGTGCCAAATAGATGTCAAAACTACCACAAATTCCTGTTAATGAAGATTATCTCAGAATTTTACTAACATCTTTCCAAAAACTTTCCAAAAACTGAATAAGTTGTTAACAATGTAACTGGTCTATCATTTAAAAAAATTACTTTCCTGGATATCAGATGGAATTTGTCATTCTAATAATTAAATTCTAAGGGATATGAAGATAAGTCCCATAATTAATATATGCTAAATTCAGTAAACTTAACGTATGTTATTAGCTGTGGTGGTTTGTATATTCTCAGCCCAGAGAGTGGCAAAATTAGGTGTGACCCTGTTGGAGTAGGTGTTTCACTGTGTGTGTGGGTTATAAAACTCTCATCCTAGCTGCCTAGAAGTCAGTCTTCCACTAGCAGCATTCAGATGAAGATATAGAACTCTCAGCTCTGCCTGCACCTTGCCTGCCTAGATGCTGGCAATGCCCCCACCTTGATGACAATGGACTAAACCTCTGAAGCTGTAAGCCAGCCCCAAATATATGTTGTCCTCTATAATACTTGCCTTGGTCATGGTGTCTGTTCACAGCAGTAAAACTCTAAGAAAGAAGTTGGTACCAGGAATGAGGTATTGCTGTGATACTCCTGGCCATGTTTTTGTTTGCAAGAATGTAGATTTGGGGACTTTGGGTTTGGAAAGCAGTGTAATGTTTTAACTGGGACTTAATAGACTATCCTAGTAGGAATATTGAAGATATTGTAACTGAGAGTGAATTGAATTGTGTGGATCTGGCCCAAGAGGTTTCAGTGAAGAATTTCAGTGGCCTAGAGACTGTTTTGTGGTATTTTGGTGAAGAATTCGGCTACTTTTTGCCCCTGTCTGAAGAGTCTGCCTGAGGCTAAGGTGAAGAGACTCAGATTAATTGCATTGACAAGGAAAGTCTCAAAAAAGTCCCAGCAGAGACTTTGTTCTCTGGTTAAATCTCATAAAGAATGTTTTGAACAAGTGTATCAAGCTTAGAGAGGAAAAATGTAAAACATATGGTTCAGTATTAAAGGGGCACCAGGAAGTGAAATCGAACTGAATCCTATGTTCTAGGGGATAACAGATTAAGGGATTTGAGAGCAAGATTCTACCCAGCTAAACTTAGGTACAGTCTTGGTGGCACAAACCTTTAATTCCAGAAGACAAAGTCAAACAGATCTCTGAGTACAAGGCCAGCCTGGGACAGAGCAGCTTCTAGGTGAAGAAATGCTTAAATCCAGGCATGATGTACACACCTTTAATTTCAGCATTCCAGGAAACAGAACTATGCAGATCTCTGAGTTCAAAATCAATCTACACAGCAAGTTTCAGGAAAGCCAAGCTAAGGCAAATAGAAAGTTGGAAAACAGAAAGCTGGTAATAAGGCCGGGTGGTGGTGGTGCACGCCTTTAATCCCAGCACTTGGGAGGCAGAGGTAGGTGGATTTCTGAGTTCGAGGCCAGCCTGGTCTACAGAGTGAATTCCAGGACAGCCAGGGCTACACAGAGAAACCCTGTCTCAAAAAACCAAAACAAACAAACAAACAAACAAACAAAAAGAAGAAAGCTGGTAATAGAATAAGGGGGGCGCATGTTCCAGCCCCAGCAAGCAGCAGATCATGGCAACTTCAGCCATGTGGTTCTGGCTTTAGATGGAAAAATAGAAAGTGTTGCTGGGACAATTGATGTTATTAGCCATGATTAAGAGACCAGCATCACTGAGATGAAATCTTCTTGGAAGTGTTTTCTCATAGCACAAAGAAGCTGGGTTCCAGAGATAACAAAGGTTATACCTCATGCTGCAGCTGTACTTTGTAATGTGTGGGAGTCACCCAGGTGGTACTGGTTTTGAAGGCATGAGGGGTCATAAAGAGCAGCTCAGGCTTTGTACTGTGAGAGGCCATGGAAGGCCATTGGTGAAGGGCAAGCTTCAGTTGTAGTTGACAACCAAAGACTGAAAGGGGTCATGCAAAGGAGTTGAGGCTTGGCTTCATGAAGAGAACCTATGAGTGGCTATTGGTGAAGCCTAGTTGTAGCAGAAGACCCCAGTGTATTAGAGATGTCAGTACCATGAGATGATCACCAAGAACTGCAGCAGCAGTGGAGTGGTGTCAACCAGAGCCTAGAGTGCTACAGAGGGCAGAGCTGGAGACATGACATCAGCCTTTTGTAGGAGCCCAGAAGAACATGTGTGGATCCCAGACATTAAAAGAAGAAGTTGTAATATTGAAGTTGTCTTGGAGACCCAAGGATGTTAAAGATGCCAGAGCCATGAGATAACTGCCAAGGAATGCTGCTAACTCATAACCAACTCAGGAAGTTTGTTGTCATCAACAAAGATGAAAAAGGAGTTCAAGATCTGAAAACTGCTTTGAAGTCAGGCATGGAGATACAGAGTTTGGAGTTCACCAAGCTGGTTTCCTGTCTTGGTTTGAGGTTAGAGTTAAGTGATTGGATGGATCTCAGATGAGACTTTGAACTTTGGACTTTTAACACTGTTAATACTGCTATATACTATGGGAACTTTGGAAGTTGGTCTAAATATACTTTCTTTTTATTATTCTATGGTTAGATAGACGAGCCCCCCACTTAGACTCAGGTGTTTGAACAAGCCTATAGGGGCCAGCCAGCGAAATGTGATGATTTGCATATGTTCAGCCCAGGGAGTGGCAAAATTAGAAGGTGTGACTTTGTTGGAGTAGGTGTTTCACTGTGGGTATGGGTTATAAGACTCTCATTCTAGCTGCCTGGAAGTCAGTCTTCCACTAGCTGCCTTCAGATGATGATGTAGTACTCTCAGCTCTGCCTGCATCATGCCTGCCAAGATGTTGCCATGCTCCCACCTTGATAATAATAGACTGACCCTCTGAACTTGTAAGCCAGCCCCAAATATATGTTGTCTTTTATAAGACTTGTCTTGGTCATGGTGTCTGTTCACAACAGTAAAACCCAAAGGCGTTAGTTTGAAATTAGTTTTGTCTATAAGCCACCAAATTTTACATATAAACACAATATTCTTCTTTAGAAAAACTTAATCCTTAGCTACATGTAGAGTTTTGTAATTGAAACCTTAATGTCTATTTATATACCGTGCTTTAAATGAGTTATGTGTATAGAATAGTATAGTAATTGTGACTAGTTATTATTTGAATGATATTGTACCTAAAGGAAAACAATAATTATGTTGATTTGAGAGTAGGTTTAAGTTGAATTGCTTTATGTTGGAGCTAGAAAATATTTTATGTCCCTTACATATAAGATTTCAAATAAAAAAAGTCACTAACAAAGATCAGATCTAGAAAGATGAATCTATGGTCATCTCCAAAAAACACTAATAAGCATTTAATTTTGTTAATTAAAAAAATCCTACTCATGTTCAATGATCTCAAATCTATTGGAGGCTTTTAAAATAGATTTTCAATATTTTAATTTATACAGCCTTATAAATAATGTATCCTTGATGCACTAACATTACTGCTCACATTTAACTCTTCTATAAAGCTCTACTAATCTAATCAAATTAGCTCAAATTTAGCTATTTGCTTGGAATAGTTTGATATACTTCTAACAGTGGTGACATTAATATAGTTATAATTTTTATATTTATTTTTCATTCTGTTGTACAATCAGATCCAAACCACTTGATGAACCTAGGATGGTCTTGATGTTTCTGCCTCAATGTCCTGATTACTGCTCTTACCTATGAGTCACAAACTACTTCTGAAATGCTGTTTTAAATTATGCAATTTCATTACTGCAACAAAGAAGTAAAAGATTGGGTCAGCTACAATAATGCTATTAAAATGTGTTTTAATAGCCTTTATGAACATTTAATAATATTTTGGTAGATGCATCTATAACATTATGTTCCTTAGTTTACAATGTTTAGCATCATTTTCATTCTCTCCTATGATAGATACTATCCTTCTTACATTATTTTTACATAAAAGTATGATTTTTCTTTATTAATTTGAGAATTCATTATCTATCCCAGTGTATGTAGAGGTATCTATATACTTTGATGAGACCATGTAGAAATCAAGGGGTCATACAATGATATCTAGACAAAATTCTTAGTATTTAGTAGTGTGGGCGATAACTTTATATTTCTTAGTTCTACACTTGACATACAGAGCCCATAGGGAATGTTGGTTGTTACTTCCATGACATTTAGTCCCTAAGTGCAGTAGTGGACATGGCTTGAACTGCATATGATCTCTATTTCTTCTGTAATGTAGTTTTCTCTTTTTAATGAGGTTCATTACAGCCACCGTTGTCTTGTATGATTCGTCTTAACCTTTATTCCCTTTGATCAAGAGTTGTCTAAACCAATGCAAACATCATTAATCCAAAACTATAGATGACTATATACCAAAAAAATTTCTGTAAACCAAAGCTATTTTAGTTTTTAAGTATTAATACCAGTCAAATGACTTTGGGGTAAGAAGATTATTTAGTTTTATTTACCAATTTAAAGGGTCATCCCCTTTAAATTGTGGACTGGTCTATGCAAATTACATACAGAAATAATACAGTATGAATAGATGATAAGTTCTATTAACAAAATCCTCAAATTATATTAGTATCTTTATTGGAATGATGGAAACACTTCATGAAAGATAGTAATTAAATTTAAAATCAAGATAGATTAACTTTTACCTATATGTATGAAATTTTATCTATTGAGAATAGAAGCAACTGTCTTCACTACATGAAGACTGTTTTGTACCTCTTAAAATTCAAACTCCCAATGAACTGAAAAGGAATGAAGGAGAATGTTTCTGTTTAGCAATTTGAAGTCTGGAGAATATTTTCTTAAGAATACTACATTAGCATCAAAATGGTGTTGGGCAGATTGGAAGGATATTATAATGGTTTGCTGAGTCTCACTCTCCTTCGCTTAAGAACATGAAGGCAGAGCCAGAGCCATCTGGGTAGGGAGCTGTTAGTTGCCTACATTCTGATATTACTGTTTAGGCTTGCAAACTAGAAAGAAGGGGGAAGGGGAAGCTTCATGTTTATGCCCTCCAGCAACACTGAAGTTGGTAAGTCAAAAAGATTCAATACCATTGAATTATGGACATTTACGACCCACTTGCTAAGTGGCTAGGGTTAAAGCTCTTTTCTAAAAATACTGCCATGAATTCAGACTCCAATTGAAGAAGTAAAATGAAGAATAACAGGAGTCATTCTGTAAATAATAAAGCAATACAAATCAGGAAAATGAAATGTAGAGAGCTTAAGGCAGGAATGTTAACTTATGGCTAAAGCATAGCTTCCTATCCCTGATCAGTGGAATGAATAAAAGGCATTTCTCAATGGATCTCTGTATAACATGTATCACAGTTATGCCAAATAACACATTTTCAATCAGAACAAATGTGACATGTTGGCTTAAAGGCATGCTACACATAAGAAAATTAATAATTTAGAAGAGACATATTTGCCTAGACTATTTGGCATTCTGAGTTGCTTTGATCTCAACTCACATGGATCTATTTTTTTACTTTGGAGACAAGATTGTTAGTTTGGTTTCTTGTGAATTTTGGTGGCACTATACTAGAAATAAAACTTGCATATCATTCATTACCTTTGGTACTAATCATGTCTCAATAAGAGACAAGGTCATTTCTCACCAGACTAGGTAGAAGCACCTTTTTACCAAAGGAGATAATGGCACTAAGACATTCTAGATGGTTGTAAGTCACATTTCACCAGGATTTGCAGTTCACAGCATGATATCATTAGCATTATCTCACTTGATTATAGTAGTTGGTTTGCCACTGTGTGTCTTGCATTTAATAGGAACTCTGGAAGTATTGTGGATTGATTAACTATATAATCTTCTTGCTAATGCAAGCAGGAAAATGTTCAGTAACCCTGGTTACATCATTATCTCAGCTGTCTGGTCCATTGTGATAATTTCCACAGGGTAACAGCCTCTGAGAAAAAAAGTGTTCTAGCCTTTCGGAAAGTGGCGGATGTGTTAGACAAAGGTTTGGTCTTCCATGTTGCACAGGGGCAAAAGCTGCTGCGGCATTTACCTGATTTGCCACATTCCTTATTCAGAGCCATTTTGAAGTGGAGGCTTTGCCATTCCTATCCCAGTCTTACTAATTTGTTCTCATAGTATTTTTCATCATATTAAGTATGTTTGGCATTGGACTGTTTTGGAGCTTTGTTCCATAATGTTTTCATTAACTGTGTATGCTAAAGGAGGAGTAAGTCAGGGAACTGAGAGACCACTGGAAAGTTGTAGCCAGGGTGCTTTCATAAATAATGCTCTGTTTTTGCTATTGATGTCAATCCAGGAAAGTATTTCAAGGCCTGTCTTTGTTATTCTGAATGTTCCTAGCATTACTGCTGTATCTTACTTTCCCTGGGAAAACATACACAGTTTGTAGATGAAATCATTTCTAAAGATTAAAAGCTTGTTTTACCACAAAACCATAGACCACAGGATATGAGTAAATGCAAAAGGGATCAAATTATAGTTTTATTTCCTGTTTCAGGAAAAAAGCAACAAAGAAAAATGGAATGGAGTGCCATTCCCAATGGAATGTCTTTCTCACAACAGCAGTAATTGAATCATTTTCTAATACTTAGAAGCCATGTTCTTATATCCCATAAAAAACAATCAAACCTGGCATGGGAGGATACATCTATAATATATACTTAGTTCACATGTAAATATATGCAATAAATCTATCAGGCTTAACCTTGTGTGATTCCCTTACCATCAGTAGATGCAGGAAAAACTCTCACTGGCTTTATGAGGCTGAAACACTTGAAATGATGCATGTTTGTTACATATTATATGATTGCTTTCATAACTTAATTCTATGTCAACTTAACTGGAATAAAAAATACTCAGATAACAAACAAAAAAACCAAAACCATGACAACAACAACAACAAAAAATCTAATGAGGCTCAGATTGTGTTTCATGAAGAAATTAACATTTCATACAATAGGCTTGAATACAACAGAACAGAACAGAACAGAACAGAACAGAACAGAACAGAACAGAACAGAACAGAACAGAACAGAACA
>NW_021621185.1:11563265-11593842 GCF_004785775.1 Grammomys surdaster
CAGAACAGAACAGAACAGAACAGAACAGAACAGAACAGAACAGAACAAAACACTCATTTACAATATTGATAACTCAATAGAAGTTTTAAACTGTGAGCAAGAATTAATTACACTTTGTTTTTAAGCGTGAACTTTTAGGGGTTTTAATGTTGTTGTTGTTTCTTTGTTTGGGTTCTTTTGATGGTTTGTTTTGTTTGTTTTTGTTTTCCTTGAGTGTGTGCCTTAGGATTAATAGTTTCTGGTTAAGGGAACTCTGAACTCTGACACTCATTTTAATGCTCAGCTTTGGTATTAGTGCTTTAATCCTGAAATAACAGAGTACTCAGAATTTGCAGACATCAGAGTTTATTGCCTTAAAATAGAAAAATTTGAAGTCAGATACCAAAGGACCAAATGTAGTGAGAAACTCTTTGCTTCATCATTCCATATCAGAAAGGCAAAGAGAACAGTTGAGAAAAATGTGAGGCCCATTTTTTTCCAACAATATCCACAGCACACAACTCACTCATGAAAATGAGGCCCCTTAGTTCCTTAACATAGAATCCTCTTGAAAAATGTCACAGATCTCTTTCTGAGGATGGGATTCATACAAGTACATTGTGAGGGTGGGATTGTCACACGTTCATTTATGAAGGTGGAACTGTTATTTCATAAATCCCTTCCATTAGGCACCGCATTCAAACCTTACCATGCCAAGAATCATCTTCATGACACATAGCTTTTGAGGGCATACTTGAGCCAATCTATTCCATTTATTATGATATCAGAGTGATGAATTTAGACTTCTGCCTTTCCAAATTCTTTTGCTGACAGCAGCGTTATTTTGAAATTCCAAATTCCTGAGTAATCTTCTATAATGTGTTTGTCATATAGCTTATAGACCCATTGGTTTTGTTTCATAGAGAATTCTAAGTAAGCCTTAGAAATACACAATCTTAACAGAAGACACCTGGGGACAAAAGTCAGTTCCTAAGCTTGCATATTAAGCATGATCTCCGGCAGCTGTAACTGTAGCATCATAAGACTCTGAACATGGGATTAACTAACCTTTCCCTTAGGTAGCTAACTCAGTCTACAAAAACAATGAAGTGATAGATATGTATAATCAACTTCATATGCTCTCTCTCTCTCTCTCTCTCTCTCTCTCTCTCTCTCCATCTCTCTCTCTCTCTCCCACTCTCTTAGATTTCAAGCTTGGGTAAAGAACATAGTAATTACACAAAATTTATTTCATTTTCTATGAAGGAATGGGAGAAATTCAGTGTTCAAATCTGTCCAATTTGTATAAGTTACAGAAAATAAAGGGTTTTTTAAAAATATTAATAAAAATAACTTGGTAATTGAAAATGGGACTGCATCTTTACATCAGTATCTGCCTCAAATTATGGCACAGTTTATGACAGAGAATCACTATTATTTGAGTCAGCCTTTGTAGACACTTTATTTTCCTCTTCTAGTTTCTGCAGAGACCTAAGTACCCTGTAGCTTTGATCCTGGAAGTTATGTGCTTAGAAGCAGAAGCTTAGATGGTGGGTGGCAGATAAACATGGATTCTGCCACTAAACGTTGGTTCATCTCTGTTGAACATTAAACAGGTTCTCTGTAATCTGAAAACATAAACCCCTGACCTGGGATTTGGTCAGAACAGGCAATAATCTCACTTAAACTAGATACACTGGCCTTGTTTGCCCAAATGTGATAACCCTTACAAAAAGTAGAGGGTTTCATACCAAGGCCTTTAGATATTGGTCTCTTCTACATTGCATAGTCTTTGAGCATATTAAATGGATGCTGCTGTTTAATCACGATTTTCTCTTACAAGAAAAATTATCAATTTTTATCTTTAATTTATTTCATTGTTAAGCTGCTTGATCTGTTGCAGTTTATTCACTGACTGTTATAATTTTATTGAAAAAAATTATATACTACATTGATTGTGATTACCCCTCACCAAATCAACAGATCCTCCCACATCCTCCCTACCTTTCTTCCCACCCAAATCCACACCCTTTCTTGTCTACTGAGAAAACAAAAAGGCACTTAAAGAATAATAGCAAAACAAAAAGAACAGACCAGTATAGGTCAACTCAAAGAAATGGAGGGAAAAAAAAACAACCTCTCAAAACCAAAAAACAACCAACCAAACAAGCAAACAAAAACAGACCAATTCTCCCCTTCATCCCCCAAATAAAGAAAAAGAAAAACAAAGAAAAAAAGAAAGACATAGGATCACACACAGGAATTCCATAAAAGCACAAAGTTGGAAGGCTTAATATTTACTCAACTGATCTATAAGGCTAAAAAATAAAAGAAAATAAATCATGAAAAACCATTATAAGAGAAATAATGTTCAAAGTCATTGTTGAGTTTGTTTTCTGTTAGATATTTAGAGATGGGCATGGGGCCTACCCTTAAGAGTGCTTTGTATCCCCAGTCAGACCCTTGAAGAGAACAAATTTTCATTTATGAGTGGTTATCTAGTGGAGGTAGCTTCTGGGTTAGAGATGACAGCTAGTGTAAACTTTTCTCTCAACTCTGGGATCCCATCTGCCACACAGACCCATGTAGGTCCTGCCTGTGCTGTTGAGGGATACCCCCTAATGTAGCTGTAACTCTTTGTTTCATGCCTGACAGCCACTTTATATTTCTAAAATAAAAACAGTTTGGCTGATGACACAAAAAATAGCTTGAATCAGAGCAGGATCATGCTGACCCGGTATCCTGTTATGTTCTGTATATTAATATTAAAAAATTCTACAACCTTAAGCTCCACTTAGGACCAATCAGAATATAGTATGTTAGAACTGTTCTGTCCAGCTAGCAGCTTGATTCAGGGCATCTTGCCAAACTGTGTATGAATTGTGTGTGTGTGTGTGTGTGTGTGTGTATGTGTGTGTTTTGTTTTTTTTCTCTCAATATAGGCTGGCCCTGAGACATGTTTGAGGTCCAGCCTGATCTCCTGAGTATAGGCTATGACCCTGATCAATCAGTCTTGGGTTGTGGATTCAATAAACAAGCCCTGTTTAACTGACACTGGAGTCTAAGAGGTTTGTGTGGAGATTGATGAATACCAACACATGCTACCACACTCTGTGAGTTCATATGTACATAGCCCTGATCTTTTAAAAGGCTTTGTTTTCTTTCAGTTCTCCATCCTCTTTGGCTCTTTCAGCATTTCTGCTTCCTCTTCTACAGGCTTCTCTAATTCACAAGGGGAGGGACCAGAAGGAGGTACCTCATTTAGGACTGAGTTCCAAGGTCTCTGTACATTGTCTGGCTGTGGATATTTGTATTTATTCCTATCTGCTGCAGCAGGAAATTTCTCTGCTGACAGGCAATCGTGAGTATAATATAATGTTCTTAGTAATTTTATGACTGTGTTCTTTACCAGAAGTGCTAGTTGTATTTCATTTTCTCCTAGGCCACTGAATCTTGACTGAGGTCCTTGACCATCTTAACAATGTAGGAAATATCTTCCTATTCATAGATTAGGCCTTGAATCCAATGAGCTATTGCTTACTCCCATTAGATTTGTGATACTATGTAACTATTGTAGCTTATAGTCAGGTCACCATTGGAGACCAAAGAATTTGTGGCTGGGTAGGTGTCCATCTTTCTCCTTTGGTAACAGGTCTAGTAGCTTCTAGCAACATGGATTCTAATGCGTAGGGGTAAGGCTCTAGGTAGAAGTGAATCCACTTCTCTGTGCTCAAGGAGTTGTATAGGTATTTTCTTCCAGTGGTAGGGCCTTTTTGTTTATGGAGAGCAACCAGCAGTTTTAGCAATGGCCTCAATTGCTTGGGATTATTTTATACATTTTTGTTGACTGGTTTTAAAGTATTATTTGAGCAAAGTGATCTAGAAAGACTAGAATGTCTTGTTAAATAAAATATATGTCTTTTTGATAGTTTTATCATTTGTTTTTTGTTTGTTTGTTTGTTTTTTGGTTTTTTATTATTGCTGTCTCTGTTAAGAATACTCATTGCCTTGAGTGATCTCATTAAGCTTCTCTTTCACAGATCCTTACTTCCGGCCTTAATCTTAGATCCTACGTCACAGTTTCTTAGTTCTAATATTTTGGATGCTTTAAGACTCTACTTCTATTTTCTCTGATGATGTTTGTCAGGTATCTGTCACCATGACAAAATACCAAAGGAATCACTTTAAATAAGAAAAAATTTCCTGTTGCTCCTAGTTCCAGGTTTAATCTATGGTTACATAGCTTCTTACACTGTACCTCTATGTGTAGAGACAAGAAATAACATGGGAGAGAGATGTGATGGTGCGAAGGTATTTCAGATCATGTTAAAAAGAGGAGAGTGAGAAAGAAAGGAAAAAAGAGGAAAGGAGAAAGAGGGTGGAAGGGGAGGCCTAATAATAAGATGTAGCTTCAAGATCATGATCCAATAGCCTGTTCCTTTCAATTATATTCTAGCTCTTAAAGTTTCTAGAACTTCCCAGAAATGCCGTGAACAAAACCTGAACTCTCAAATGTTTTTGACATTGATATCTTTTGAACTTTTCTTGAATTACCTGTATTTCAAAAGAAAGCATCTTTAAACTCATTGGAATTCAAATATATAACTAAAGATTTGGAAGGCCAATGGTATTTTATTTTTGTCCCTTTTATTTTGGGCCACATGGACAATTCCAACAACTGAGCAAGCTAAAGGGTCTCCTTCTGCTGTGATATGCATACTTCTCCCAGGTCAGTTAGGGAGACAAGTATAGCCCCATTTCAGAGAAATTGCTGTTTTCTCTCACTACTGGCAATTTATTTCAGTAAGGGTTTAATTAAGTACATGATTTGGTAACTCTGATTATATTGCAGTTTAATCTTTTAACCTTGTAACTGTCTTCATAATGCTGGTAATGACAGATATAGAGAATGAAAATTTTCTTCAAAATATAGAAGAATGATAGTCATTCACCTACCTTCTGTGATATAGAGAATAGAAAAGTAATCATCCTGTGTCAGTATAAAATTTTATGATATGGATAAGATAATGAAGATTAAATGCTAAGACTTCTACAAGATGAAATCCCAATTAGAAGATGTAGTTTTCACATTCAAACTTTTTTGTTTGCAAGTTTAAAGCATACTTAAGGAAAATGACCTACCTCACTGACTTGGAAACTCAGAATACATAATTAGTATTCTAGTTTCACTTGATTTTCCTGAGAACAAGCTCCCAAAAGTTTAGTAAAATGCTTCAAATTGAGATGAATTAGTGATTCCATAATAGTATCATAACTACAGTCCATGAGTTTTTGATTGGCTTTCTTTTCTTACTTTTTTTTTTCTTTTTGGCTAGGGCTATTACCCAACATGATTTCTGTAATAAGGCTGAGAGAAGAAAGATGCAATTAACATGAATCTTTGTGGTACAGCAGGCCACACTGGAAGCATAAACTTGGGGAAAGCAGACAGAATAATATCCTGGTTTATCAGGCACAAGTGTGGCTTTGTTAAAGAAGAAAGGAAGTTCCATTGATAAAAACAATGAGGGCTGCAAAGTTAAAGAAGTTAAAACACTAGTCATGAGTGTCTGATGAATAATAATACTCCCCAATTTCAAAATCTCCCTGCTTTACATTACACCTTAGCCATTTTCTTCTTTCTTTCTTTCTTTCTTTCTTTCTTTCTTTCTTTCTTTCTTTCTTTCTTTCTTCTGAATATTATTGAACTATTTTTCTTTTCAGGACCATAAATATACTGAAGTATACAGATATTTCTGAAGCCTCCTAAAATTTTTAAATCTATATTTTATATTTTGGTAACTTCATTCTTTTGGTCTTCATGCTCATAAGTCTGCATATATGCATATGTATTGTTTGAAACAGTGTCTTATAAACCTAGTGGGCTTCAAAATCCCAATGGAGTCCAGGCTGACTTTGAGCACCTGATCTTCCTCTTGCTCTTCTTGCAGCCTTCTGAATGTTGGAATTACATCCCTAAGCTACCATGACTAGAACCATTTATTTTTATATTTAAAAATGTTTTTGTAATTAAAACATAAAAATTCTGTACTTATTTTGTATAATTTATCTCTTAAAATACATATATACACATTTTAGATTCGCTAATTTGAGCTAATTTGCACACAAATTTACATACTTAGACTTTTCCTGACAGTCTACTTTCTTGGCACTTTTTAATCAATATAATACATTTTTATTGATCATGATTGAAATGGTGACCAGCAGATCTGAACTTATTTTTCCACTCCCACTGAATTTTTGTATACTTGACCAACATCTCTCTAATGCCTTCTTTCTAAAGCCTCTCAGTTCTTAGTAAGCACCCCTTTTCTCTTTGCTTCTATGGGTGTAAAAATTTCAGATTTAAAGTAATGCATTATTAGTCCTTGTGTTCCTGTATTGTTTCACTTAAACTTATGTGTTCTAGATCCACCCACATTAATTGAAACTACAGGATTTACTTCTATCTCAGTTGAAACTTACCTATTCATCTCTTCATTCCAATTAAAACATTTCCCATTTGTGCTGAAATATGGAATACTCATTAGGTGTAAATTTGTATATTCACATGTTAATAGTATTTTCTCATTTATAAAGTAGAGAAAGCAGTGTGAGGGAAAGGAAGAAATAATGATGGTCAGCTTTGATTATAAGCAATGTAAGAGAAGTATTTGTCTGTCTTTTACACTTTTGTATCATATTTGGAGCAAGCCTTTAGTCTCCAATATCATTTCTCAGAATAATATGAACAAAAACCAAATATCATCTTTGAATGGAACTAAGACCCCCAGAAAAATAAAATGGCTATTAATAAATAAAAAGCAAAATAGATAAAAAAGGAAGTATAGAGAAGAAAAGACAGTAGAGAGTAACCTGATAATGTCATTCAATTAAAAACATTTTAATATTATTTCTTTGTTGACATCTGTTTGTGTGTGTGCATATGTTATTGCTCATAGTCTTCTACCAATGAACATGTATAGAAGTCAGAGGACAATTTTCAGGGGTGAATTCTCTCATCTCAACATATGGGCTACAAGGATTAAATTAGGTTATTAAGTTTGGTAGCAAGTACTTTTATTTGCTATACCATCTTGCTGGACCTGTATTCAATAATTTTTGAGGGTTTTTTATGTTCTTTTCTTTTGCTGCTTACAATATTTCTGCCATTTCTTCATCTTCTAGATGACAAAATCAAAAGACCAACTCTTAGGAAGTCAAATAATTTACTGTGTGACAAAATCATCATCTGCAACTATGCCTACCTGGTTCCAGATTGCTAGAATACTAGTAGCAATTTTAATATATTGTTATTTATTGTATTCTATTATTTTTATGATTTTATCAGGTATATATTTTCTCTTTCATAGATCAATACAATTCATAACAACAACAAAAACATATATCATATAAACTATCATAGATCTATATAATCAGAATAAATAATTATTATTCTAGTCTCTTGTTTTTTACAGAAAAAGAACTCCAAAGAACATTTGTACTTACCTCATCATTTTTGCAATTCTTGCTCTAAATGTATGTAGAATAACTGTCTGGATGTACGTTCTAAGATGTTAGGTTTTAAAACATCAGTACCAGGGCAGGAGACACAATGCAAGTGCTGGAGGCCAAGACTTCCTTCTTCCTGAGAGCAAATGTCAGTTAAGTAGATAGCCTGAGTTAAAGAAGGCCTTATTGGCCTTCCTGCCTGGGAGAGAAAATTAGCAACTTGAACCTAACAAATGTTTTACTATCCTCTTGCTCATGAGAAAATGGTTTGGGCTAAGGAATGCTTGCTAAGAACTTAACAATTACCTGATGGCCCTGGACCCTGACCCCTCCTCCCTGCTTGCCTTTATAACAGCAGCCTGAATAATAACATTTAAGCACTAGATCAGACATTCAGAGCTGTGCTTCTTCTTTGTGTCTTTTGTCCTATCTTTTGCCCCCCCCCTTCCCTAGGGTCCCCTTGAATCCCCTCTGACAGGGACATGCAAGCATACTGCTCTTTCAAAGTACCTAAGTTTGTTTCCCAAATAAGCCACATTAGTTTTCTTAGGATTTCCTGTAACTCAAGGTCCAGGCGATTGGACACCCTATGCTGGCTTCTGTGGACACCTGCATTCAGGTGCACATAGACACACAGATCACATAATTGAAATTAAATCTTAAAAACTAATACTCTTTCACATTTGAATATGTGCCAATGATTTTAGTGAAATTTAATTAAATTCTTATTAGTTGATAGACCTTAAAATTATATGATTCAAATGGATTGTTATTATAATTAATTCAAACGTGAAGGATTTTTTTTCCTGGATATTCTCAAAGTGTGCTTGCTATTTTACTAAGCGAGCAAATTAGCAAAATTAAAACAAAATTAAAAGTAGGCCTTTCTGAAATTCATAATAAATCCAGATTTTGATCAATCTACAGTATTATCTGTTATATTAAGAAATAAAAATCATAATGACAAAGCATTCTAGATGTATGACATGTCAATTAGGAGATAAGTAGATTTGAATACCTTATGGAATTTTGTTAGATAGCTAATGCTTATTGAGTCTATTAGAATTTGAACAAACACTGAGTAGAAATCCTGAGGAACTAAGCTCTTTCACATCAGTTGGGCTAAGAATGTGTCATAGTTTATTCTCATGAACTTCTTTGGACTCACTTATTCAGTAGCTCCTAAATACCATGTAAGTTAGTGGCATAAGGCTTGATATTGAAGAGGATGCTGTTACACAGCTGTACTCAATATTTCTCAGACCTCTCACTTATAACGGCAATTTCACAAGAATCAATCAACTTCACAGAGCTAAGTACCAATGGAAGTTTTGTAAGTCGCTGTTTCTGCTAGAAGTTGTAGTTGAGGTGAGAGCCTTGGTAGAAACCTCCCTACAAAAGTGGCATTTCAGCAGAGTTTGGAATACATTAATTACATAAAGGGAGTTATATCTAAATGCAAAACTCGAAAGCCCTTCTTGGTTTGGTAATACTCTCAAAATAAACTCTCAAAAGTACTACATTATTTCCTCCAAATGCTGTGGCTTAAAGTTCTGGGAAGTGCTTTAAAACCAGTATATCTGAATAAGCTGAACTAATCCTTATATTGATTTTCATAGAAAAGCTGTTGTTTTTTTCAAATGTGAACACTGTTTCTTCTATTGAGAACCAAATTCATTAAATTACCAGTTTTCTTCATCCAACGTAAATACAAGTGCTGAGAAAAAAGGTGCCCCTAGTCACACAAAAGACCATTCAAAGAGTTCCTGACCCTGGAATTCAGGTAGCAGGGAGATTTTAAAAAGATTAACCTTCACAAAAAGAGGCAATTTGACATGTTCCCATGTCTAGTCAGGCATGCTCATCTCTTCAAGAAGCTCTGCACTGCCCAGTCCTCCTTACACCTTCAGCCCTCATTCCTCCCAGGTAACCTCTGGCTCTGTGGCTGTTGTCATTCTTTGCTTGTTTTCCTTCTTTCCTGTTGTTCTTTTGTTTTCAATCTCTAGAAAATTATTTCAGCTAAATGCACACACACACACACATAACACACACACACATATACAGCCATATTTGGTCTCTAACTCAATGTAGTGCCTGCTTCCTCTAAATTTCAGGGCACTGTCCTAGTTTTACACATAAGAAAGTCTTGAAATTCAAAAAAAATGTTTTGTGTTATTATCATTATATTGACTTAAGCATATCCAGGACAGCATAGAGCAGAAACACTAAGCACTTCATTTTATCCTTTGAATAATTATAAAAGTATCATTTTTATTTCCCAAGAATGGACATTATAACATATACTGTTTGGCTTAGAGAATTACTTAAATCAATAAGAACAAATTAAGGAAGTTTATTATGCTATATTACATATTGTATTATGATTAGCCAACTCTAGAATTTGAGAAAATTTTTAATAAATTATATAAAAAATTGAAATGCTTTCAAAATAATAACATTGGTATAATTTCAAATCAAGTTAACATCAAATAACCATAACTTAGACCTTACGTAGAAAATCGGAAAGATAAAAAGCCTAATATAATTTTCAATAGATGAGGAGGAAGCTAAGGTCAGAAAGTGTGATTAAATTGTAACACTTGCCTGTTGCCAAAATAGTTCAGGGGAGATGGGAACTGGGGAAGTCATACAAGAAGCAAGCTAACGAACAGTCACTGACTTAGCACATTCAATCATTTTCAACTTGTGATCACCTAATATAAAAGGGAAACAGCTGTCACTAGTTTCCTCCAACCTTAAAAAGAGAAATTATGGATAATTTGACGTCAAAGTGGTAAAAAAAAAAGGCTAAATTCTTTTACGCCCATCATTGCAAGTTAAATATCAGAATTTCAATACCTTAATGACTTATAGACTTCTAGTCAGATTATAACAATTCACACAAAGAGTGAATATCTAAGATTATCAAATGTTTTAAAAGATGTGAAATTAGACTGTAATATTTTATATTTAATGAGTAATGGAAATGCCTCATGATATAGAGAAATAAATTCCTGTATATGATATAAAGTTAGCATTCATGGCATGATAAAATCAAGTATATGGCACAGACTAACTATAAAGCTATAAGATAAATTCCCTTTTATCTAATGCTGTATTATTTTTATATACTTTTTGATTGTCAAAAACCGTAGTAGCTTCAAATAACAGTTTCATATTTACTCAGCTATTTAACTCAGAAGGAAGGGTGTAGTGTCTGGGTTCCCTGCTTAGAAATGGAAAAACTGAAATCAAAGCATTGATTTGGTTGAATGCTATGTTATCTCTTTAGAAGAATATGCATGCAGAATTCTTCTGAAATTGTTATAATTTAGTTTTTTCCTGCTGTGAGACTGAGAAATACATCTCGTTAGTAGCTATCATCTAAACATCCGTCTCAGCTCCTAGAATCTGCTGTCATCCTTTGTCATCTGGACCAACAAATTCCAAGTCAAGAGCTGATTCTGGGTCTCATATCAAACTTTACATGCTTCAGATTTCCCTGGCTCCCCCTGTTCTGACTTCTAAGGCTATCTTGCTAAGTTGGGTCTAGATATTGTTTTTAAATTGCAATTGACTTGTGGTCTTAGTTATATTTGCAAAGTCCTTCTATATCAATGCTCAGATTAGTGCACAATATATGTACATTAAAGACTGAAAATCTTGGGGCATTACAAAATCCTACTACTATGACTGCCAATTATACATTAGTTCCTGTTTTCTTAACAGAAATCACATCTCTGAAAAGAAGTAGCACTACAATCAAGAAGTTTTGAAGAAAAATAGTGAGCGAACATAAACTAATTTAAAATATTGAAAAATGGTACTGCATAGTATATCATATTTTTTTTTTGAGATAGGGCCTTATTCTGTAAAGTAAGATTCCTTCAAGCTCATTATGTAGCCTAGACTGGATTCATACTTGAAGCAATCCTTGTGCTTCAGCATCTCAGGGAACAGAAATATAGATGTATATCACCATCACGTCAAATTAGGAGTTAGTTTTACGTTTTCTGGATTACGTTTTTCTAAATTATGTTTTTCATTAGATATCAAATTCAGAACCTCACATATACTAAATAGTCATTCTGCCTCTGTATCTAGCCTCAATTAGAAATTTTGTTAAATACACAAATAGTTATCAAATCGAGTATTTGGCAAAGTATAGAAAAATATATAAACATATATTTATATTATGTATATTTATATGTAATATATTTATTTTATGCAAACATTAAGTATATTATATATTATTTATATGTTATTTACACATTAAATATATAAATCCAGGACCAGTTATGTGAGACACTAGAAACGTAAATATGAGTATTAGACAAGGAATACTTAACTGAAATTTGCAGAAACAAGTAGGCCAACATCAGGCCAAGGTATTCAATCAACAGAAAAATGTTCTAGGTTAGAATGCAAGAACATAGTCTGTCAGGCAGAAGCAGTTGTAAAAGACCCTTGAATTGTGTCAAGAAGACCAGAAAGGGAAATCCAGTTGGTACCATGCTTGAAAATTTAGGAAAGAGATTTAGAAAGAACTCAGGAATATGGAAATGATGGAGCAGTAGAATAAGTCCTTGCAAATAATGAAAAGGACACTTTTATACTTTAAGAGAAGGGAAAAAGAACAAAAGAACAAAAGAATCAGAAGGACAGACTTAAGGATCATTCTGTTGAGTAAGAGACAAGGAGTCTTTTTAATTTTGAGGGAATTGAGTATTTTTATCTTATATTTTATTTTGTTATATTTGGTTGTTGTCTATTATCAGCCTCTTTTTGTTTCTAAGGAGACACAGAAATGCAGTGGATCCAGATGGGACAGGAAGTAGGAGCGAATTGGGAGGAGGAATGGAAGGGAAACTGCAATCAGGATATATTGTATGGGAAAGAAATCTATTTTTAATGAAATAGGAGAAAAAGAGTTAAGGAGGTCAGTTTGGAGAGGATGGAGGGTGATGATAATTCAGGCTACGATGGCAATGACAGGGTTGTGTGTGTGTGTGTGTGTGGGGGGGTGTATGCTAGCACACATGAGTACACATGCATGTGTTTAGATGATGAGCAAATTAGGCTTTGGTTGAGAAAATAGGAAGGCCAAGAACAAAGTGATGAATGAGGACAATTTTTTGAGGATTTTATATAAGTAACTTGCAAAATAACCCATAATTGAAATGAGTCATAACATATGTAGAACAGAAATAGGATGCAAGGAAAGCAAACATTCAATTTTGAGAACATCTAATAGATGATTAGGGGATCTGTCTGGAACAGTGTTGCATATGTGAGCCTGAAGATGTATAAGGTTTGAAGAATTATTTGTTTGCCTGTGCAGCACATAGTCAAGGAATTTAAACCAATGTCACTTGAACTTCTGTAAATAGAGAGATAGATACGTGAATGTGTTTAGAAGCTAAAATAGTTATTAAGGTGCCCTTAGACAATGATAAACAAAATGGATAATTTGAGGAGAATACTATAAAATATTTATAGAAGAAGCTGTTAATGAGGTAAGAAGGAAAGTATGAGAATATAATATTATAGTTATAAGTGAAACTAGTATTTCAGAACAGAGAAGGTGGAATATTCGGCACAGATTTATGGTGTGTTATCTTATTCCATTTTTGCTTCTCTGATGAAGTAACAGAGACCACATAAATTATATACAACAAAAAATTGTTTTCTAGTAATTATGGAAGTTCAGAAACCTTAGATCAAGTCAACATCAGTGTTTGGTGAAGACCTTCTTGTTGAGTCCTCAGCAGGTGGAAATGTAAAGCGGTCAGAAGGGCTTAAGCTGGTTTCTTGCAGGGTTTTAAAAGGCACTAATCCATTCATAAGGTTGAAAGAATCATGATATATTCACTTCCCTGAAGACCCCACCTCTAAATGAAAGGAATAACGTTGTAACATAAAATTTGGACAGATTACATTCAAACCATCTCATAGGTCATATAAGGAAAGAAGTGAAAATACAAATTTGGCTTCAGCTTGAACAGCATAATGCTCAGGTTGGCAACAATTCCAGCCTTGCTGTATTAAGGTTAAAACTGCAAAGAAAAATTTTTTTAAAATGTAAACAAAGCACTTAGGATGAACAGTTCTGGGAGATTCTCTTCTGGCTCCTTCTGATTCTCTGGGTTGTTCAGTTTTCACCTGTGTCTAACATCATTTCTCTTTAACCTGTCTTTGAAAAACTCTTCTGGTAAAATTCTCTCTCTCTCTCTCTCTCTCTCTCTCTCTCTCTCTCTCTCTCTCTTCTCATGAGATGAGTTAGCTATATCCTATCTCAGACTCATTTTTTTCAAATCTTTCTCTGATCCATCACTTTGTCTGTCCCTCAATTAGATGTTTCTTTCAAACATGACTGCTTCCTTCTACAAACTTTTCTTATATCCAATGTTAGATATTACAAATACAGAGGTGGGGGCTCGCAGCCAACCACTGGACTGATCACAGGGTCCGAAATGGAGGAGTTAAAGAAAGGACTGAAGGAGCTGGGGGGTTTGTCAACTTCATAGAAGGAACAACAATATCAACCAACTAGACCCCCCAGAACTCCCAGGGACTAAACTACCAACCAAAGAGTACACATGGAGCTACTCATGGCTCCAGCCGCATATGTTGCAGAGGATGGCCTTGTCAGACATCAATGGGAGGAGAGACCCTTGGTCTTGTGAAGACTCAATGCTCCAGTGTAGGGGAATGTCAGGATGGAAAACTGGGAATGGCAGGGTGGATGGGGGAACACTCTCGTAGAAGCAGGGAGAACAGGATGGGATAGGGGATTTTCAGAGGGGAAACCAAGAGAGAGGATAATATTTGAAACATAAATAAAGATAATATCTAATAATTTTTTAAAAGTATGTGTTAATGAGTGTTTGTATTCCAACCAGATGACACTGTAATCCAGGGCATGTATGCATTCACTTGGATTATGTCTTTGTATGTCATCCCTTGCCAGAACAGCCATGTTGCTAGACTAAAACTTCTCTATAGTTCTACTGGCAGACAGAAAACCTTAAGGTAGTAGAAAAGCTCCCCAGAAATGAGGAAGATTGGATCATTACACTTGCTGCCATTGAGCAGTCACACTGTTACTTTGCACAGTAAGGTATAGCCTGTGTGACTGTTTCACTATCTACAGAAGATAAGAATTTCACTAATTACATTCTTGTTTCTCCCAGTGCTGAAATATTAATATTATATAGTACATAAGTTTCATTTTTAACCTTCATAAGAAATCTAGAATGAGTGAATCCTGTAATAGAGTTGCACATGACCAGGAATCCATAACTCAACTATATCTTAACAAATATCCGGGAGTACACAGTTTTCACATGAGGCGAGAGACAGAAGCTAGTTATGGGAATCCAATATAGAGTTCTAGTAATGTGTTCCTCTGGAAGTTCGTAATGATGGAAGTACTGGTGGTATCGTATAATAGAATTCAGTAGTGATGAAAAGAAATTCAGAAGAAGAAAAAAAAACAAGCTACAATCAAAATTATATGCCACAGACAGGCATGATGACTTCCATTTGCAACAAAAGTGAAGTGATAAGAAATGATTTGACTTAAAACTACCTGAGGGTAGTGGGGTAGGTTGGGATAGTGTGTAGTGGATAGTCTTATTATGTTTTGAAAAAATGAATAATTCATGTTTAAGATCAATTGAGAAAGGAAAAGACTACTTTAAAGGTTAGATTGAACTATAGAAGTGATAAAGAGTGACAATTTTTAAACTTTGAAGGCACATTTTAGTCTAATGCATCTGGAAAAAACACCAACATTACTTATTCCTGGAACAAGTTTTATGAAATAAAATAGTATAAATGGAACTCAAATGTTTAAAAATTAGTCCATGTTATTAAAATTTTTATTATAAAAATTATAGCCTTGTATGGTAAATTACAGCAAACTCACTTTGTTTTACTCTCATGGACAGGTAGAACTGATTCGGTGATTTCTGGACCTGATGCTCCTGAAGCTGTGTGATGGAAGTGGTTCATGTGGCTTCCGAGACTGTTAGAGCCATCGCTGGGATTTTCCAAAGAACCCCTACAGGTTCATTCTTGCATTTATTTTGACTTCTCAATCTCATAAATCAACTGCTGTGATGAGGCAGGAGTGGGTGAGTGGGTGGAGGAGCACCCTCAGTGAGGCATAGGGGAAAGAGGGAGAGGAGAGATGGGAAATGGTGGTTATGGGAGGTAACCGGAAAGGGGTATATCATTTGAAATGTAAACAAATAAAATGATTAATAATAATAAAAATAGAATACCGAGCCACATGGAGATTTGTAGTTAGTCATTGGAGATGATTACTCGGTCACCTGTTAGCAATCATTTTTGTTCGTGCTAATGAGCAAATTAGGGAGTTTATATAGTCATACTGTTGGTTAAACAAAGTCAACTTGATCAGAGGACTCCATATGACAGGCCAAACCCATGAAGTGCCTCTTGATCTGCACCCCTAACCCACGGACACTTGAACAATAACACATTTGAGCAACGGTCTTAATATTTAATATTTATATCAAATTTATATGAGCAAGGTAACTTCTTTTGTTAAAGTTTACATTTAATTAATTAATTTTGCCCTGCTTGATCATCATTTCAAGGATGGCTTCTTTTTTTTTTTTTTTAAAGATTTATTTATTTATTTATTTATTTATTTCATGTGTGAGTACACTGCTGCTGTCTTCAGACACACCAGAAGAGGGCATCAGATCCGCATTACAGATGGTTGTGAGCCACCATGTGGTTGCTGGGAATTGAACTCAGGACCTCTGGAAGAGCAGTCCATGCTCTTAACCACTGAGCCATTTCTCCAGCCCTCAAGGATGGCTTCTTAACAAGTCTAATTCTTGTCTGCAAATGCCTGAAGAAAGACAGCTACAGATCAATCACTAGTGACTCATTCAAATAAAGGCTGGGCAGAGTAATAATTAGGATAGCCATCTATCTTATGTCTATGATCACTGTGGGAATATTTGTCTCTCTAGTCTTCAAATTTTGTTCTTCCTATTGTTCTTTGATTCACCCACCAAGGGTAATTTTCAAAGTCTTTTTTTTCTTCTCTCACCTCCTCTCTTTTCCCTTATCTTCCCTCCTCTTCTTCTCCTCCTCTTTCTTCCTCTCTCTCTGTCTCTCTTTCTATGTCTCTCTCTCTCTTTTTCTCTCTCCAGCTCCTCCATATTCTTCTCCAAACTAACTTATGATCAGCTTTAATGGATGTATAAATCTCTCCTTTATTGTATTAATGTTTTCATACTTCCCACCCCCTGTGTATCTCTAGGAAATATTCTCTTTAGTTTGTTTTGAAAATATATTCTCTCCAATCAGTGATTGATACTTGCTGTTATTTTCAAACATATTTGATGACTCTTGGGTCTAAATCAGGCCTAAACTATAGAGTACCTAACTTTACAGTTTTCCTGATATGGATAAGGTAGGAAAAATCATTGAATGTCCACATTGAGATCATTTGAATATGAATATGGCATAAATACATAGATGATTTATTTGCTGCTTTTCATATTATAAATATATTAAAAACTGGACTACTACAAATGTGGCTCACTTTGTAGAGCAATTGGTGAGTGTGCACAAAACCTTTGGTTTGGTCCCCAGTACAACATAAAGTAGAAGTGGCAGCACACATTTGATCTTCAATTGTAACAATAGGAAGGTATAAAAGAGGAGGGTCAGTAGTCAAAGATCATTTTCAGTTCTATAATGAGTTCAAAGCCAGCATGGGATACACACACATGATCCTGTCTCAAAACAAAAACATGAATAGTGAAATAGCTTTGGAAGATTATATAGCCATTTAATACATACAGCTATCTACAAGAGGAGAAAAAAAGAGAAAACAGCCATTCACACCAATGACTTTATATTCACTTCCTAAACCACTTTCAAATAAACTGAAGATTAATAATTAAAGCTTCTGTGGTTAAAGGGCTTTAATTTAGAGAATCTAGGAGAGTTACTTAGAAAAATGTCCTTTATATTTAGGATAAAAGTATAATATCAATTTCAAAATGAGCTGATTTAAGGATGAAGCTTTTCATGTTTTTTTCAGAAATGGTGTGCAAAATAATAAAGTGGTCATCCTTTTTGGATTACTATGGTAATTTAGCTACTATGAAATATTTATAAATTCATAAAAGTGCTAAAATTTTACTTGAGAGGTCTCCTTTTTAATCTTTCTGGACTATAAAGAGCCAGTAAAGGTAGCAAAATAACAAATGAAAACTTTAAGTGTTTTATACATCAACATTCAGTATTCAGTTAAGCCATACTTTCCTGAAAGGTCTCGCTAATGAAGGTGCTTTACATAGAAACTTGTCTCCATGAGGTTTTGAAAAACCTTCAAGACCAGGTCACATAATGTCAAAAATCAAGTAAGAACTAAAGTACATGAGGTTCTACTATAATCTTCCATTAGAACAGAATTCTTTCAGTCCTTAAAGAAAACTGACATGAAATGGATGAAACCTTAGGTGAAATACTATAAATTAAGTTCAACAAGAATAATTGCTTGGGAAACCAAAGGAAGTGTCACAAACTTCCTCCTGAACTTCAGTCCTATAAAATTTTAATGCACACATTTACATCATTCTTTTTTAATCTGTTGTTTGTAAAATCATCCTTGGTTTAAATAAGATTATGAAAGATTAAAAAATATCATTTAAGTGATTAGTCTTTTATTCAGTTGAAATTAGACAACAAATTATAGTTGTTTTCATTTATGCATTAAACTATAGTGAAAATGCACTATTTTCATATTTTGGAAATGCCACTTAGAAAAATTCAATAAAAATTAAATCCATAAAATTCAATGCCAATATTTTCTCTACCATTTTAAACACTTTCTATTTAGATTTGTTTTTTTCATTTGGACGTCACATCCTATACCAGCAGAATTCATACAAGGAGTTTTAAGATTCGAAGAATTAGTAGAATTCTAACAGTAAACTCTTATATCATAGCTGTTATATAGTCGTTTAAATTGTACAGCAGTTTAAAGACAATGTGTCTCATATAAAACTGAGAGAGGTTGATGTCTCTTATTTTTCTGTACTAAAATCTGAGAAAGCAATATCCACTCATTAATGGAAACTGTATTGTAAGATCTCAAGTAGATCAGAAATCGCAAGAGAATCACATATATATTGTATTTTCCCTGTGTAGATGTACTGACAATATTGTTTAATATTCAGAATAAGAGATTGACAATAATAACTTACAATAAAATGTAAAAATTAAAAGTTTCTTGTACTGAATTAAAGATTGTTTTAAATTTGTGAATCAATCACATCTAGCAATTTTCATTTAATATTTTTACACTAACATTGGCCATAAATGACAAAAGTTTGAGAATTAAAACCACAGATGAAGAAGTATCCACTGTACCACTAGGAGGTTGGGGAAAGGAGACCCTACCAAAGTTTGTAGGGCCTGAAACTACTAGTAACTACTACTGTGGTATTAGTGTAGTCTATCATGTACTTTTAAAATTAAATACATAACTATATATGCATATTTAAAATTTGAAATAAAATTAATTATATAAATATTGTATATACATATATGAAGTATTTTTTAAAGTGTAAAAAGATTATTTTTGTAAATATATCAGAATTCATTCATAGAAAGATACACACTTATCTAATTATCCATCAAGCTTTTCTCCACAAAAATTTGGAGCCATTTATTAAGTATTTATGTTACCTTCTAAAGTACTTTATTCAAGATAAAAAATAAACTAATGTAAGAAAGTGCTTTGCACAAGAATCCTTTACATTATAGATGAAAGAAAATACAGTTTAAAAATATCATTTAGCCAAGTGGTAGTAATTAATGAAATAATTAATGAGAAATTAATTAAATAATACATAGGTTTATTAATATATCCTTTTTGAAATGTATTTATTTATTCACTTTACATCCTGACATCAGCCCCCTCTCCTTCCAGTCTCCCCTTTTGCAGCCCCTTCCCCCATGCCCCTGCTCTGTTTTTGAAAAATAAGCATTTCTGTTCAGAAAGCAATTTTTAATAAAACATTCATTTTTAAAAAGTAGTTATTTTGAAAGGATTCAGGTAAATGAATAAGAAATAAATTAAAGAATAATATAAAGTTCTTGATGCTGGTACACTGGCAATACTGAGAAATGCTTAAAGCTCTTCTCAGCAGCAATAAAAATATGCTTAACAAGGTTTCACATATATCTGAAGAATATAACATTTTTTTTGTTGTTGTTGTCGTCCAACTCAAAACTCATAAGAGATGATACTTTTTAGAGAAATAAAAAAAAAAACAACTAGTGAATGGAATAGAACAAAGAGGGTGGTTAAAAGTGTTTCAGGGGTTATACTGGCATGGTAATGTTAGGAAAACCAAAAATATGTTTTGTTTTTGGTATTGTTATTGGTGGAGGTGGTGGAGGTGGTGGAGGTGGTGGTGGTGGTGGTGGTGGTGGTGGTAGTGGTGGAGGTGGTGGAGGTGGTGGTGGTGGTGGTGGTGGTGGTAGTGGTGTTTCTAGAGGTGGTGGCGTTTTGTTTTACAGGAAACAAGTCTCATAACTTGTTCAAACATCCACATGCAACCAAATCATAATATATCCTGTGGGAAAACCTTCAGCTTCCTTGTGGAAAAACCTGTTAGGATTTCAATAAGAACTGTTTGTTTGTTTGTTTGTTTGTTTGTTTGCTTGCTTTTGTTTTTTAATTATCTCTAATCTTTTTTTTTACATTCCAGTAGTTATCTTCCTTCCGGTTTGCCCTCTGATAGGTCCTTATCTCATTCCTCCTACCCTGTCTCCAAGAGGATATCCCCATCCCCCCTCCCACCCCACCAGAACTCCCCATTCCCTGGGGCCTCAAGTGGCTTGAGGGTTTGGTGTGTCTCCTCTCTCTAAGGCCAGACAAGATAGTCCTCTGCTGTATGTGTAGCAGGGGCCTCAGAGCCGTTCCTATATGTGGCTTGATTGGTGGTGCAGTATATGAGAGATCTTGGGGGTCCAGGTTAGTTGAGACTGCTGGTCTTCATATTGAGTCGCCCTCCTCAAAATTTTCCAGCCTTTCCCTAGTTCAACCACAGGAGTTCCTGACTTCAGTGCATTAATTGGGTTTAAGTAAGTATCTACATCTAACTCAGGCCCTGCTTGTTGGGCCTCTCAGAGGCCAGCCATGCTAGGCTCCTGAGTTAGACTGGTTACTGTACCTCTTTTCCCTCAGTCTCTTCTCTATTTTTGTCTCTGCAGTTCTTTTAGACAGGAACAATTCTGGGTCAGAAATTTTGACTGTGGAATGGCAACCCCATCCCTCCACTTGATGCCTGTCTTTCTTCTGGCTGTAGACTCAACAGATTCTCTCTCCCACTTTTGGGCATTTCAACTAAGTTTCCTCCCTTTGAGTCCTAAGAGTCCCTCACCTCCTGGATCTCTGGTATATTCTAGAGCATGTCCCACTCGAGATGTTGCCTGTTTCCATTCATTCTGCCTGCCCTCAGGGCCTCACTCCTGCGTCCCACCCCCAAATACCTGATCATTGAAAAATCAATAGTTTTCAGGTTAAATTGTGCATTTCATTAGTTTTTATGTATGTTATGATCATAAAATACTCTAAACAAGATTGTTACTCAGAGGAGAACCATAAGCTGACTATGATGAAATATTTGAATATAAATAAAAATAAGTACAGAAACATTTATATAAAAGTTCAATCCTTATACTGTGGATCTAGTGTGGCAAACTATGTGTGAAATTTCAATTCTGTTACTTTAATATCAAATATGTTTAATTTAATTTTAAATCTTAGCTGAGTTTGTGGAGTGATTCAGGGGTTATAATTAGAAATCTCTGAAATTTATTTTAATTGTATTTTTGGGCATTTAGTAATATAGAAACACAAAAATATATGAACCACGATATTTCTATTATCAGTAATATAAACTATAAAATAAGCTGCTAAACTGACTCTGGTAAACTTAGTCTATGCAAACTTCAAGTCAAATCTATTAACATAAGAGGTAAATTATATAAAATTTAAGACATATGATTGAACTAGACATATCTAAGTTTAAGGTTACAGTCTAAGTACAATAAAAAAATTAAATAATGAAGAAATTATAGATAACATGTTACTTTTGTTCTGTCCAGTTCTGATTTTACAAATTTGCAACTAAAGCTAAGAAAAATTTTACAACTTCTCTCAAAAGTTGTAGGTTTTTAGTTTGTTTGTTTGTTTGGTTGGATGGTTTTTGTTGTTCTTCCTCTTCTTTTTCTCATCACAGGGTCATTATCTATGAGCAGTGTTAATTCTTCTATTTGAATTACATAATTAACACAGCAACTTGTTATTAATATATTTTGGTTTTGATTTGTTTTCTCATCTAGCAAATTAAAAGACTATATTAGCCTTTAAATTTTCTTAAGGTTATGAAAGTCTTAACACTCTGACTTAATCTCTATCAATAGGATATGATATAATTCACTTCACTGCATGACTTAAATAAGTATTACAACTGCCTGGGTATATGTGTAACAGTTCACAGATCCTCTGATCACTATTAATCTCTGATGACAGGTGTTAAAATAGATGGTCAAGGACATTAAACCTTCTCTTCTTCCTGTGTCCCTCAAAAATCCAGTGCTGTAATAATTCAAATGATAAATTCACACTTTAGATGGGTTTGACAACTGATTTTAAATTAATTAATTTTTGTGCAGAATTAATTGTGTTGCTTTGTGGTCTGTCTTTTCCTCTCTACTGAATCTTTTGAAAACTTGCAAAAAGGACATAATTCTTACCTTTTATTTCTCATTCTGAGAAGAAAATTTACTACTTTAAATACAAATAACTTTTTCTTTTCTCTTTTCTTTGAGCTGTTTTAGAATATATTCAATCCATTTTTATATGTGTCGTAAAACAAAATACAATATTGCTGCTAGTCAGAGTAAATAGCGTGTTTTAATTAATACAAGTTGATTTTGACAGAATGCATTATAATAATGGAAAAATACACCTTCATGTAGAAGTTTAGTAGTATAAAATTCAACCTACATTTCAATTTAAAATTTGGCTAGAGTGCAAGGTACAATAATACAATAAGTGAGTCATAGTTATAATTTCAAATTGATATTCAAAGATTTATATTCTGCTTTATACAATAGCATTTAACATTAGCCCACTTTCATTTATAATTCTTGTTACTAAAATAATATTATTATGGAAATTTATTATGAAAATTAAAGCAATACATTATCTGATTATCACATGTAGTCATATATTTGCTTGAAAATGATTTCTGAGAAAAATTACATTTATCACTAAACACATGTTCAACCTTTATCTATTTGTTCAGTCTCAGACATGATAGATACAATGTTCCTCAGAAAAAGGGTCAAGAGTATTTTAGGCAAATTTGTATGAACTGAATATGATAAAAAAAAAAGTCTAATAAAAAGTGAGACAATAAAAGCTTAAAATATACAGAGAATCAAGAATTTTTTCCAAAATTCTCTCAAACATTTCTTTCATGTTTTAAATATACGCTGCATCTAACTTGATACATTCTCTAGTGCCACTCTTTCTGCAGCATTCTTACCAACTTAAAAACTATGTTAAGTTTGCCTTAGCTAAACTCTTTAATTGAATTGCTTCTTAAGAAATAAACACATTAAGTTCAAATAGTACTGAGTATTCTCAAGCACACTAGCTCTTTAAGATAGGTTTGTTAGTGTAGGGTTTGGGGATTGCATTTCTTGAAGCCTAGTTTCATAAGCCTCATCCTCTAAAGTTACAGTGTTTTAGATGAGCAGTGTTCCCATAGTCATGTATGTTTGAACATCTGATCCCGAGTTGATGACACTATCCGGGTACTAACGAGGCCTGGTGGGAGTGAGATGGAGTCTCCTAGAGGAGGAAGTCACTAGGTTTCCAGAGCTTCCACCCTTGTCTCACTGTTCCCTCTATCCACATTCTTTACAGTATTCAGTCAGCTTCCTGCTCCTACCACAGTGCTTTCGCTGCTGGTTGTCATGCCTTCCCTACCATGATACATTCTATCCTTCCTGAACTGTAAGCCAAAATAAACTTATTTTCTCTAAACTACATTTGGTCTTGGTAAGTAACACCATGGCTTTTAAATTCAACTATGATTCAACACATTTGAACTCTACATTTCCTGAATATCAGATTTTATCAAATTTTCTAGTATTTAACATTGGTTCAACTCACATTTGAAATTTATATGACAATATCTGCAACATTTGGCTGACCAAAAATGAAATGTGACTAAGGACATGTGTTTATTTTCCAGAGAATCTTTTTTTGTGTTACTTGACTATTTAAATAAGCTACTTGATTGGTATTCTTACTTACAAACATATAGAAAACCCTTGAAACATCAGAAACATTTCCTTTTTGCTTTCTTTTTTCTAAGCCTCTATGTTATCACAAATCTAGACTATACATTCCTGAGTTGTATCTCCATAAAATTATTCTGCAGTTTTCATGGACAAGAGTCATTCAGTAAGATTTCAAATTTCCTAATACATGATAAAACTATTAGACATTTTAATTATCCTTTGAAGATAATTTCTTCCTAGTCTTTAGGAGTTTGAGGCTAATGTATATTATTTTTAAACCTAACTTATTTTCTCTGAAACATTTCTGAGTAATATCTCAAAAGAAATATTTCTATTACATTACTTGGGGCCTTATGTTAGTTGAAAATTGAAAAATTGAGCCAGGCAGTGGTGGCACATGCCTTGAATCGCAGCACTTGGGAGGTAGAGGCAGGTAGATTTCTGAGTTCGAAGCCAGCCTGGTCTACAGAGTGAGTTCTAGGACTGCCAAGGCTACACAAAGTCATTTGCTAGGAAATGAACGAGATTATGTCAACTTCTGAAAGAACACAGAAATTGTACTTTGATATGGAACAGAAAATTATACATGGGGGAATGTTATATCGAAGGGCGTAATTGTTTAAATAGAATGAATGACTGCAAGTAGAAGGATACATAAGAACTAAATGTTGGATAAGTAATAGCAAACTACTACATGTAATTCTAAACTTAAATGAGATAATAGATAAGAAGATATGCAAGACATGCATAAAATAGGATAAAGATAAACATAAGTTAAAATAGTAATTTAAGTAATAAGAAAAATGTCTTTTAAAGCCAGCTCTCTATGTAGAATTTAGTGTCTAACTTCAAATTTACAGATTAGGGTAGATAGATTAGCTTATTATTTTAAATATAGATCAAGCCAAACTCTTTCTAAAATGTAGGAAAACATCTACATATAATCTTAGTTTTATTAAGTTTCATATATTTTCAGAAATTTCAAAATTATATGTAATCTACTATATTTGATTAAACATGAGAAACAATTTCACATTAATTTTACTTATCTGGAACTGGTTTTAATGAAGGACAAATTATGAAAGTCTAGTTTTATCTTTCTACACATGTGTATAGAAATTTTCTGGCAACATTGGTGGCAAAATATTTCTCCAGTATTATTTTTAGCAACTTTATTCTTTTAAGGTAACTATAGTAGTTTAGATTTATATTTGTGATACCTATTTCTATTCTTTTCATCTAAATGTCTGTTTTGTGTAAGTAGCATGCTGTCTTTGAAACTATCTTTATAGCACAACTTCAAATCCAGAAGAACTCTGAAAGTAAGAAAAGCACTTCAAGATATATACAGCGATAAATCTTCTCTGAGCCAGATTCCACTTGTTGAGGAATTAATGCCACCAGTTGGCAAATCAGTCAAAAACTCTGACCCAGTATTGTTATTGTCTAAAAGAACTGCAGGAACGAAAATGAAGTACAGTCTGACTAAAAGGAGGTCCAGTGACAGGCCTAAACTGGGAGCCAGCTCAGGGGAGGCCCCAAGGCCTGATATTATTACTGTTGCTATGATTTGCTTACACACAGGGGCCTAACATGATTGCCTTATGTAAAGCCCAACAAGCAGCAGAAAGAGTCAGATGCAGATATTTACACACAACCAATGAACAGAAGCTGGTGACTCCTGTGGTTGAATTAGGGAAAAGCTGGAAGAAGCTGAGGACGGTGACCCTATAGGAAGTCCAGAAGTCTTTACTAATCTGGGCCCTTGGAATCTTCAGACACTGAGCCACCAACTGGGCAGCATACACCATCTATTTTGAGACATTCAACACATTTACAGCAGAGGACTTCTGAGTCTGGACTCAGTCAGACAAGATGTACCTAACCCTCGAGAGACTTGCGGTCACAGGGATTGGGCAGGTCTGGTGGAGTGAAGGTGGGAGTGGGGTATCATCTTGGAGACAAGGGTGCGAAGGAGGTGTGGAATGTGGGACAGTTGGAGGGTAGAACAGGAGGGGTATAATGTCTGGATTGTAAAAAAAAAAAAAAATGATTCAAGAATAAATAAAAAATGCAAAAACCAAAAAGGAAGTGGCCAATAAACTTAAAAGAATGTGAACCTCTCTTCCCAGGAAAGAAATGCAAATTAAGCTGCTATGTGATCTCTCTTATTCAGACAGACTCAGCCTTTTGGAAATAAGTAACTGGACAAGAAACCCGAAAACACTGATGGTAAGAATATGAATTAGTATAGCCACTGTGCAAATCAGTATGTATGTTTCTTCAAAAACTAAAAATAGATTTGCCATATACCCCAGTGAATAAGCAGATTTTGGGGGTATCTGAAATACTCCAAACCAACATGTCCCAGAGATAACTTGAGCACTAGTCACAATAGTTAAGTTATAGATTCAACCTAGCTGTCTAGAAATACAGGAACTGAGAAGTAAAATTTAGTTGTGAAAATTTGAAAATACTTTACAACCACAAAGAAAATTAACCATGAGTCATTTGTAAACAAACAAACAAAAAAAAATCAACCAATCAAACAAACGACAATGACCTAAATTTTATTAACTCAGTATTAGAAAAATAAATCATCTTTTCTCTTTTTTGGTGATTCCAAGATATTGTAGATTGCTTTTGTATCACATTAGTAAGCATCTTGACCAAAACCAACATGAGGAGTAAGAGACTTTGCCTTCTACGTCTTGAATCACATTCCACAACAAACAGAAATCATGGAGGAACCTGGTCAGCAGCCATGATAGAATATGGGTTACTTGATTACTGACTTGCTTTTCATTGCTTGCTCCATTTTATTTCTTTCATAATTCAGGACAATTTGTTCAGAGGTAGAACCACCCACAGATGGCTAGGCCTTTCCACATTAATCATTAGTTAACAACAAGATTCAGGCAGACTTGCATTAGAGGCCAATCTATTAAAGCTGGTTTTTGTTTTTTTTTTTTTTCAATTGAGATTCCATCTTTCCCATTGAACATGTGTCAAGTGAGCAAAAAACCAACCACCACATAAGATTTTTAAGTAGAAAGGAAAAATTCTATATGTGAGGATGTATGTGGATTGCTTTATTGATAATTTCTGTTACAGGAACATATGGTCCACAGTCAACTCTTTAGCACTCAAGCAAAAGTCAGAGAAAATATTACATTTCTGCAATCTGAGTGGTCAGGATCAGGGTGGAGAAAAGGACAGACAATCCTGGTGCTTGTTTCTTCAGACAGCAGAATTGATGAACGTAGGAGAGATAACGTCAACAAAGAAATAAAGAAGGAAGGAAAGAATAAAAAATAAACTTTTTAAAAAGATGAGCAATAGAAGATATTTACCTGTAGTCTACATATATATGCATACCCATCAACAAACATGTGTACACATAAATATGTTTGTCGCACACTCACACATATGTCATGAATGAAATAGATCTATCTAGAGATACAGATCAGACTAATGGGAGAAGGTAATGGGAAATAGATGACTAGAAGTTTGTGTGGCAATAATGCTCAGCATACAATGTACTCCTGTATGAAAATGGACTTGTATAAGACAGTAGTGTCTATAATGAATATATAATGAATTATTTTAAATAATACTAAATTAAAGTGGAAAAAATGAAATAACAGAAAATTCACTTTTAGATAACAAATTCTAAAAAGAAAAACAAGTAGAAAAATCTACAAGATATATAAAATATCTACTAGAAAGTGTTACAGATATGAATTCTTAATATATGCCATCAGGCCTCAAGAACAAAGAAAATTTTGTGTTATTTGTGTAAAATAACACAAATCCACAATTCTTTGTAGTTATCTCCCCTGTAACCCACTTCTTGGTTTAGTTGCTAAGTTGATATTTCTGCTAGTCACTAAGGAGGTAAATAAAGGTTTTGGGCATTTGGGTGAGTGTGAAAGAATTAAATTAAAATTATGAAATTTGGCAAAGGAAGGGAGAGGTGGAAAGTATTCCAAACTTTTAATTAAAAACCCTGAAGGGCATATCCCGGATGTAAGAGAATACAGAAATATATCAGTACTGACTAAACATGCAGTTTCCTATAAGAAAAACATGCAATAAAAAAGGAAATTAGATGTAGACCAATTATTACTTTTACTCTTGTGTTCTTGCTTTTACTCAAAACTAACTAAACTAGTATCATTTTTCCATCAGTGTAGTTGCCTATAAGAGGAAAAAAACTACTATGAGAGGAATGGTCAACTAACCATATATTTTCTCTGCTCCAATATACTGCAGTCTATACAAATATCTAGATATTCAGATATTCTGCAATTTTGCCTGTGGAGTTACAAATGAATGTCCAGTCACGACTTAGAAAGAATCAATGATAGGCCAAGAAATAGGTCTATCAAATTCTGGCTTAGTGAACCAGCGAACGGATTGGGATTGGTCATAGGAGCACAGCTGAGGTGGGAGTTTCTAAGCATGAATGACTCCCAAGAGCTGCACCCCAGAGATGCCTGCACACCTTGCAAGGAGCTTAGTTACTCAATCCCATCACTCCAAGAACTTTTTTATTATTAAATTTTATTTACTTATTCAGTTTCCAACCCAATACCAGGCCTTCCTCTCCTCCCAGTACGTCCTCCATTTCCCTTCAAAGAGGAAGGTATCTTATGGCTGCCAAGCCCCCATCCTACACCCCAGCTCACCCCACCCAAGAATTCTAACTGCCAGGATAGCATTGAAAAGCATCTTGTGACTTCTACTAGCTTCAAGAAAACGTATATGTAAGTTCTCTTTATCTCCTGAGTTTTATGGATTTCCCTTTGCTCTCTAGACAGGCATTTTCTAACTGGAAGAAAAATAACTGTTCAACACAGAGTTGAGAAGAAATGACAGTAAGCAAGATGCAGAAATGACTACAAACTACTTCACTTGAACTATCACACACCAACTTTAAGATAACTGATTAATACACGTAAGATCATATAGGACTAAGATTCTCTCTTCAGGAAACTGAGAATTGGATTGTTTAATTAAATGTACATTCTAAAAGTAAAAACTGAAAAACCCCATTAAGAACTCAGTTAAGGATCTTAATAGTGGTTCATTTAGTCATGGACCAAAAATATTATTAAGCACTAATTTACAGAATGTCATTTGAAACTCAAAGGGGAAATATAATGGAAAATTATATAAAAAAGACAAGAGCCGATAATTGTGCAATGTTTTAATAAGATTTGTCACGTTGAGAAGAAATGAGGAGAGAGGGCTAAAATAACATATAACAAAATAATAACTAAAGTCTTTGAAAATTGGCAAGAAAACAGTTGAAAAACAAATGCCTTTATACAAACTTATTGTAGTAGGCTGCAGGAATAAGGTAATCAAGAACAAAGAAGGTCCTAAAAGCCATTGTGGAATAACTTCCATGCCTTTATTTAAGAAATACTGCAATAAGAATGAAATATGAAGTTAATAAATAAGAAAGCAGTGAAGGACATTCCCAGAATGTTAAAAGATGCAATTTCAAAATGGAATTCATTGATCAACAAAAATATTCTTCAGAACAAACCTGAGACCTCTCAAAGAGCACCAAAAGCTTTAAACCACTGAAATATATCTCCATGATCTTGGTCTGATGTAGTAATTGCTATCCAGTACCCTGAGAATGTGGGCTAAGGGTTTAATGATTGGGTTACTTTCTGTTGGTTTGTGTGCTTGTGTGTTTGTGTGTGTGTGTGTGTGTACATCAATTATACCTGAATTAGTGTACTAATAAAAAAATTATTATTCATTACAATGAATATATGCCAATAAAAAATTTTAAATATCTAATTTACAACCAGCAGTCCAGAGGAATCCAATGCCTATGCCTGCCAAGGGCACCTCCACTCATGTATACACACATGGGATTGAAATGAAAGCTAATCTTATTAAAATAAGAATCTTAAGAAAATAAATTTTAAACAGATTTCTTTTAGTTTTAACTATGTGTATACATGACTGTCTGTTTGGGGATATGTAGATATATGAGTCTATAAAAGTCCAGAAGATGATACTGGATTCCCTAGAGGTGGAATCACAGGAGGCAGTAAGCCATTTGTCATACATACTGGGAACCAAACTTGGATCCTCCTCATGAGCACTATATACTCTCCACTGCTGAGATATCTTTTTATCCCCCAAATAAATCTTTCTCTTAATTTTCTGTTTATAAATTGTTATTTTTTAGTAAAAGTGTTTTGTCTGAACATATGTATGTGTACCACATGCATATCTTATGCTCACAGTAGTCAGAAGTGACCATCAGATCTTCCCGACCTGTAGGTGCATATTGTTGTGAACCACTGTGTGTGTGATAGAAACAAAACCAAGGCTCTCTGCAAGGGCAAAATGTGCTGTTAATGACTAAACAATCTCTCCAAATACCCCTAAAAGAAAAAATTTTAATACTTTGATTTGAAAAAATACTTCTCATTATTATTTTTTATTATTTTAATAATAAATTTATAGAAAAATTGAAATGGGCTCATATTATACTTAGTATTTCAAGTAAAGAAAAAAATAAATCAGGATAGTTAGAATTTCTATTTCCTTAAATTTTATCAAAACTTTCATTGACACATAACTACATATCTGTGAGGTGTAATATGACATTTAAATATATATATATATATATATATATATATATATATATATATATATATATATATAT